>NC_136947.1:17198296-17200796 GCF_949987615.1 Pollachius pollachius | reverse complement strand
CGGAAGCTGGTGAGCGACTCTGCGATCCTGACATCGGTAGGGAGCTCGTTCCACCACTGAGGTCCCAAAACAGAGAAAAGTTGTGACTTCGCTGATCGACCTTTGCTTGCTCTTAGCGATGGCGGTACCAGACGTCCAGCTGAGGTAGTTGAGCGGAGGGATCGAGCTGGGGTGTGTGGCTTTACTAATGCTTGGAGGTAGGCAGGGGCAGTTCCATCGACTGCCTTGTATGCCAGTACCCTCATCTTGAATCTGATGCAAGCTATTACAGGGAGCCAGTGGAGGTCTCGGAAGAGGGGGGTTACATGTGAGAACTTTGGTAGGTTGAACACGAGGCGCGCTGCCGCATTCTGGATGCGCTGCAAGGGTTTAATCGCAGAGGCAGGGAGTCCAGCCAGGAGCGAGTTGCAGTAGTCGAGGTGGGAGATGACCAGTGATTGGACTAGAAGCTGAGCTGCTTCCCTTCTGAGGAAGGGCCGGATCCTGCGGATGTTGTAAAGTGCAAATCTGCAGGATCGGGCCACCGCAGTGATGTTTGCGGTGCAGCATAACTGATTGTCCAACACTACACCAAGGTTTTTGGCAGTTGGAGAAGGAGATACAGTGATGTTCTCAACAGTGACGAGTAAGTCCATGTGTGGGCAATCTTTCCCTGGTATTAGGAGGAGCTCAGTCTTGTTGAGGTTAAGCCTCAGGTGATGGGCAGTTGTCCAGGTGCTGACTTCTGCCAGACATTCAGATATGCGTGTTGCAATCAGGGCTTTGTCAGATGAGGGAAAAGAGAGAAATAGCTGAGTGTCGTCAGCATAGCAGTGATAGGAAAAGCCGTGGGATGTAATTACAGAGCCCAGAGATCTAGTATAGAGGGAGAACAGAAGAGGCCCCAGTACAGAGCCTTGAGGGACACCAGTATCAAGCGTGCAAGGTTTGGACAAGGAGCCATTCCATGTTACCCGATAAGTGCGATTCATCAGGTAGGATGTGAACCAGGAAAGGGCAGATTCAGCTATGCCAAGTTCGGCGAGAGTGGCGAGGAGGATCTGGTGGTTTACAGTGTCAAATGCTGCAGACAGGTCAAGGAGAATGAGAACCGATGAGAGGGACGAGGCTCTGGCCGCACGGAGGGACTCAGTCACCGCGAGGAGAGCCGTCTCAGTGGAGTGTGCTTTTTTTAAAAGCACACTCATAAAATAAAATAAAAACTAAATAAATAAAACTCATAAAACTCATAAAAAACAATAAAACAGTGTATGTGTGTTTAACAAAAGGGACGCCTACAGCTGACATCCTCTCGTCTCCTTTCAGAATTAGTCATATCTACTTTGTATGAATAATGACTAAATGGATTACCTGTTGTTGTTTGAAACTACATAATGTAAAGCTCTGAGCATATCTTGTAGAAAAGTCCACTGTACAATTCCACAGATTACGGGCAAGTCCTGTGATGTGAGGTACTGGTCCTGTCAAGATAGTGGATCCTTTTGGGTTGACATTTAGGAAATGGTGCGGGAGATTCAGGGAGGTGTGAACACAATCTGGATTCCCCCCTCCCCTCCCCCCCCCCCCGGAACCAGACGTCACCACACTTTGATGTGTGAGATGTTGAAGCATGTGCGACGACATTTGGTCGACAACAATGAACACACGTGAGTATTGAGTGTGACAGCGTGGAGAACATCAATTATATTGCTCGCAATGTTTGCTTATTCATAACCAAGCTTACAATCACACGCCACATGTCTCTTCCCTTTGAAGAACGTGTGGCAAAAGCAAATATCTGCTCTCCAGTTGGTTTCAGCTATTAAGACAATAATGGCTGACCATCCAACTCCTACAGCTCAATTAAAATAGGCTATGAAGTGAAGCAGATTATGCCGGCACTAATGGGCTAAAATAAATTTTATAGTGTGGCTCATAACACTTTTTTCTTTTTTTTTTTCTGGGTCGTCTGAGGGAGTAGGTGAAATCTGTCTGCCCTACCTTTTTTCCTATTTTCTTTCACAAGGTCAGTGAAAGATGCATGCTTGAAATTTGGGAGCTTTTGAGACACCAGCCTACAAGCGTATGGATATAATACCACATAAAAATCAGTAGGATAATCACAACACACAGCTTTATTCCAACCGTAGAATACCCATACACTGTACTTGGGACATTCCAACAAGCAGACAATGTCTGAAGCGCAATATTACACAGAAAGAGGTCTTGAAGTATAAAAAAGGGTGTCATCTGTCACCTTTAGATCATGGGTACAATGTAATATAATTTAAGGACACTGGATCAACCTTTGAGGTTATGTATGGAATCGGATTATGCGCACGTGAGTAAGGGAGCCCCCCCACCGTTGTAAACCCAGCCCCCGCCTTCGCACCCTCTTTTTTTTCGTTGCGGGGGGGGGGGGGGGGGGGGGGGGGGGTGGAACCGTCTGCCTGTCAACGCTTGCCTCTTTGTTCAAACCGCCCCTGCTCTCTCTTCTCTCCCTCAGCGTCGCTACCGGCTC
>NC_136947.1:17190796-17193296 GCF_949987615.1 Pollachius pollachius | reverse complement strand
CCAAGATGTTCTGCTGTAGTTATACTGCTCTGATAGTCCAAGAACCTGACCCTCCACTGGCTTAGCAACCAACACACAACCTCTTGAACCACACTCCTTGGTGACCTTTGACCTGTGTGAGTAACAGCTGGTGTATCCACCATCCAGATCCGATCCTACATCATGCCCCCCTAAATGACCCCTGACCCCTGATAAATCACACAGTCCTCGAGCCAGACCCCCAATAGCATATGTCGATATGTTGTTTTTCTAAATTAATTTAATTAAAGCTAGCATACCTCAGCTAACTTAGCTAATTTACAACTAGGCTTTATGGAAGTGATTCAAGTTTCTGAATCACTTTTATTTGATCAATCTTATATTTGTTTACGCAACACTGACTTACTGTTTTTTTTCAGATTGTTTTGTTCAGTAGAGTGATCTTGCTTTATCAAAAAACCCAATTAAACAATAACCTTTCCAAATCTAGCAACCTCCACACTAGCAATTATTTAATACACGAATATATATGAATCAGATTAAAACACATTATTTAAACTAGTATACAAATACATCCATCTAGTTTAATTTTGGTATAGGGAGGTTTGAACGACTCCCACCGGGTGAGTGTTATAAACGGAGCCTGGTTCCTCCCTGGTCCTCATTCACAGCACATCAGGTTTCATTTTCCCTTTCTCCCACATTGTGGCAAACAGAGCCTCTCCCTGATGGCTTCATTAACTGCACTGTGGCGTCCATACTGTTCTTCACATAGAGAGAACCCCACGCACAGAGATGTACACACACACACACACACACACATGAATTCACACACATGTACAATCACATTCACACATACAGTCTGCCTTCACACCAACTCACAAACTCACATACTCACAAACACACACAGGCAGGAGGAAGAGGCATCGTCTACAGTGACTAATGAGACCATGCATAGCTCCGCATTTGTGTTGCTGCTCTAGAAAACAGATGTTTGGCGATAGCTGTCAGTCTCACAGGTATGCACACATTTACACGATGCATAATACATGTCGCCAACACGAGTGTCAGAGTGTACAGGACCGTCAACTGCACTATTGAATAATTAATAGAGATAACGCTTAGAGTCTCAATTACAGCATAGCTGGCCCCGTGCTCATGGTTACCCTCGGCAACAGGTCAGGACACCTGACTCCTTGAGCGTCTCTGCAGACTCAATAGAGGCTCTCGCGGCGCGGTTCTTCATGACTGATCATCTACTAAATCACTTCCACGCGCACACACACACACACGCGCGCGCGCACACACACACACAGACACACACACACACATTAAGCTTACTAGCTCAGCTCAGTCTTTGCAGAGATCATTATTATTGAGAGGGCAGGTGTTTGCGTAACCCTGCGGTCCTGAGTCTGCTGAGATTAAACTCACATCAAGGGTGAGGGGATGATTCTTAAAGAAGGAGGAAGAGGACTCTTGCCTTGTGAAGCAGAGACTAATAAAATTGCACGAGTCATTAGTTGCTTTGGGAATGATTAATCAACTCACAGGCATGTGTGCATTTAGTGTGTTGTTGTGTCTAATTAGATTTTTGTTTTGTTCTGTGTGTGTATGTTTGTCGGGGTATGTGTGTGCACGTGTGAGTATATGTGGGCCTAGGTTAGCATGAGAAGATGGGGGGAGGTTATTGCGTGTGTGTGTGTGTACTTGGTTGTGTGAGTCTCCTGGTGTGGCGTTGCTGGTACAATATCTGTGTCTCCTACTGTCAGTGTGTAGTTGTGTATGTGGGCCCATGAAAAGAGAGAGACAGATAGAGGGACTTTAAAGGGCTTCATTATTTTAGTTCTCATCCACGTCTTATTTTTGCTTTTGGGCTTTCGTTTTTTTGTTCTGTTTGAAATGATACACTGTGTTTTGTTCCGGCCCACTACATTATTAAATTGAAGTTTGCAAAAGGGCAAAATGCAGTGTATACACAATCCTTAAATTTGGGCCCTGAAATATAAACATAAAGGAAGACGTTTCACTGCATCACGCAGCATCTTCTCAAAGCTTTACTGCTTAACATGTTAGTTATAATATATCTCTAGACCCCACACTCCCTCCTCTCTCTCTCTCCTCATATGGTCTTGTTGTTCTGTGGGACATAATTAAAGGGGCGGATCTGCGATGAGCAACGTTCTTCTCCTGTCTGCTCCCAATGGGAGGAAAGCATGTCTTACAGCGGCGCTGAATATACACTAATAAGTAGCTTCGCTTCGCCTCTGAAGACCGCCCAACACACAGCTTTCTGTAGCAGCCCCCCAGCCCTCGGTTTTCCCACATTTCCAGCGTTTTCCATTATTATGATTTATTTTATTAATTTCTGCTCTAGTTTAATTCATCAGTTAAAACCCAGAATCGTCATTTTTTTTAAGGGTGCACTCGGTTCTCCATTGCGGTTGAAGGAGCACATTTCCATAAAGTTCTAAAGACCCAGCAAACACTGGAAAAGTTCTCCAGAAAAGGAAATCTGAGC
>NC_136947.1:17013296-17185796 GCF_949987615.1 Pollachius pollachius | reverse complement strand
GTGGTGGTGGAGGCTAAATGGTGGTGGTGGTGGTGGTGGAGGTGGCGATGGAGCCGGCTCTGGTGTTAGCGCTGGTGGAGGCTTTGTGGTGGTGAAAGATGACTGGACCCTGGATCGCTGAGTGCATCCAGGATCCTAATGAATCCCGGGGGTCCGGCAGTCCTCCTACTGGGGAGAGATGGGGAGGAGGGCAGGGATTGGGCTTCTGTTAATGACAAAGTGTCCTTCACGTCACAGCCAGACCCGCAGTGCTCTGTTGGGCTGTTTTCCCTTTCATTGGGTCCGTCACTGGCAGGCTTCAGGGTGTATTTGTCATCCAATGTGTCTCCCAATCGACCTGTCAACTGCTGCTAAAGCCTCTTTCTCTGTCTCTCTACTTCTCTCGCCCTCTTTCTGCTACGCCTCCTTGATCTCCCTTTCTTCCTCTCTCTCCCCCTTTGTCACCATGTCTTTTTATTCATCTCTCGCTTTCTCTCACTTCCTCTTAATATCTTTCATCCTCTCTCATTTTCTCTCTTATACTCTCCTGTGATTTGTCATATGACTCCCCTCTCTCTCTCTTTTCTACTCTGCCTCAATGTCTCTTTCCCTCATCCCTCTCTATCTTTTACTCTCTCAATTCATCTTTCTTTATTTTGTTCAATCTGCCGTCTCTTACTCTTTCCTACTCTGTCTTGATATCTTTGTCTCTCTCTCTCTTTCTCTCTCTCTCTCTCTCTCTCTCTTTCTCTAATACTCTACCTCATGAGAGAGAAGGTGGAGAGAGAGTTAAAGAAATAGAGTTCTCTTACCTCCTCTCTCCTCTCTCTCTCTCTCTCTCTCTCTCTCTTTCTCAATTCCTCTCTCTCTCTCAATTCCTCTCTCTTTCTCCATCTCTCTCTGTCTCTCATCGACTCTGCCCTGATCTCTCTTTCCTCCTCCTGCTCTCTGGGTATCTCTCTCTCTCCCTCCCCTCTGTTTTCCTGCTCCACTCCCGGTGTGCTGTTTGTGATTGTGTGATTACCTCTGATTTGGCTGGAAGGCGGCAACAGCTTTGGTTAACACAGAGGATACTCTGGGGGCTCCGCCAGTGAAAAGGCAGTCCAATCTAAATGCAGATGCAGGCATCTTATGGGGGTTCAGTTCCTCCACGCAGCTTAGCTGCATTATTCAAAAACAAGCTGTGTCTTCTCAGTCAGTCACTCTTGTTAAGCCTGTGTTTATTTTTCATACAAATTGGTGCAGGAATGTAAATTTGGGAAAATGTAAAGTGGGTGAATTACCGACATCTTTTTTTTTTGTGTTGACTCAAGGCATCTGTGAAGAGTGTGTGTGTGTGTGTGTGTGTGTGTGTGTGTGTGTGTGTGTGTGTGTATGTGTGTGTGTGTGTGTGTGTGTGTCTGGGGTTGATCCCTGGGCCTTATTCAGAGAGAGGAATGTTCTCCATGCTCCAGAAGACAGCTGTAACTCGACAGTCACACTATGGGCTTATGAACCCTCTGTAGACATTGTGGATTCCTTTTCTACGTCCATTATTTATTTATTTTCATATTCAGCTGATAGGGTTGCCATGGTTACACAGAGCACACACGTCAGGGACAGCAGAAGGACGGTGACCTCCTGGGACGTGGGGGGCCTTGACCCTGTCTCCTTCACACAATGACAGACCCTGATCCCCTAACCTACCCCCGCCCCCCCCAACACAAATCACTCCACTCATTATCTGCTGGGGGGGAGAGACATGGAGACACAGAGAGAGAGCGAAGGAGAAAGAGAAAGAGAGAGAAGGAGAGTGGACAGAGAGATGAGGGGAGAGAGAAAGGGAGAGAGAGAGAGAGAGAGAGAGAGAGAGAAGGAGAGTGGACAGAGAGAGAGAGAGAGCGAGCGAGAGAAGGAGAGTGGACAGAGAGAGAGAGAGAGCGAGCGAGAGAAGGAGAGTGGACTGAGAGATGAGGGGAGAGAGAAAGGGAGAGAGAGAGAGAGAGAGAGAGAAGGAGAGTGGACAGAGAGAGAGAGAGAGCGAGCGAGAGAAGGAGAGTGGACAGAGAGATAAGGGGAGAGAGAGAGAGGCAGAGATAGATATTGAAGGAGGGATATATATGGAGAGAGATGTATTTATAGGGGCAGAGTAGGAACGAGATTTGACCAAAAAACTGATTACTAACCCAGATATCGAGAGAGAAGGGTAGCAAAGGACAAACGGAGAGTCAGAGGACAGGAAATGTGAGGGGAGTTAGAGATGAAGAGAGTGAAAGAGGGAGAGAGAGAGAGAGAGAGAGACCAGGTGTCCGTTTGTAGATGGAATGCAAAAAATAAATCAAGATGATGTGCCCGAAAGCAAAAGTCAATACTCTAGAATAGACATTGATTGTGTGTTTGAGTGTGTGTGTGTGTGTGTGTGAGTGTGTTTGTGTGTTTTTGTGTGCGTGCGTGCGTGTGTGTGTTTGTGTGTGTGAACGTGCGTGCGCGAGTGTGACTGTGTGTGTGTTTGCGTGTATGTGTGTGCGTGTGTGTGTGTATATGTATGTGTGTGTGTGTGTGTGTGTGTGTGTGTGTGTGTGTGTGTGTGTGTGTACATGTGAGCCCCACATTTACATCTCGGTGTGGTTGTATTCAGCTGTGGCTTAGCAGCAGCCCTGCACTGAGAGCGCCACGTTACATTATTATATTATTATTATGATATCGTTATTGTGCAGAAGAGGAAGTGGCTTCCTTCACGCTACTCTGTTGCCAAACTGGAAGCACAAACTCGGTAATGAAGCACCCCAGGTCTCAGCACTTGACACCTTGATGGAGAAGCCTCCACCCACGCTGTCTCTGTGTGTGGGAGGATTCACAGCTTTCTCCTTTAGAAGAGCTCAGTCTACACTCACCTAGCTGACTAGGAGGATATGGAGTATCATGACGATGATTATGATGCTGATGGTGATGAAGATGATGATGAAGATGAGGATGATGATGATGATGATGACGACTATATGATATTTTATAACCAGTCATGGGTAATTATTGCTGTTATTAAAGGGTGCAAGAGAACTTTTCCCCAGGAGATTCCAAAAATGCGATGTGAGGCAAAAAATAATGCCTAGGAAGACAAACAGCCATTGGGTGGGGAGGGAGGGGCGGAGTCAAACGCAGCGGTCCACAGCCAACGGAAAACTACCACTCAAAACTGTTTTTAGCCGGAAGTATCGAACCAGTAATTTGACAACGATTTTTCCCTACTCCATGCACTAAAATGCAAACACTAAAATATCAGGGAAATGTTCCCCAACCCTTGGGGGGGCCAGACCGAATGGGTTTCATTAAAAAGGTGATTTTGGGGTGTTTACTATTGTTGTTGTGTTGTTTGTTCAGGCAGTGCCTCCTCCATCGTCAACATGCGCCGGATCACCCACCCCACGGTGCAGGGCAGCCTGGCCGGCCGGGCCCTGCTCCCCTGTGTGTTCCCCCCCGAGGACCCCGACGCCGGCCCCCTGCCCCCGCCCCACATCCTGTGGACCGTCACGCGGCCGCCCGCTGGGGGCCGCGGGGCCCCTGAGGAGCAGACCGTCCTGTCGGCCAGGGGTACGAGAACCAGACAGAGAGATAATTAGATAATTCGTTTGTTCATCCCCCGAAGGGAAATTATGTTTGTTACAGCAGTTCTTCTGAGTGTTTTAACTATAAGAAATATCGGAATAATAACCTCCATTTAAAAAATGTAGCATTATGAATGAGTTTGTATTCTACATGCATTCTACATCCATGTATCCTGTGGAGAGATTCGTCCAATCGACTTCAGGAATAAAACGTGTCTGTCCTGAACAAAGGGTCTTTCTGTCCGAAGGTGATGTCATCAAGGTGAACAAAGCCTTCGCCGGCCGCGTCAGCCTCCCAGAATACTTGGCCAACCCTCTGAACGCTACCATGGCGATGGACCGTCTCCGTACCAACGACTCAGGCACTTACCACTGTCAGGTTGTCATGGGAAACGACTATGAGAGAGACACGGTGCCCCTGGTGGTTTCTGGTAAGTACAGCAGTTAGGCCATAAAGCATTTGATTATTGCTGCAAAGCTGCCTGGCTCAGTAGCCCCAGGGAAATCTCCACGTTGGCTAATTGAATCTGCATTTAGTCAGACTGGCCCGGGGGAGGAAACGGCTGTGGAGCCGTTCTAATGATGGAGCTTGATGTGTAGATTTACCCCAATTCTTTATCTAAGGCTGTTAGTAACGTCTGCCTCGAGGTGGGTCCAGCTCTGGTTTGGGCTGTGAAGCCTTTCTCCTGTTTGCAGTATTTACCCTGGCTTCATGCGATTACCAATTCCATCTCCCACGGGTGATCAATTGAATGACCTTAATACAATCAATCAGTAAGAATGCAATGACTATACCAACCTTTACCAATCGTATGTAACCCCCTCCCTCTTACCTCAGCATATGAATTGATTCATCTTAATTACTTTAATCATTTAGATTAAAAGTCAATATCAACACCTCTGCCCATTCTCACTTCAACATCATCAGCAAAAGGTTTTCAAACGATTTCTCTTGACGATAAATCCTTTGTTTATTTTTGCTGAAAGGCTCAGACAATCCCTTGAGTGACTTTACAATACATTCTACACCGTCATCCTCCCCCCCCCCCCACCTCACTGTGGGCCTCAACAGCTGCCTCTGTGCCGTACCTGCAGGGGTGGTGTTCCACTACAAGACGCTCACCGCCCGCTACACCCTGACCTTCGCTGACGCCCAGCTGGCCTGCCAGGAGAACTCCGCCCAGATGGCCACGCCGGCCCAGCTGTGGGCCGCCTTCGACGACGGCTTCACGAGCTGCGCCGCCGGCTGGCTCTCGGACCAGAGTGTCCGGTGGGTCCGCAGTGGAGGAGTGGTGGTGCAGCACGGGGTGTGCTGGTGCTACTGGTGTGATCCACAACTACTGTGATCAGGAGTGACAACTCCCTGACTGCAATGCGTCTGGGATGGGTGCAGCACCGCCGTGGCGTTCTTTAATTAAGGGCAGAGCCGACAGGGATGGGATAAAGTAGAACCAAACAAAGTCAATTAATTGGTGAATTGCATCATTTTGTTTGCAGTTTAATACCTGTCCCCATATCCCATTTTGAAGTTTTCAATGTATTAAATTTGTTATAATTGTACAACTTGTTTTTACATTATATGCTTTGATAATTATGTACTGTTTAATTTATGTCTTTCTTTTATTTTGGCTTTAATCCATACAAATATGGGTTGCTTAAAAAATGTAGGAACTGCTCTAAAGGAATAGCTTAAAATAGATAAGTAATGCTTGTCCATATCTCAATGCGACGAGAATGAGACATAATTGGTTAAGTGCGATTCCTTTATGTTGCAGCTACTCCGTTCAGATGCCGGAGCTCGGTTGCTATGGACACAAGGAGTTCGATGCCGGAGTGAGAAATTATGGAAAGAGGGACCCCAAGGAACTGTTCGACGTCTACTGTTTCGCCAGGGAGCTGGACGGTAAACACAAAGAAAAACAGCGTTGTTCTCCATCGATCGGTCGAGGAACCGTGTTTTGATCGGGATGTTTTTAATGTTCCTGGTCTTCAGGGGAGGTGTTCCACTCCTCGGTCCCGGGCCGGCTGTCCCTGACCTCGGCCTCGGACCGATGTGTGTCCCTGGGGGGCCAGCTGGCCACCGTGGGGCAGCTCTACCTGGCCTGGAAGGCCGGCCTGGACAGCTGCGCCCCGGGCTGGCTGTCGGACGGCAGCGTGCGCTACCCCGTGAGCTGGCCCCGCCCCGAGTGTGGCGGCGACCTGCCCGGCGTGCGCACCGTGGCATCCAACGCGTCGTCGGAGGAGAACGCCACGGCGGCACTCTACGACGCCTACTGCTACAGAGGTAGCGCAGCGTGAAATGAGCAAGGCTCCTTGTGCAAAGTCAAAGCTTCAGAAAAAAGAAAAAGAAGATAATTAGGTTACATTTTCCTGCAACTTTAATTGGCCAACCAAAAGGGCGACCGAGAATAGATTGGGTATTGTGCAAAAACACTCAAAATGTACAAAGCTTATTTCTAATTAGGTTTCTATTGTTGTAATTTGAATGTCTAACACATTTTCGCTTATTGATCAGAACTTTAAAGGTTGTGAAATAAATGACTTTATGTCAGATATGAAGGTATGCAACGGAGCCTTACACCAGCTGAGAGGTTAAATAACTCTCTTACAATGTGTGTGGAATTTCTCACGTTGCATTAACCTTCCCAGTCCCCTTGCTTTAGATTCATATAAGACACAAAGACTAAAGGACTGCATCGGATAAAGAGACAATAGTTCAAATGGACTCTTTCCACTAACACAACGACTGACCAGATGCTCTGTCACTCGTTGTGTTTCTGTCTCCAAGGCAACGGGAAGATCAAAGGCTCCATCTCTAAGATCTTCACCTCCATGTGGAAGCCCTGGAGCTACCTGGAGAGGTCGAGGGACGGGGGCTCCCCCAAGGCGGAGGGGGCGGACCGCACCACGGACGGCCCCACCACTTATAAAGGTTCTTCATTTATAAGAGACCCACCTTCAGCCAACAAGCTCATCCATCCATCAATGTGGTTGATGACCATGACACTATAAAGATTTATAAAAATCGATAATCACCCATCACAATATGGCTTAATCTGCCCTTCTTTGCACAGACATCCAGACGGCTTCCATTGGTGGTCAGGACCTGTCCCCCTCCAATTGGACCGGCTTGGTGGACTTAGAAGACGAGACCATCCAGAGTGGAGAAGCTTGTAAGCCAGACGCAAAGCCTCTCTCCCCCGAGTCAAGCGACAGACCAGAATGAACTTCTTGAACATTACCTCATTGATGTCTCTCCTAATATTAATATTACTTTCCCCGGTTGGCTCTCTAGCTTCAGACCCCTGGCCCTCAGAGTCCACAGAGCAGTATGTGACCCTGAATATCAGCCCAGGGCAGACCAGCTTTGACTGGGGGGACGCCATGGAGCAGAGGATGGACTCTGACATGTTTCTGAGACCCCAAGCCCTTGGCACCACCTACCTGCCCCCCACTTCTACCGGGAAGAAGGTTGGTTCTGGTTTTGCTCTTCTGGTATTTTGATTGTGTTTTAAATAACCCTCCAATCCATCCAGTAAATCAATATTTTAATGGCCGAAACCATATTAACCATTGCATCCATCGTCCGTCCATTTGTCTGTTTGTTTCGTAGGTGATCGCCGGGATAGTGAAGTCCATCTGGAGGCCGTGGGGCTACCTCTCGGGGCTGGATGAGGGTGAAGAGAGGAGCCCAGCGCCCCCGAGCGCGGCCCCAGAGACAGAGCCGACGACCCAGAGCCAGGAGGAGAAGCAGGCGGAGGTGGGATCCACAGCAGCCAGCACGGCGTCTCCAGGTGAGGCCGTGGTCCATGGGTTGGTTGTTACTCTGCTCAGCAGACACGATGTACACCTTCTGCTCAAAGGGTCAGTGCACATTTTTGCTACGAAGAAAGAGTGAAAGCTACTTAGGAAAGGAGTCTGAATTACTAGAAAATACTCAAATTTAATAATGGATATAAAAGGTCTATTTAATCTCAGCAGTGTATTGATGAAACAATAAAAAGGGGTCGGGCCGGTCAAAGGGGTTCAATTACAATATAAAAGCAATGATAAAAATGAATATGAAAATACATTCGTTCCCTTTTATGGCCCGAAATTGTGTGTCGATCCGAACCTTACTACGCAACAAATTGCGAAAAAGTAGTGTTACTACTTGAAACCCTATGCAAATATGGATGTTGTTAAACTACCAGCAAGCAACTGCAAAATGTATTTACACTATAAAATGTAATTACATGTAGTTCACTACTCCCCAACGCTGCAGTAAAGGTAGCAGAGGGATCGAGGCTCAATAAAGGGACTGATAAAGAGAAGACAGTAAAACAATATTGGTGTCTTCATTGTCCTTGCTTACTATAAATAATGTTTCACAATGGTTCCTCATTAAGTCGCGTATGTGTGCAAGCATTTGATTATATTTCCGCTGAAAAAATTAAGAGCTCAATAAAGGCTGGCATTTCAAGCTTCATTAATATAAATGGGTTCTACCTTTTCATATTTACCCTTTGGGTCAGGAATGTTAAAGAAAACTTTTAAACACACGGTCTGCATTATTTAAACTCATTCCTAAGACAAATGTTGGTGTTTAAAGAGTCGCTACAGGGCTGAGCCTGCTCAGAATGCTAATAAGGGTGGTGGGGGGGGGCAGAAATGTCTGGTTCAAAAAATAAAGCTGACACTGATCCCACACAAAGAGCTGAGAGCACCAGGGTTCGTTTGGTCCGTCAAGGAAACGCAGCAAGAGTTCCTTGAAATGGTCTTTGCTTTTGCATCTATTGCTGGGCTCTTTGTCTGGTGATATTGTTCCTGTCCTTATTTACTGATGGCCTGTCCCTCTCCTTGTATCCCTGGACTCTAGGTGTGTTTTCCTGGGAGTCCTGGTTTGGCGTCACCTCAAAGGAGAATTCTGAGACCAAAAACAAATCCGCCATCAGTCAGCCGTCCTCAGCCTCCACCGACCCAGCTCTGACTACGGAACGCCCCAACGGCACCGATGGGAACGCAGAGCAGACCCAGACATCCACCACCTCCAGCTCTACTGCTGAAACAGAACCCGTCACCAGAGGAGGAGCCTGGGTCATGGTGTCGTCGTCGTCCTCCTCCTCCTCCTCCTCCTCCCAGGCTACGTCCTCCACCCGGCCAGGGGACCGGAGGACGGAGACGGCAACCTCCAAGGCCGGCAGAGGTCGAGGGAGGGGGAAGAAGAGGGGAGAGGACAGGGGGAGGGGAGGGGACAAGAGCCGAGGGGGAGAGGAGGAGGGGAGCGGAGAGGCGGCCGGCTCCGAGGCCAAAGGAGAGGTGCAGTTCACCCGTCGCTTGGCCGGAACCAGTAAACCAAGGGAGAGGTCCAGAGAGAGGTCCAGAGAGAGGGGGCACCGGAGAGGGCAGACCACCACCACCACCAGCCCGACCGCAGCAACGAGTACTTCCCAGTCCATGGAGAGCGGGTCGGAGAGGGTAGACTCCGGATCCATATCCCCGTCTGCCTTATCAGCATCCGTTTCCCCGTACAACACAGACTCTGGAACCACGCACCAAGGTCAAAAGCTGTCCCCAAACACATCACCGTCCGCAATGCCCTCCTCATCTTCCTCCTCCTCCTCCTCCTCCTCCTCCTCCCCATCCCTCTCTCCAGCCCCATCCCAGACCCAGGCGTCTTCCTCATCCTCCTCCTCCTCTTCCTCCCCGACTGCATCTACATCCACATCTCTCTCGTCTTCCCCATCCTCATCTTCAACCCTTCAGCCAACCGAGTCGACGAGCCGTTACCCGGATCCACCCCTGGCTCCTTCGTCCCCCTCCGAGCCCCTGTTCGATTCCCCCACGTCCTCTCCACCCTCACCCCAGTCCCCGTCCCGCTCCTTGCTGCCCTCCCTGTTTGAATCCCTGTCATCGTTCCTGACCCCATCCCTGCACCAAGCCTCTTCCGAGGCCGAGGGGGGTGAGACAGGGGCCCCGGCGTCCCCAGGCCCCCAGGACACCTCCAGGGACAGCTCCACCTCTCCCCTCCACTGGGCCCCCCCGGGGGTGGGGTATCCCCAGGGGGTGGAGAAGGGTTCTCTGTACTACCCTCCCCCCGTCGAGGAGGAGGAGCCCGCCTGGTCCCACTCCCTGGGATCCGGGGCCCTGTCACCTGGGAACATGGAGGAGGAAGTGGGCGGAGTCAACCTCACCAGCACCCCCACCGTCTCAGCAGGTGAGCCCCCTTTCTAATGCAGCTTCTTTTGGTGGGGGGGGGGGGGGGGGGGGGGGTCGTGGGAATGCTGTCTATCTTTTGCAGACCTGTTGGATTCACTGGTCAGATTTAATACAGGATACAGGGTTTTATCCTCATTTCTGCTCTGGATAGAAGTGTCTGCCAAATGATTGAATAGTAAATGGCAGTTAACCTTGGATATTGACCAAATTGTACAGACATGTTGTGAATCTCAATGCAGCTCTTTCTGCAGCTACTTCTCATTCTTTCACTCAAAGCCTTGCTGGAATCCGTTCTCCTGGCCTTGCAATGACCCGACCATTTCAGAAGAAAAAAACACTGAATTATGTTATATTCAGGGCATCATTATCGATGCAGGCTTATTTAGTCCCCGGTGGTTGCAGAGATAACTCCTATATCTTATCTGGAAACCCTGTATTTTGCATAAAGCTCTTGTGTGTATTTTAAGCATATGAGTGGATACTTAAAAACAATACTCGAGCCCTATGGGTACAGTGTTTCCGTGCTAACTTACTGTGGATGTTGATTTTGGTTCCCTTCATCACAAACAGAGCATAGGGGTCGTATTAGCTGTTTTATTCCCCTGGAGCAAAGGTTGTCAGAAAGCATAGGCGTAGAACCGCTCTGTGAGCCGAGGAACCGGGGAACGTGTCGATTAGAACTACATAACCAAGGACACCCCTCTCCTGGAGGCTGGTCCGCAGGGGCCCCCTAATGGACCGAGAGACCCTGAAGCTGTGCGTGCTGGAAGGAGATGCTGTACTATTCCCCAAGATCTCCCCTCCCAGGTTGAATAGAGTGGTATCTTACATTAACATGGACCGTGACACAAGCACACTGGAAAAGGAGTGGGATGAAGCCTAGGCTTAATCTATATGGATTGGCTTTTAGGTTTCCATCACACCTCCCATATATATTTTATTTCACCCACCAACATTCTTCGGGAGAAAAGCTTTACAATCAATATGAATGATCCCCAATTAGCTGCTCTATGGAGCTCAACAACATTTTGTACTCTCTCTCTCTCTCTCTCTCTCTCCCTCTCCCTTCTCTCTTCCTCTTCTCTCTCTCTCTCTCTCTCTCTCTTTCTCTCTCTCTCCCTCTACCTATCCATAAACAACAATTGTTTTTTTCAAAGGTGGACCACTCACCTCTCCTCAGAGGGGGCCATGTTGTATGTATTATATATGGTTTATAGATATGTGCCATGGATTCCCTCTGAGGCGTATCTCCCATGTTGTTGATGTTGTCCTACACGTCGCTGGCCTGTGGTGCCCATGTTGTTTGTGTTTATGGTTGTGTCAGTGGAGCAGGGGACATTTCACTCTGTCAGCTCACTCTGCAGCCTATTGATTTTTCTGCACCACTCGCTTTAATGAACGATCTGTTGGACCAGGTTTATCTCTCTCAAACACACACACAAACGCACACATAGACGCACATACACACGCACACAAACATGTACACACATACACACACACACAGACACACATAGACGCAAATACACACGCACACACACAAACATACACACACACACACACACACACACACACAGACGCATATACACACCACATGCACGCATGCATGCATATCCACACACACACACAAGCACACACACACACACACACACACACACACACACACACACACACACACACACACACACACATACATACATGACACACAAACACACACACGGACACACACACGCACACACACACACACACACACACACACACACACACACACACACACACACACACACACACACACACACACACATGCATTCATCACTCATCTTCTTGCAGGTAATGGTTAAATATTGGACACTGCTAGATCTGACCTTCAGTGGAGAACATATCAGCCCACTCTAATGACCTCAACGCTCCCGTTAAATTACAGAGACCGTCTCTGTGCCTGCAGCACAACACAAATAAAAATCGACCACGCAAACATTTCCGAGGCGTTTTTTTCACAAATAATTGTGATTTGGCAACTTTATAATGGATTTCTATTAATAACATTTTGACTTGGTGTCTATTGTATGCTTGGGGGATATCAGCCGAAGAGACTGCAATTGAGTCTTCGGGACAAGCATGAACCGCAGGGGCTCATCATGCCACATCACTGGTTTTCTTGTTATGTACACTGATGGACTGAGACATGCACACGCATACACACAAACGCACGGGCAGTGGCCCGTACATGCGCGCAAACGTGCACGCCCGCACGTGCAAATGCACCCCCAACTCACGCGCGCGCAAGCATACTCACACATTCACACACAAACCCACACACAAACAACGCACACACACACACACGCAAACACACACACACACACACACATACACAACCACACACACACACACGCTTCAGCCACTCTGAATACTGTCTTCAGTATCAAAAAGCTTGCGGGACAAAGCCTCCCACAGCCTGGCTTTGTTTTCGGAGGGAACGAGTGGTGGCTCTCAAAGGCCTCAAGACGCCTTAATGAGCAGGCCTGGGGAGGGGGGAGGGGCGGGCAACACATGGTACTCCATCAATTGATATGGAAATGTAAAATCATCAGAAAAAGAGACCACACGCACCAACGCATGGATTAAGATAGGGTGAATGGCTGGAACTGATCTACAGAGGTCTGTTCGGGTTGTTGTTTTCTCCTGCCGCTAAGGTGACGCCTTAAATTCACTTTCACTCCCACTTACATTCTGTGTGGAGTGAACTCAGCCTCGCTTTTCATATGGTCGTCATGACAACCGCGGCGCTGGGTGAATGGTGGGGTTGAGGCGATTTGATTGGCCGTGGTGCCCGCTGGCTCGTGATTCCTTTGAAAGCAGTGTGTGAAATGGATATCTCCGCTGTGCTTCCACAACTGCAGCCACACCTGGCGATTGTTCCCCTCGACCCGGAAATTGGGTCTCGTCTCGTTTCAAACACCGCGTCCCTCCCCCACTTCACGATAAAAAAAAAAAAAAAAGCGACGGATTCCAACAATGAGCTTTTGAAGATTCAACAAGGAAGAGATAATTGTAGCAACAGTCACGACAGAGTAATCAATAATTAAACTTGTGGGCGGGGACCCCCTGGGTCCCCTGCCCACATTAAAACCAAGTCAAACGAAATCAGATCTAATTGCTGGATGGCGTCCCAGCCTAACCCTTATGTTTTATTTAAGACCCCTCGTCCCCCTGTTCCCCGGGTTGTTTGTGTTAATCAGGGGAGCAGCAGCCATGCGTGACCAACCCCTGTCTCCACGGAGGGCGGTGTCTGCCTCAAGGCCGGGGCTACAGCTGCTACTGTCCACAAGGATACACCGGGGAGAACTGTGAGATCGGTGAGCACGGCCGCACGGTGCACATGCAGACATCCATACACTCACACGTACACAGATGGACAAACACACACACACACACACACACGGACACGCACACGCACGCGCGCACACACTCTCATGCACGTGCACACACGCAAACACATTCACACGAACATTTACACACATGCCCTCGCACGGAAGCAAGCATGCACATACGTGCCGTTTATAAGCACATGCAAGCACACACGCAAACACACACATTTACACCTTCACACATGCAAACACTGCATATCAATACACACACACACACACTTACATGAACACACACACGCACACACATTTACACAATAAACACTACATTTCAATACACGCAAACACACAGACGCACACAAAATCACTCATGCACAGAGGAGTAAGTATGCACTGTTCCAAAACGAGCATATTGATTCACGTCTTTTAATTTAGATATTGGCAGGTCAAAGGTCAAGCGCTCCCTCTGATTGATTCAGAGATTTTGTAACGGTGAGAGTCAGTGGAAAGAGTTCTGGCTCTCTTAGTCTGTGCCCTGGAGGTCCTGGATAAGCCTCCCATCGGGTTGGTGAACCACCTGGTGTTCCTCACCACCCTGCCACCTGCTCAACACAGGTCGCAGGGCTAGTTTGATGTCAGAGCGCTGAGTTGTCAAATCTACAGAGCCTATCAGATGTGTTATGCCTTTATGCCTAAGGATATTTCAGTAAGCTGGTAGAGAGAGAGAAAGAGAGAGAGAGAGAGAGAGAGAGAGAGAGAGAGAGAGAGAGAGAGAGAGAGAGAGAGAGAGAGACAGAGAGAGAGAGAGAGAGAGAGAGAGAGAGAGAGAGAGAGAAAGCGAGCCAAAGAGAGACAGAGAAAGAGAGAAAGAGAGTAAGCAAGAGAGAGAGTAAGCTAGCGTGTGCCCGGGAGAGAGCAAGAGAGAGAGCTTGTGTAAATGATTTTACTCAGAGGGTTTGACAGATGTTACGAGGACAAGGTCAGGATAAACATGCCATAGTGATCAACCTGATGAAGTAATGTCACTGGAAATACTGGATGAGAATCAGACAGACAGGCAGATCCATTTTAAAGGGATGGATGGAGGGATAGACAAATAGGACGGAGGGGTGAATGAGTTGATTGAGGCGAGATTGAGGGATGGAAGGATGGATGGTCAGTCAGACAAATGGACCAATCGGATAGCTAGATAGATTGATAATTAGATGAATATGGGGTCAAAAGTTGAGTAAATACCGCTATGTGAATGCCCATTGCAGTCAATTTAGGTCACTGATTATACGATTTTCCCGGGGGTCCAAGACATCAAGACTCAGAGGTTATTTCTCACATAGATCAAACAGCAGCACCAGCCTTTGTGTTTTACTTTTGTCACAACTCATCTGTCATTTCAAGGCTGTCAGATATTTCGTTTTTCGCACCATAAAAGAACGTTGTCTGTGTTTGAAGCGTCTAATGATTTGTTCCAGGTCTACAATTACATGCACAACATTTTGTTCAAAGTTGAACTGACGGTATGTTTTACCAAATATTCTTTAAAAATCGTATTCGTCCAATGTTTTTGGGTTTTCAAGCATCAGGGTTATATCGATGCTGTCCCATATGGGTAGCAGTGCTAAAGCATATGCTTAGCTTAGTTGCATGTCAGATTGTCTGTAATCAGGGTGTCAGATTTTGCAGGTAAGTCTTGATTCTCATTCAGTCCATCACCCTCATGTCAGTTTTTAATCAAGGGTTCCATGCTTCCATGTTTTAAAAGAAAGATAATGTGCTTTCTGATCCAAGTTGGTATTTTTGAAGGGCACCGATTGAATTATATATATATATACAACATGACTTCCTTCCCATTTTGGAGAGGAGCTACAGCTATGTCATTTTGATCAAAATGCAAGTGCAAAACAATTATGACAATTATCAAAACACTCAGAATAGAATAGAGTTAGTAAAAAACATTGATGTTGCGGTTATGCCAAAAACATGAACCTAATGAACCTAAAAAGCTTTTAGAGGTTTTCTTTTTTAAATTATTTTAGACAATACTCAGAAGAATGAGAAAGAGATTAGCGCTTTCTTTTCTTCCCAAATCCAAGCTTGATTAAATAAATTTTATGTGTATGCCTTCATTCTTTTTCTGTAAAGAAATCAATGAAATGACGCTCCTTGACAACCTGTTTGTGACCATCTTGTTTTCAGATGTGGACGATTGCCAGTCAGACCCTTGCGAGAATGGAGGAACCTGCATCGACAAAATTGATTCATTTGTTTGCCTTTGTCTGCCGAGCTATGAAGGGGAGATGTGTGAGAAAGGTGAGAGATCGAAGTAGAGACAGAGACAAAGGGAAAATAATTCACACATCCAAGTCAATAATAGACAAATTAGTTTCTGGAGGTGGCGGCGTCTGGCGCTATGCGCTGGTGTGAAATTCTCGATTCCGACCGGCTCCGTGCATATGTGTTTGACTTCATGCTGTCGTCAGGGTGAAATTGTTTTTTCTAATACGATGCTAGTAGAACACGGCCAGGGCTGTCCTTTGTGAAATTATCCAGCTCAGGCTTGTGTGTTTTATACTGTGGCATGGCTCAGCCAAGAATCTCAGATCTCAGATCTCAGATCCCAGGGTCTCTCTCTCTCTCTCTCTCTCTCTCTCTCTCTCTCTCTCTCTCTCTCTCTCTCTCTCTCTCTCTCTCAGTGTGTATCTGCCTCTGTCACTGGGCTTCAGGGTAACAGATGCAGACGCAGGCTCTGCTCTGAAAAAACCCTGCATTGCCTTCATTAGAGAACAGAACGGGCTGCCACCAAAATATCCAAATAGCAGAGCATGCTATCCTACATGAAACGGCTATGAAGCACAGATGTCATTTCCGTGATGGGTCAATTGAGGAATTTGAATAAAACTGCAAGCTACCTAGTGGCATCTGATCTCCCCTTGCCGTGCTTGATATAGCTATAAATATCGCTAACATGCTGCCATGTTTGACCAGCAACTCTGTGACACTTCAATCCACTACTGCGGACGATGCGGGTGGCTGTGGATCTCACCCTACTCTCATTCACACGCACAAGGACAACGTGTCAACCCTTGCTTACTTCACCACGCAGTCAGCATCATTCTCATTTACAGCAAACACTTTCTAAAACAATTTCTATGTAGCCCGTGTCGAAGTAAGGGCACTCTTTCCTCTCTGTTGCTCTCTCTAGCATAGGGGACACACACACAAACGCATGCACACAAATGAACGCACACACACACACAAACACACACACACACATACACACACACACACACACACACACACACACACACACATAACATGTACACCCACACGCACACACACCTCGCTGGCTGCACCTGCCTCCAGTAGCTGATCTGTCCCCCCCTGTGTGAGCATGGGCACTAGAAGTAATGAGGATTAATGGATATCTAACCTTTTGCAGTTATAAATGAATCCACCGGCCATGGAGGTATTAATGAATACTAATAGCACAGCGAGAGGGAGTCAGAGCAAAGAAGGCCACGTGAGTCCAAAAGGGGAAGCAGCAATATTCTGTTAACCACTGAATGCCAGAGCCTTTACGGAATGAACACGATATTAAACTTTATCCTCTCTCTTCCAACCATCAATAAGGTACTTTATTTTGTGGAGAAAAAATGCTGCAAATTGTTCTCATTAATCTTTATTTCCTCATCTATGCCTCATTTATTCCCCTTCCCCTTTCTCTCTCTCTCTCTCTCTCGCTCTCTCTCTCTCTCTCCCCCCATCTACTCGTCCTCCTCCGAACCTCCCTCCCCAGACATCGAGGGCTGTGAGCACGGCTGGCAGAAGTTCCATGGCCACTGCTACAGGTAGGGAGAACCAGATCTTTACTAATCTCATGCTACAGCTTGAAGCGGAAAACTGCTTGATCACATCACCCTACAGTTGTAGGGGGGAAGATGCCTTTTGTTTTCAAAGGCTGCCCACTACTAGAAACACAAGAGGTGGTGGTTTGGATAAGCAACAAATAATGTGTGCACAATTGTATCTGTTGTGACTTTAACCAAACAAAAAACTGTCATGGGCAAAAATATGTTTATATAATTATTGTCTGAACAGATTTAAATGTTTGTGGTAAACCAGTGACTCCGGTTAACATCTGTCCCATGTGAGGCAATGGGACCTTGCTGAACCATAGCCATAAAGCCCTGCCTGATCCAGTAAACACCACTGATGTGACATCCCCTGCTGGGGCAGCATTGGCGGTTGCCTGTTCCTGACACCGAGTGAAATCGGCGCTTCGTAATGAGGCTGACACTTTGCTCCCTCTGCAGGTACTTCACCCACAGACACACCTGGGAGGACGCGGAGAAGGACTGCCGAGAGCACAGTGCTCACCTCAGCAGTGTCACGTCCTCCACCGAGCAGGACTTCATCAACGGTGAGGGGGGTCGGGAGGGTGTGTGTGTCGGCGTTGTTTGTGTGTGTAAGGGTGTGAGAGCGAATTAGAGAGATAAAGAGACGGCGGGTGCTAGTGCACTGTCAAAGGAGAGAATGAATGTGTTTTTTGTGTTTGTGCACTGTGATAGAAAGAGAAAGAGAGAGATAGAGAGTGAGAGAGCAAGAGAGAGAGAGAGACAGAGAGAGAGAGAGAGAGAGAGAGAGAGAAAGAGAGAGAGAGAGAGTCAGAGTGTGTTTGTATGTGTGTGTGTGTGTGTGCTGGTGTGTGGTTTGGTGTGTGTCTGTGTGTTTGTGTGTGTGTGTGTGTGTGTGTGTGTTGGTGTGTGTGTGTGTTTGTGAGCACTAAACACATTATCTATTATTAAATATGCTAACACATGTGACCTGCGGGTATATTATGTGGCCTACATTCTGATGTAATGTTCAGCGATGAGGTCTCATGAGGATGTGGTGGTGTTGTGGGCGGGGCTGTTTCAGGTCTGGGTCATGACAATGCCTGGATCGGCCTGAACGACCGCACCGTTGAGGAAGACTTCCAGTGGACTGACAGCAACGACCTGGTTAGACTCATATGTATCTTCATCATAATCATCGTTATCATCATCCTCCTTGTAAATGTCCTTGAACCAGTTGGATGCAATATAATGTTTGGTATTGCATATATCTGCTGCTACAGAAAAATACTTTTCCTAAATATTTCCTTTATTGTTCTCATCAATTATTTTATTCATTCTCTCCATCTTCCATTCATTACTTTAAAAAAAATAATAATAATGTTTTACTACTGGAACGAAATCAAATGGAATCCGTTTTTTTATATTACTAAACCTTGTGAGTAATGGCACCTGGTAGTCAGAGGTCACAGATCACAAAACGGACGGGTGATTCTGCCCTGCTTTCCTGCAGGTGTACGAGAACTGGAGGGAGAGCCAGCCGGACAACTTCTTTGCAGGCGGGGAGGACTGTGTGGTGACCATCGCCCATGAGGACGGCAAGTGGAACGACGTGCCCTGCAACTACAACCTGCCCTACATCTGCAAGAAGGGAACAGGTGGGGACAGCCGGCACAGTTAGCTCACCTTCATCGTTAAGACTCCATGGAGCACAAAACTTTATTAATGGTGTGATTAGAGAAAGGTAAACGTAAACATCTGCACAGTTGGACGGTATAGTGCTATTCGTAGTAACAGTGCAGTAGTACAGCCGTAAGCTGGACTCTATAGTGTGCTGGAAGTGTGTGTCACATCCAGGGCAAGGCTGGTTGCAACAAAACACTCTTGAGAATGAGAGTACACTAAACTAATATTATCTTTGCTGTTTAGAAGAAGCTTTTATCCAAAGCGACACACAGTGATTAGTATTTATTTATTAAGGAGCAGGTAGGGGCTAAGCATATTCCTCAAGGATGCTCACAGAGAGACTAGGGACATACAAAATGGCGTTCACGCATTCCTACTAAAGAAGAATTTGCATCTGAGCTCCAGACTAATGTGAGTTAAATGCACACAAACTAATGGCCCTTCCTTTCATTATTCGCAATTGTTCTCTCAATAACTCAACGCAAATGTATTAAATAAAAGAAAAACAGAGAGCAGTGGTTCTCAAGTCTCCCATCTTCATTGTTTGAGATCAGAATGATTGATCTCTCCCCCAGTGAAGGGCTGTTATCCACGCCTCAGGGCTCTCACAGTTTGATTGCTGGAGTGATTGGCTCGAAGGAATCAAAATGTAACATTTCCCACGACTAAAAAATAGTCTCACCCTCTTTCCTCACATCTTGCCCTACTTTTTCATCAACAGTCTACCAAACCAAAAGATCAGCCAAATACTCAAACTGTTCAAACGGTTTATGATGACCAGGGAGTGCACTGGTCATCACAATCGCTCTTTCATATTGGCTTAATCTGCGCCAAGTGATGTCACTTGCCATTCAACCTCTGATAAGTGCTATCTCTTGGCACTGATGTGAAGTGGGCAAATATAAAAGGAGCATGTGGTCTGTGTGTGGGGAAGGGTTGAATGTGATGAAGAGTTATGTCAGAGAAACAAGCAGAAACGACTTTGAAAGGGTTAAGTGAAAGGAGACGAGGAGGGGAGTGGAGGAAGAGTTATATCCATGGTCCAGTGCCTCGGTGGTCTTGGCTGTGGCCGCTTCTGGCTACAATACTGCAGAGCCCATTGCTTCCCTATCGCTAGGCTACGGCCCTGACACACCACCGGGATTCAGTAGCAAGCCTGCCCCCTAAAGCACATCCAGTCCCCTGCAGTACAGGCCTCCCAGCTGGAGCTCAATCTGTTAAGATCTGTAATAGATAGTATATAATAATTGTTATATAAATTGTATATAAATATTATTTGGACAAGTAATTAACTAGTAACAATAGCAAATAAATCGTGTCTGTGAATACGTTCTCCATATTTACCTTGAATACACCATTCGTTTTCATATGATAACCATCCTTATTTTATTACTGTCCTGTTGCTCTAGTCTTTTTCTTGTAAATTCAGTTGTTTGCATGTTTCCTGTCTGCCCTTATATGGCCAGTGTTGTGTGGAGCCCCGCCTACGGTGGAGAACGCCCATTTGATTGGCCGCCGAAGGTCCCACTACGATATCCACTCGGTGGTCCGCTACCAGTGCTCCGAGGGCTTTTACCAGCGCCACATTCCCACCACCCGTTGCCGTGCCGACGGCGACTGGGAGCGTCCCAAGATCATCTGCACAAAGTGTGAGTGGCACACTGAGCGATCGCTCTTCCCCGAGGTTCAAAATTTAATAGTCGATCAATGGGCCCACATTTTGGTGAAGAAACTATCAGGCAAAAAAATCAAGGGCGACATACCCCACCACAATATCTCATCTGGGATTATACAGTTAATCAATTATTTGGTCTCCTTCTAGTCCCTATCAGAACCTGTTAAAGATGTCCGGTACATGGTGAGGTCGAGTGAATAAATGTATTTGTAAGGATTGATTGAATTGAATTGAATTATATTTGTGCAGCCCTTAATCACAGAGACTGTCGCAGAGGGCTTAACAGGCATTGTATTTATGTCACCCCCCTGACCCTAGCCCCTGAGAGGGCAAGAAAATACTCCCTTAATTAACAAGGAACAAATGTTGAGAAGGAATGCAGAGTGAGGGATCCCTCCTTCCAGGGATGATCAAGAGTGCAATGGGTGCCATAATTGACATACATACATAGATATAGGCAAAACAC
The DNA here is from genome assembly GCF_949987615.1 of Pollachius pollachius. Taxonomy (NCBI): domain Eukaryota; kingdom Metazoa; phylum Chordata; class Actinopteri; order Gadiformes; family Gadidae; genus Pollachius; species Pollachius pollachius. The sequence goes on along the minus strand of NC_136947.1, from coordinate 17,165,019 downwards.
GTATGTTGCATGTAATAGGATCAACGCATAGACAGAAGATGATGTTTTACCTCTGAAAACATGTTTCACGTACCATACACCATAGCCACTCTACTCACACTCTTGCACAATGTCTGCCCATCCCCCCCCCCCCCCCCCCCCCCCCTCTCAGCTCGAAGATCCCACCGCTACAGACGCCACCACCGCCAGCACAGAGAGCACCGCAGCCACCGACGGCACGGCGCGGAGGGACACAGAGCCAGAGATGACGCCCACGACCACTACTGAAGCCAGTCGTACCGGCCTCCCCCGACCACCACCCTCCAACCACTCACCAACCACCACCCATAAAGAAAGACAATTCGTCCTAGTATAACATCCTAATGATTCCATTCACACATCTAACACGTTTCAGAGGAGAGAATCGCAGGATTCCTCTTGTTTATCGCTGACCATCCTGCTCGCTGTTCCTCTTAACACCCTTCCTCCCCCCCCGCTGCTCCTCATAACTATAGCCGACTGAGATAAGGTATTTTGGAGGGGGTTTCCTTCCCTGCCTCCCACCCGCTGGTCCACATGAACACTAAACTGTTGAATCTACCGTTTTAATGCACCATTATGTCTAATAATCCGATCCATCCTAAACATGTCCATGACTAACCACCCGTCCCCCTCAGAAGCTGGTGGGTCTCGCGCGCTTGCCTGTGCGTGTGTGCATGTCAAGAGGAGATGGTGAGAGCGGTTTAGTGGGTGTTTTATTTTGACGTTTTAAGTTGACTTGTTCTTAACGGGAGAAAAAAATAAAGATATTCATGCTAGCAAAGCACACAGATGTATTCGATGCAGGATGACTTACGGTTCCCATAACCCTTTCTTGAGATTTTCGTACGTGTCGTAATGGTTCTTTTGTTTTCATTGAACGCCTGAATAGCTAGCTTTATCCTTAGTATATGTTTTTCTAACATTTGCTATATATTTGTTTACTTTGTGCAATGTATTTATTATTAACCGTTTGCTAGTGGATAGGTTTTTATACATATAATTAAGAGTTTAACATTTGATACACCGCTACACCATTCATACGGTCAATAAGTAACAACACAGATCTTTTAATTTCTACTGATTTGTTTACTGTACATATTGCATTGTTATCTATTGCAGCTAACAGTTTTTCATCACTGCAAGCACTCAAGTGAATTAGACGATTTGACAATATGGCTTAGTTCTCAAGTACATTAACAAATTCCCAAGATAACTGCTGACTGATCAGAAAAGCTGAACACAAAGCACTTCACTTGTTGAACGGCTAGATTGACATGATAGGTAAGGTGCCCAGACTGTTTCTCCGGTCCCTTTGATAAAATGATCACTACTTCTACTTTTTTGGTGTTCTTATGATTTATTTTGTCCCGCTGTTGTGTTTCATTCTTAATAAAGATGAAAAAACCAAGACTGAAGTTTCCAAAGTTTTATTTGATTAAAGCTACTCACTCGACTTTCACTTGTGGATGTCATTCTGCTAGTCCAATAATGAGGAAGGAATAATTTGATCTATTTACTCAAGATAGAGACCTTTGTGGAGAATGATCTAATTACGTTCAATACTGAGGGTAAGAAACTAAGAGTTAGTACAGTATTAATTAAGGAAATGACGGGTAACACAATCTACAGTGTCAGTATCATGTAATATGTTTGCTAGCCCAACTAAAAATAAAACGGATGACAAATGATGAATTGGTTGTAATATGTAATCTTTTCCTAAAGTCTTCCCACATCTAAGTCATGTTTTGATGGGAGTTTGATATTGGTCATGTCTGTTGCAACCGGAGACCTTCCATATTTCAGCTCATATCAGTTTGGGGTTCAAGGGTCAGTTAACTGGGCCATTAGCCTGGTGTACAGAGGTCAGGAAGACTTCCCCAGCCTCCAATGAAAGCTTGACAACGGTGTGAAACATGCCAATTGTGGACAGTTTCATTTTATCTTTAAACTGTTCTTTTACCCTTTCGGGATTGTGAAGTGTTATCTTTAAACGAGTTATGATCAAGGAAGCTGATTAAATGAATGATATGAATTAACTAGCACTAGCTTGTTCTAAGTAGAGAACATATGCTGTGAGTTGGTAAATAAATAGTAATCCTCAAATGTTTTTTTTTATTTTTTTACAAATACATATGACAAAATTGCATATAGGCTTAACTTCTTTAGGATAAAACCTTCTTGGGAAACACGTACCATTATCTTCCTTATCTAAAACTCTACTTCTAAGCCCTTAAACGGTCACACTGCTCAAGAGGTGAATCTCAAGCTCAGTGACCTGATTTGGACTTGGTTTGCTATAGTGATGTGTTTGATGGAGACAATCTATGCATCGTCTCCGTGGTTTACTAGGGACCTGGTGCGATACAAACCCTTTAACGAAAGAAGATAGCGAGGTGTCTGTGCATGAGTCACTTTAAAGCTCTGTCGGCCTGGCTTGCAGTCATCAATTGTGTACACACCTTTTTTAAAGTCCAGTAGTCCATGCAGGGAGTGTTGAGTGACGTGAAATTGATTCTGAAAAGTTGACGCGGGGAGAGGAGCACTATTCCTCAGAGGACTGGCCCTTTGTCACAGCAAAACCAAAGGTCACATCCAGCTGAAACGGTCAAACCATCCGCCTCTGGTTAACAAGTTAGTTCTTCTTCTTCTCTGCATTGGTCTGTGCCTGGGTGACATGCTTCATGAAATACGTGGGGTAGGCATAGCAACGAAGGGCCAGCAGGATGGGCAGGGCGACGTACAGAGCGTTCAGGACGACGACGGGCCACCACTTGTCAGCGGGGACTCGGTAGGTGTATGGAGTGCGGCGGTGAAACGACGCTCCAATGTGGCACCACTGGGCCTGGGGAGATAATGGGGAGATAATGAGATAATAATTAAATAGATAAACTACAGTTCTGTTGAATCCACTGGAATGACTGAAAGGGAAAGGGGACCATGGTTACCTGGGTCAAGGCCCCAGCCAAGAGTAGGGTCAGGTCTAGCATCCAGCCACATCCAGGCCTGCTCAGACCGTAAATGCAGGCGGCCAGCAGGGGCAGGGCATAGAACAAGTACACCAGCATCTACCACAGGAAGACACATCGTAGGCACAGTTCATGCATCTACAGTGACCACCAACAGACTTGAGCTACTAGCTCAACATACATACAGAACGGTGTGTAACACTTCCCCAGACAATGCCCCAAATCAAACCATTGGCCCGAACTTTAGAATTGTATACTTTCAGCACGAGAGAAGTTGACCTACTTACAATGTTAGGCAATATTTCCACACTTTCCCTTCTATATCAATAGAAGGGAATGGTTGAATTTGTGTGATCCACGGTTGAATGAGTTCAGTGTAGTTGCGCTTCAGTCTCCACGACAACATAGCTGCGCATATAATCAAGTGAGTGACAAACTCATCTTCGAACTTGTCCAGGGACACAACATTAGTTCCTCCCCACCAAAAGTGTTTGTGTTTAGCTTCTAATGCAACTTGAGCACAGCTTCAAACTACTTAAAATGATTTGCTACGCTGATGCAGCCGCATTATTGGACAGTTTGGTCCAAAGTGACTTGTCATTAAGGCAGGGGTTGGGTATTATACTCAAGGATGCCAACAGTTGGGGCAGCTGGTGGCATACAGAACCGAAGTTAGTACCTTTTGGCTCAGAGTCAAACACCTATGCTATCAATTTGACTGTTTCACTGTCACACCGGGAATATTGAATGCATATTCATTGTCCAGCTTTGGTTTGCTTGTAAACAACTCACCATGACCCTGGGGAAGCCAACAGGGTCCTTGAGGTAGGGCTCATACTGGTAGATGTACGTGAAGCAGGCGTCTAGAGGACAGTCCAACACCACCTGGTTTTGAGAACACAGGAGTTGGGGGACTTACAGATGCATGTAAGCACGTTAGTTAGCTTACAGGCACCACCACAACACCCTACAGACAGACTGTATACCAGTTAGGGGACTTCAGCCTCCTGCTCAACACAAGCAAAATGCTTTTGTGTTTGTTTACTCACAAAGCCCCTGAAAACAGTGAAGGCCATGGCAGCCAGCGCTGCAACCACCAGGAGTGCGTCGACAGGACGGGAAAACAAACTCTTATTCTGCTCCATGGCAACCTAGGGAACGTTGGTAAAACGTTGAGTGGCAGTACACATGTATTTTGGGAATTCAAAATGTACCAAAATGTATTTGACAGGTCATATTCACCTTGTCTGCGGGAATGATCGGCATTTCCCGCGACCTACTTAAAAACAGCGAGGCAGCCCAAAATGGCACCAAGAAGAATGGGATGTTCCTCAGAAACGCAGGACCAATGTTCGAGCAGTATTTACCTGGAAATTAACAATTTATTCAAATCAGTGCGGTGCTTGAAATTGATGATGATAATGTTGTTGTAAGGTCAGACTGAGTACAGGTTAATACAGGTCGAAGTATAGATGAATACAGGTCTGAGTATAGACTAATACAGTTCTGAGTACAGGTGAATACTGGTCTGAGTACAGATTAATACAGGTCTAAGTATAGATGAATACAGGTCTCACCAACGACCGTTCCAGGAATCAAAACCAGCTGGTTGGCAATGGAAGATCCCGCCCACAGTAAACCAAGCTCACGATAAGACTTCCTGTGCAGACAGGGTATAGGCAATAGTTAGGTTTGATAAAAGGATGTCAGTACTGGACCAACGATAAATAAAATAAAGCAGCAGTTGAGAAAATACACTGAAGACATGTTTACCCTTTGAACATTCTGTGTATAATCAGGAGGAAGACGGCAAAGTGGACCACACCATCCCAGTAGCACATCAGCACTGAGTAGGCTGTGCTGAGATGGGGCTCCCCCTGTGAGAACAGCAGATCAACCCATCAGTACATCAATGTCCTCCTTCTCTCTGTGACGTTTAAGGTACAAGCATGCGGGCAACGACACATGAGGACAAATGGAAGGAAAATGTTGACAAATAAAATTAAAATGAATGTGAGGGAGAAGAAGACAGTCTGACCTACCATCTTAATGTAGAAGCCCATGAAACCCTGAATGAAACCATCGTGCTCTAACGCGTTGGTGAGGGCCATCAAACAGGTAAACGAGAACTCTGCAAAGACTACGCACAAACACAGACACCACAAGTAGCATCGACTTAAATTAAGTTTGCCCAATGAAAGCAAGAAAGATGTAATCATCTTTCTGTTCTATTGTACATTTCTCTGTGTTTGAGTGTGTGTACCATAGAATAACGGGTCGATTTTCTGCTTGTGTCTCACTGTGAGGAGTATCAGCAGAAGCACTGATCCCAGGACCACCATCCCCAGTCCCAGCATTCCCAGGGGCCTGGAAGGAGCTATCGATATCAGTCCCAATTCCCAATCCTTGTTACACTGATAAAGTACTCCAATTAAATGCAAGATCAATTTATTTGTGGTTCGAAATGGTTTGGCATAGACCTAAGCTATTTCTTCCAAGTAATTAATGCCAAATCAATGTTGTTAAACAGAGGTTATATTTCTTCATTTTTTTTCCAAACATATTGTTTTGAATTATATTTGGCAAATAACTTGAAGATTCAAAATAAGAGCCTTTGCAGGACATAGACTATAATGGTAGGCTACAATAATCCCATAACCTGCCACTCTATGTGATATGTTATTCAATTTTTGTTTTACATCTATAACTAACAAAAAGCTTATTGAACTACTAACCCCTTTTCAGTAAATTAAAAAGACAAAACACTTACTTTTGAAGCGCAGGGATGTTGTTCATGGCATACAGAACCCCTGGGGCCAAGAGGGACAGTAGAAGAACGGACATCTCAGTCGGTGGCCTCATCTTACTTAACCCTGCAGAACCTTTGGGTATTTATAATGATCTACGACTAAAAATTATGATCCAAAAAAACTAGCATATTAGATGCCAATAGACGAATCCTGTGGCGGTGTGGACCTACTGTAGGTAAAGTGAAAGAAGGGGCAGCAGTCGCCTAAACTTCTATGATGAGACACCGTGATAATCACGCACACAATCAACGCGGTAGTTGATTTTATTAGGCTAAACGAGTGGGTTACAAAGTTCACCGATTTTGCACACGTGGGATTTCAGTGCCACGCTGATTGTTTTGTTGTGGAGGATGCCACCCTGTGGTGAAACCGATAAGTGAAACTAATTTCTATTGCTTTTAACGTGAGCTTTTTAACGTGCTTCAGCATACAGAGTTAACCACATGGCTCAGCTTTATTGACAACTTCATTTATTAACAAGCAGAGAAAGAACAGTGCCATCTACTGGTGAAATTACTATATAACAACAATTTCTGTCCAATTGTAATCTTTTCATGTGGGCCCAACATCATTGGATGGGCTATCCTATCCATAACCATAGTCTCTGTGATTGACAATGAACCTGCTGCTTCCGTTGATCCAAGATTAAGAATGCAATCCATCTACCTTCTTGATTAAATTCTGGATTATATTGTACTTTGAGAGAAAACTGTATTTCTGTTGATTCTTTCCAGCTCATTGTAGATGAACTGAGCACTGATGAACTGAACTCATTACACACATTAGCTACATAACATCTCACAGATCAGGAGACTCATTTGTGATTTACACCAGAAACAACATTATCTCCTGTAATAAAGTGCAACTGAAGAGGATTACACGACTGAAACCCATAGACTTATGGAGGACAGAGAGAGGGAGAGGGAGGGATATCGCTTGTGAGGGAGATAAGAAGAGGGGAGGGGGGCGGGGGATACTTCAGGGCTGTAGGGGAGAGTGGGTGTAGTATGAAAGGTGATTTAACCCAACACATATAGCTTACAGGCACCACCACCACACAGCACCCTACAGACAGACCGTATACCAGAGAAGTGTGCCCACCCTCTAAGCCACCATGCTGCACCCTCTTATGATTGGCATCGTCACCGTGAACACTAGCATGACGGTCATCTACTGGGCTTTCCTGTTCGGGGATTTCTACCTCAGGTGGATGGCCGAAGCAGACGACAAGCCCAAGGACACAGTCAGCCCTGCATGAGGAATACCTTCTGGGACTAAAAAAACAAGGCAGCTTTCCTGTAGAACATAGAATTGATTTTAGTGCTTGGCAGTGGACTTTCGTTTTTGTTTTTTGTTTGTTTAATCATAATTGGCGAGTTTCCAATTTGTTATCGTTTACAATATTCTATGTTTGTACTGAATGGAAGGCTTTCAGCCAAACAATGAGGAAGGAGTCACACCAACAGGTAGGCCTGATTCGTGTTCTCTCAATGCCACCAGGTGTTCATTGCAAACCGTTCAACAATGTTAAATAGAGCCATTGCTGAATTCTTCAAATGTCTCCTCAATTGATCCATACTCATTGATCACTTCTATCGCTAATGTCCATACTTAAAACGGGGTCGTTGGTTCCAAAGTGGGTTCTGGTCGCCTAAGACTCTCTCTGCTGACTCAGTCCAGGGGCTTTGCTGGAGACCAGACTGTAATGAGTGTCCCACAAATCTCCTCAGGGATTACAAGAGAACGTCATCAGCAGTGAAAAAACAACAGCGACATTTTAACTCTCCCCACAAGCCGATCTGGCGAATGCTTGGAGAACTCTCACTGCTTTTTAGGTTTGTCTTTAGGTTGACAACACAGTATGAGTATAATTATTATGCGCGAAGGTGCTGAGGTGCTGCGTCCTAACATAGTTGAACACACCTTCTATTGGGGCATACATCCAGTCTCCTGGTTCATTCTCATCGTTAACGTCAGCATTGGCGTGTTTGAATGGACCTACATTATTTACAACATGTGCTTCAGAACTGAGAAGGTGGAAGACGAGGAAGAGCACGGAGAGAAGGGAGATACGGAAGAGGATGATGATGATGATGAATAAGAGGAGTCTTCCTCCAAGGGAACAGGGGGATGGGGGCATCGTACAATCATCCGAATTTAGTCTTTCAGCTTTTCTCACACTTCACGGCGACATTCCTGTTACAGGCTAACTACGGTGGGTTACGCCTCCTGTAACCAAGCTTTTTCTTTTACTCTTCGGGATTTATATGTATATCATGTATACACCGCTTTTGCTGACTTTAACACTGTCTGGTTGGTCCATGGTTTCCTTCAGAGCTGCTAGCTTAATAGAAATCTAACTTTGCAATTCTGTTTTACCACACCAGCCAAGCACCGGACACCACAGGTCCGGATCCCAGGTCAGTAATCACACTCTCCATGCGCTCGCTTCAAACATCTCCCACAACATATTCCTTTGTGTTTTAGGCGCCATGCTTCTGCATCCACATGTTTCCAAGTGCACATCTAATTGTAAAACACTAATTGTGTTGATGCAAATGCCATTCCAGCTCATTGTATTTGCCCTCAAACCTCTCATACTCTGACACTGTACTATGCTGGGCATTACAATATGCTGGGTAATAATACAATTTTTATCCATAATTCATTCAACGTCTATTGTATATATTTAATTCAAAATATGTCGGTATAAATATCTAATATGTATTTTGTATAAATATTCCTATTTCTTGTGAAAACAACAACAGGGTGTGCATATGATGTAACCAAGGTTATTATCTACATAAGATGTATATCCCTATAGCTTGGCCATGAAGATCCTTAAGCCTCTTCCAGCGTATTACTGTCCAACTCTCCCATCTCATATCTCTAATCCCAGCCGAGGGAAAGCTGATATCTTCCACCAGGAAGACCTCAATCCTATTAGCCCTCCCTGTCCCATATACCCTCATAACACTGCCCTCCTCCTCACCCCCCTGGCGTCCTATGGACCCTCCTCCTCACCCCCCTGGCGTCCTATGGACCCTCCTCACCCCGCCCTTCTCCACACCCGCCTGATTCCCTACAGGAAGGTAGATCGAACCCTACCTCCCAAAGACCTGTTCGGAGAATTGTGGGGGTTTTGGGTCTAGACAAAAGCTTATACACACTTGGCACAAGGATCACATTCTTGTCTGCTGATCTACATTGGTACGCACAGATTATGTTTATTCCTCGATGACATGCTGTAATGACTGAAAGACCTTCACAAGACATCGTCCATCAAGGCTCCATCCTGACCATCCATCCGCCTCCATGCCATACGCCAACACCATGTTTCAATCAAAATGTACAGTAACAACTCTCCACCCTTACTTTCAAAGTGTTTGCAGTTCTAACGTAAAAAGGAGCTGGGCAAAACAATTTTTGCTTCAACCCGAAAACACCTCATCAGGCAGCAGCAGAGAAAGTGCATGAGATAAAGAGAGCGAGAGAGCGAGAGAGCGAGAAAGAGAGAGAGACTCTAAATGCCCTAAAGGTCCAGGTCTCTCGGCCCTGGTACCGTTCTACTTCCCCATTGAAAGGGGAAGAAACAGGCCACTCTCGTCCACACTCTTCAACTCGAGTGGGGACCCTCCTGGGCCCTAACCATGGACCTGCTGCGACCCACTTCCACCCCGGGGCCCCGCGGGGCGGCCCTGGTGGCCAACCTCACCCGGCTGGTGGTGCCGGAACATCGCAGGCTCCTCCAGATCTCCCAGAGGGCCACGGAGGGGCCCTACTTCATCGACTACATCCCCCCGGCCAGGGACGCCATCACTCTTCCGAACTATGTAGCGTACATCCTGGTGGGGGTGGTGTTGGTGGTGGTGGCCACCTACGCTATAGTGGGCCACCTGATTAACGACCTCATTCATGACCTGGCAGGTAACCCCACCAGGAGGCTGTTGTTGTGGTGTCTCCGAAAACATGAAGCTCACCGTCCCACCGATGTCCGCCTCCTCTCCTTCGTACCCCCCCCCCCCCCCCCCCCCCCCTCCGTGTTTGCCGTTCCGGTGTCCCTTTCTCTGGACCCTAACCTCTTGGTGTGTCATCACCCCCTCAGTGCCCCTGCACGGCTCAGGCCCAAATGGAGCCACAGTCGGTGGTTGTTTCCTCCTTGTGAAAATGAAAGTACAGTTTTGCACGTCTCTTGTTATGGTGCTTCTCTTTTCTCTCTTCTTTTTGTGACCTGGATTTTGAACTCTACTGTTGAGTGTATCCTTGTATTTTGCTGGGCACTTTTATCCAACCCGTCTTGCAATGCCATGATTGCCCTGATTTATTTGCATTGGTGGCCCCAGAATCTATCCCTACCCTTGACAGTGCTAAAGCCATGGCCCAGACAGGATTGAAATGTGTTGTTTTGAGTGGCAGGGTAATTATGTTCTGGGTAGTATATGACCATCGACAGTGTAATATTACTCGTAAAACATTAATTAAACGTGAATTATTCCTCCTCCTTGTCTTTTTTACAGACTGCGTTCTTGGCCCCAAAACTTTGGATGACGAGGACGTAGAAGCTGAGGTCGTGGACGTGGAGGAAGAGCACTGCATTAGCATACACAGACGGGTGGAGACGGAGGAGGTGGTGGACCAGGAGGAGGGAGAGGGGCTGCTGCCGGGGTCTCACCCGCGTGAGGAGGCAGGAGCTAGCCCTGCACCGCGAAGCGCTTTGGCATGCAGCTCTAGAGAAACAAGGACATCTGCTCATAATGTGGTGTTCTCCTGCCCAGTCCTCCCTTATGGCACATCTCTCTAAGTTATGGGAGGGTTGGGGTGAAGCAATGGGTCTCTTGTTTGATTTCACTGGTTCAGATCTCCACTGCAGGCATTTGTCAACGCAAAATGGATATGATCTAACACTTAAAGGTTGCTTCTGTCTTGTACTGTTGATGCAGTGTTAATGCTAACATGATATTTATCAGCCATTTAGTTTGGTTTGGCTTCCCCTGGCTTGGTGCTTAAAATGCGAGAATAGATTCTGGGCATCGTGCTAAGCAGTAGCACTTGATGGTAATTTAACTTGAACCATTTTCTAAATGAGACCTCATTCTAATTTAATTTCACATTTATTTTGTTCACACCTATTTTCACACCTTAAAAAGGAAAAGCTGTTGTTTCAAGAAGAATCCAGTGTTTTATTTTTTTTCTACTAGAAAACATTGTAGTTCTACAGTCAGTTTCGCATTATGTGAGGAAAAAATGTGGTGAATATTGCTTGTTCGGGTCAATAAATGTGAAATAAGTTGTTGTGAGAGTCAACCGGAAAGGTTATCATATATAAATAAAATATTGCTGTTAGGTGTCATTTAATCAACGTATCCTGGAATGTTTCCCCAGTAAAGAATTGAGCAACAGAAGTGGATGGTGTACGTGCATTTCTGTGGTGTACTCTAATCTCTTCTACCTGTTGATGTCAACCAAATGCAAGGTATTAGTGCGGATGTCTCAAGGGCAGTAGCTCCATTTGTAAATTGCAATGATTGTTGTTTGTTTGGTAAGCAAAAACGTCAGTCAGCGTTACAACAGTTGGCCATCAGTTCAACTTCATTGACATAACATAACACGTGGTCTGTTGAGAGAAAATTTTGAACCGATCTATCTTGGGCTTACACCTGCACATGTAGAAATAGATTTCCATTGCCTTACGCAGCTTAAATAATTGCTCTTTATCTCATTGATAAACCCGGCTCACAGATTTGTTTTACTGACCTTGAGTAGCTCACCTCACACTCATGCTAATCTGTTTTACACCTGCATAGCCACACAGCCAGCCTTACACCCACACTGACACAGAATGACCACAAGGAAACTATAATGAAGGTGGAAGACATGTGCATGAACATTTGAATTGTGCTAAATTGGTGAGTAGCAGTAGTACACAGTTTGACCGCAGCGTAATGAGTGAATACAGCCGTGGTACAGTTTTGTGACTCAGTGGATTAGAAGAAGCTTTGTCTGTTCCTGCTGTACAGGATCTCTATAACAGCACCGCTACATCAGGGTGAGTCGTTCTCTAATTGTTTGCAACCCTTGTTAAAGTCGGTACTAATGCATTTCATTCCCTGAATGTATTCAGCACCTCCAGGCAGTTCCTATTATAACTTTGTTAGTTATTTGAGGATTTAGTCCGCATTGAATCTGTCTCAACCGAATATTACAAGTTAGAATAAACCGTGGGACAAAAAATACTTCAACCCTGGATACTTACTAAAGGACTGCTAGTTTGTACATAACATAATATAATTATAGAAATGCCCTTTGTATTTGCTATGGGACTATTATTTTTATAAGAGTTAATGCATATACATGTACCATTTGTAATATTAAAATGTACTATATATTTATCATATATTTTGTCTCCATTTAACATTGCACAGAAGCAGTGCTGCGTGCTCCTCTGTTGCCGCGGGCTGAGCAGCCATGGACGTCACAGAGGACAGTATGAACGTCCACCACCGGGAGGACGACGGGACGGTGTACTTTGAGACCTACGTCCCACCGGCCCGGGACGCCATCTACCTGCCCAAGCACGTGTTGTACCTGCTGATGGGCTCCTTCATGGTGGTTGGAGTGCTCTACGCCATCATCGGCCACCTCATCAAAGACCTCATTCATGACTTTGCAGGTATGCTATTGGAGTGAACGACACCACTGAAATATCAAGCAGTATTTACCTGTGCTTTCAATTGCTATTGAATTATTGTTTCCCCTAACAAATCAATCCACAATCCTTTCATAGTAATGTGTGAATAAATTGGTTGGTAGATAATGGGGCTGGTGCAGTGTAGTGTGTTGGAATTCCAGCCAAAAAGCAGTGTCTTCAGTCATACCTGCTCCAATCACACATCTGAATTCACTTACATTCCCTTCAGATGAATTGTCTGTGTAACGGATGATGACTCGGATGACGAATGACGCAGTAGAACAGATTGGGTTCTACCACCAACTGCTATTGACTCTACTCCTCGCTGTCTTTCTCCCTCCGTTCCCCTCACCTCCCGGCCCTCTCTCTACGTTCCTGCACCAGACTGGCTGTTTGGAGAGCAGCCTGAGGAGCTGGTGGTGAACTTTTGTGAGGCCAAGGATAAGTTCATGGCGGACTGGTGTCCGGAGACTTCTCCAGAGCTGGAAGAGATGGCCCGGGCCGAGCAGATCAAGGTGGTCATGGAAGCCAACGAATACTCCCCTGCCATCTGGATCATATCGGACGGTGTTGAGCCAAAACCGGCCAGGAAAGGACCACGCGTGGCGTTCGGGGCAAAAAGTTAGATCTGGGGATGTTTATTTTGAATGTTCATATTACGCTGTCTAACTGCTCATATTATTGCTGTGCTTAAAACCTTGCTGTACCAATAGCGATATATTGTTTCTCCTTCTTATGACAAATGTACCTATTGTAAGTCGCTTTGGATAAACGCGTCTGCTAAATGCCCTAAATGTAAATGTCAATTTAAAACATGGATGAAGGGCTTGAAGGCTTGTCTCGTGGAGAATGAAGTGGTCATATCACGACATCCAGTGGGCATCAGAGGTATTACATCTGATCAATTAACCTCCAAACTGATGCACACACGCGGACGCGGTCACTTCAGACAAATCTGATGACGATTTCTTGAAATTTTCTTCATGGCTATGAAGATACATTAAGATTGCAATGTACAAAGAACAACTATGAATATTCTACGCAATGGTTTTAGGCAATACTTGATGTTGGTTGAATATATATGAATACATTAAACAATCCGCCATTTTTTTAGCAACCAGACAAAGAGTGTATGAATTTTTTAAATTTAATTTTAATTAATGTATTTCCTCATCCGAAATATGCCCTTTCCTTGACCATGTCCCATTGTCATAAACTCAGAAAATGCTAGGTATGCACTTAATGCTGTGTTAATTATTGCTATTTACAATGATGTATACACTACATTTAAATTACAATTTGAAAGTAGGCCTATGCACCCTTGATTACTATAGGCCTATTTTTACTTTGAACAGGCTACATTGATACATCTTCATTATTTTGATCTGTAGGCCTATTGAAAAAAAATGTTTTACCTTCATTTACTGTGATAAGGGTGTGCTAATGACTTTAGATTTCAAGTCACACTATTGATCATATTATTAACCAGACCATGCAGTCAGGGGCGCTGCCTGGCGGGGAAAAGTGGTACTGATTCTAAGGGCCCAGCCCAACGCAGCACGGCCCACGGCCCGCGGATGGCAATTAATAGAATATATTGCCTTTTTTTTTTTTTTTTTTGAAATGTCTTGAAATGTTTTTTGTTTTGACAAAACAGTCGATAGATGTTGGGGGGGGGGGGGGGGGGGGGGGGGGGCAAAATTAGAATCTTTCATAGGGCCCAAAATTCCTGGCAGCGCCCCTGCATGCAGTCATGATTGCACGTTATTCATGGCCATGATGAGGTCCTATGTTCATGGTTTATTTATGTTAGGACTTCATTGCTCCATACAAAATTAAACAATTGCCTTTTTCTTTTCTATTTTTATCTTTGTAGCCTAACGAGGTCGTCTTCTTACACTGAAAATGTATACTCCTAATAAATGAACCATTTTATTTATTATCGATGGGAGGCGTGGACCCCAGTTTCGCTTTACCTCTGAACTCCCCACTAGGATGGGACAGCTGCGCCGCAGGGGGGCTGTATGATGTAAAGGAGCCAATCTGTGAATACCCCCACCGCATCTGTTTCATTTCAGGGCGCTCATCTCCACGTATCCTCAAAAGGGTAGGCTAGTGGTGGCTGTGTTATCGGCCATGAGCATTTATTCCTATGTTTGATATCTCCGAAAATTACCAATGGACGGGTGATTTAACAGCCGGGCTTTACCCGCAAGGTTGCCCATTAATTGTAAGAATACATGGATTGGACCTCACCGCCAAGCGAAGCCTGGTGCGAGCCTGGCACTGCAAGGTAAGCTAAAGATGCTATTGTTGTATGCTAGGTCGAGTAAATATATATCTTTCAAATACATTATTCGTGGTTGATATTAGTGATAACGTGAAAACTATGACTGGTGGTGATTTTAATAATGAAGGGATAGGTCGGCATTTGAAGACGTGCTGTTCTCATAACGGTACGGGAAGCCTGCGCGCGCTCCTACACAGCGGCCTCATCAGACACAAGAGGTGCTCGTGTCTCTGACCGTACATTGCCTGGCATCATTTGATGCACCTGGATTTAGGTCACTGGTGACAAATAACTCGGAGCCTACGTTACACGTCGCGGCACGGCACGGCGTGTCACCGTTTGATGTTTCTGCAGTCATGCAAGAAGGCCATATTCAAAAGGATATCGAACGGTATCAAGTCAAATCTATTCTAGCTGTTAATGCAGTGTGTTTGTTTGACAGCGGTGGATGCTGCTACCAATTGCGACACATAGGGATACCGCGCATGATGGAAGTCTTTAATTGAGTGGGCATTAGGGCCTGGGAGTCCTTCAGCAGGAGCAGCCCATTTAAATGTCCTGCTGCAGCCATAGCCACTTTGATTCACTTCCATATAATTACTGGTTGATAGATGAATACAGTTCTACTTTATTTGAATTGTATTAACAACTACATCATTTAATTAACAGCTACATTATTTAATTCCATTTTTGTTGTAATATTTCATTGTCAAATTAAAGTGAAAAATGACTTCGTGATAGACGCGACAGAGATGCGAATAGGCATATTATTATGTGGTGACGACCAGGGTTTCCCGCCACTATTTTGTCAGATTGTTTACCCACCTGCGGAATGAAAAATCCTATTCACAAACAGCAGCTGCTTTCAGTCATGTCAAGCATGTTGACGTGCCCCTGCTATTTCAGATACTTACTGAAAATACTATAGGGGGCGTTTGTTCACACACACACACACACACACACACACACACACACACACACACACACACACACACACACACACACACACACAAGTGTGTGCGTGTGTGTATGTGTTTGTGGCCTTTGTCTTTATGTCGGCACTCTCGTATATGGGTAAATATCAGTATTCTGTGGGTCAGAGTGTTTGGTTTAAACAGCTGTAGAAGAATGCATCTAAAGTGTGAAGAGAGGTCTGCTCCCTCCTGGCTTCTCTTCTCCCTCCAAATCGTTCCTCTCCCCTACTGAGAGTCTCTAGCATGTATTGTGATTCTAACAAGATCTCATGCAGTTGCTAATTAGATAGAGATACATGTTGGGGCGGTGTTAATGTTGGATTGGCTTCACCAATTTGAATGAACATTCCTGAAGTTGTGCTTTCCCTTTTATGCACTGCAATGTTGCGTTTGTTACTGTGAGTTTAATTCATGGAATAACTCTGTGTGTTTTTGTGTATTTGTGCGTGTGTGTGTTTGTGTATGAGAGAGTTGAAATTAATTATTTGTTTTGCTTGTGTGTGTGTGTGTGTGTGTGTGTGTGTGTGTGTGTGTGTGTGTGTGTGTGTGTGTGTGTGTGTTTGACAGAGACAATTTAAATCATTGAATTAGGACTGTGTGTGTATGTCTGTGCATGTGTGTGTGTGACCCCATTTGGTGACCTATTGTCTTGTCCCTCAATCTCAGTGACGTGGCCGTGAAACTCGAGACTCTACCCAAACCTACAGGTCACATGACAGGTAAACTACATAACTACTTGATGTGATGATAACAGTTACATATTTGCATGCTCAAATGATGGTTTCACATATTTATGTATTTATATATTCATTTATGTATTTGTATATTGTTTCCTCTTCAGATTTGTGCAGTGATGAAGCAGAAAACTCGCCTCACCTTCAGCTCCACACTCTCAAGCAGTTTGAACAGGTAAATATGTCCCTCAACTTTTGCTAAGCTTACACAACACTTAAATCATGAGTTGTAAAGGCTTTTTTTTTATCATGAAGGACTAAAGTTTCCTTGTTAACGGCCTTAATGTCATGGTAGGGATGCAGCCTCATTATTACAGTAACAGAGCTGTTTTAGACGCGCCCAATGGCGCCCACTAGTGGTGTCATTTATATGTGTTGCTAAACTACAAGCAGTTGTTTTCAGTCTTCATTGCTGGACATCGATGAGGTAACGACTGACCACTATGCTTCAGTATAGAAACAAGTCCAGTCAAGCACTGAATCTGTCTATGTTGTTTTTCAAATAATGCTAAGAAAAGGATTTCGGCACACTAGTCCTTTAGTGATCATAGTAATAAGAACTCAGTCCTCAGGAATGTGTGTTGAACACATGCTATTGTAAACAAAAATTTGGAGGGTGATCTGGTCCATCTCTGTCATTCATTAATTTGCATTCCTCACAAGTCAATACTGCAAACAAAGATAGAACGAGTTAAAGTGCAGGTTTATGACAAGACATGAGTGTGAAAAAACTCGCCAGTTATTCCTGAATCGTTCGCGTTGTTCTGGAGATAGCATTGGAAGTCATTTAAAACAGGCGGTGTCACGACTGCTCACGCTAGGCTCTGCGTGTGTGAGTGTGTCTGTATGTGTCTGTGTGTGTGTGTGTGTGTGTGTGTGTGTGTTTGTTTGTGTATGTGTGTGTGCGCGTGTACGTGTGTTTGTGTTTGTGTATGCATGTGTGTGTGTGTGTGTGTGTGTGTGTGTGTGTGTGTGTGTGTGTTTTTGTGCGCGTGTGTGTGTGCCTTCTGCTGAGCTGAGGCTGCTTTTTTAGAAGCCGACGTTCAGATGTCTCATTTCCACACCCTGCCACCCGGCACAAACACACACATACACACACATATACAAGCATACACACCTACACACAAACAAACACCAACACACTCTCAAAGATTTGCTTTCGCTGCCATGCGTCAGCGGGACTCCGAAAGCGGTTGTGTACAGGAACATCGCTGGCAGTAGACTCCGGCCTGCAATTGCGCGTTGTGTTGTTTGAAAAAAACAAACAGCCTCCATGATGTCATTCCCTCTGTTATGTGGAGACTAAGTCTGGGCCACTGGCCCGTCCTCTATTCTGCATTATTTAGGAGGCAGGGTGAAATCCAACCCACCTCAACAACAGACACTTGTTGAGGAGAATTGTGAGTGTTTCACACGTCTCTCAGGTTTAGCTTTAGTACCAATGTTTTAATTGGTTGTACTAGTCATCTAAAGGGGCTCACCAATGTGGTGATGGACACAAGTCCTCACTTTCATAGGCTTAATTGAAGGAGACCCAAAGTAAGCATCACGTGTGAGTGTTAATGTAAGCTCTGCGTGGTCAATCTACCCTTCTGGTTGGCACCAAGGGGATCCAAATTAGACCAAATTGGATGGCTCTGTCCGGCTGAATAGGACTCACGCCTCACACCACCAGCACGCCACTCTCTGTCTGCACAGACCTTGTTTCATTACTTTGGATAGACTCTTAACTTGCCCCGGCCTTTGCCTGGCTCAATGTTTTGTCATTATGACCGTAATCCCTTTTTTCCCTTCGTTATGTCATGGGATACATGGGCAGGGAGCCACTGTGCTGGGAGATCCAGGACACCTCTCTATTAATAGCTCTGTACCCGAGGGCGAGCCACTGAGTTCCAGGGTCTCTTGTTTCGTCCGATCTCTTCCTCCTCTCCCTGTGGACTCACGTCCTGAGAGCTGCCTGATCGCTTTCCCACCCACGCCATCAGTGCTACCATCTTTATGGTAGCATGTTGGCTAGCCTTGGAAGACACCGGTATCATACCACCACGGCAGTCATTACAACCTTTATGTCATCTTATGTTTCTTAGCACTTCCCTCAGTCAAGCTGGTAAAACTTTGATGGGCATGCGGAGGGAAGTATCGTATGAGATGCCGAATTGATAGGTAGATTAGTGGATTGACATACATTTAATTGATTATGATACATGGTTTTAGTTGTTTATTCATTAAAAATACCGGCTACTTAGAGAATAAAATATGGTTGCTTTTCTCAGTTTGACATATTCATAAAATCCATGAATTTGTAATTGAAGACATCACTTTGTGCGATGGTAAGGTATAGAGCATAAGTGATACATAATGACAGTTTTGAAAAAAAGCAGAAATTTAAAATAAATTATTCGATTATTTGTAGGAAAATAATAGTTAGTTTCAGCCCCAAAGGCAAATGGTCTGCTTTCTGCCCAGAAACGTACAGACAAATAGAAGACCCTCCGTGACACCTTGAGTTACCACATATTGTCTGTAGTAGAGGAGAACAAGCAGCTGAGGGGTTTGGCTGAACGACGCTTGGGTAATTAGTGCTGTGATTGTAGAAGGAAGAGGACGGCATTGACACTTTCAGCTGTTCAGTCGCCGAGATCACGCTCCTCCGCACACTATCTCTACGTGATCTTGACGTTGTGTGTGTGTGCGTGTGTGTGTGTGTGTGTGTGTGTGTATGTGTGTGTCCAAATTGCCCCTTATTTGGCTGTTCTTTGCATGAGTATTTTGTGTGTGTATTTTGTGTTTGTTTTGTGCTGTTTGTGTTTGTGTTCCTTACATCGGTGCGCTGTGCCTGTATGGCCATTTGTATGTATGTGTCAGTGTGCTTGTGCATGCGCATTTTTGCGCCTGTGTTCGTGCACGTGTGTGTGTGTGTGAGCGCTGTCCTCTACCGCAGGGGGCGTGACCTCACCAGAGTGCCCACAAGCACGCCTCAATCTCTCTTACCTCTCATAGACCTGTCCCCTCCCTCCTCTATCCCTCCCTGCCACCCCCACCCCCTCTCTCTCCCTCTCCCCTGGGCGTCTGGGATTCCTGAGGAGTCGTCCCTCAGTAAAATAAGCCTGTGTGGCGTCCCCCACTCCCCAGTTGACCACAACGCACCATGGAGCCCACATGGACTCAGCTCTGACTACCTGGGCCGCAGAGAAGCCCTCTGCGCCGCTATAGTGGCCCCTATACACTCCTGGGTGTCTGTGTGTGTGTGTGAGTGTGCGTGAGTGTTTGTGTGGCTGTGTATGTTTGAGAATGTGGAGGAGAAAGTTAGTTGTAGTGTGATTTCTTTTCCTTTTGAGCATTTTGTGGCGACTTTTGCGAAGAACCAGCTTTTTTGAGATTGATTTTTTTTGGGTGCTTTTTAGTTTATTTTGTGTGTGTTGTTAACTAGTGGTTTTGTGATACCACTGGCCTGTTGGAGCATGGTGATGTTCTCCGGGGCAAGGAGATAGCGTAGTCAGCGGTTACCCTCCCTGAAATGGACATGTCCTAACAGAGACACGGCCCCTCTTTGATGGCTGCCGTGTCACTTTGTCACCCAAACCGACTTTTCCCACCCATTATACGGCCGAGAGGCATCGGCGCCTTGTGAGCAGCCATGTCTAACGGGTACCGTACTTTGTCCCAGCACCTCAATGACCTGAAGAAGGAGAACTTCAGCCTCAAGCTCCGCATCTACTTCCTGGAGGAGAGGATCCAGCAGAAGTACGAGGAGAGCTGTGAAGATGTCTACCGCACGGTGAGTCCACGGTTATCCATCTCTACTGCTGTCGCTTTGAATTGTATGTCTTGTATGCTTAACTGGAACTGGGATCATGTGCTTTGTCTAGTTCAATGGGTAAGTTGTTGTTTGTTGGGCCAGGTATAACATGTCACCGACAAATAAATTTAGTTTGCCGTCATTTTGATATATGTTGAGATCATGGCTCCACATATATGTCTAATTCTGGCACGTTTCCGCCCAAAATGTAATTATACAAAATGCATGGTTAGACGACATCTTTTAGAAACAAACGTTTTCCCCAGTACCTGAGGTATAGCTGTTCCTATAATTCATCTAGATGACTAGGCTCCATATATAGGTGGAGCAGAAAAGGACTTTCACTTTCTGAACCTGGAAGGTTCCACCACTGGCGTAACAGCGATGTGACTGCTGATGGTCAACGGGAACAAGCAGTAAAGTGGTGCTCAGCCGCAGAGGAGGACAGAGTCGGACTTTGAATTAAACATATTATTGTAGTCAAGTTGGGTTCTGGTGACAAGAGGGTTATTTGAGCTCATATTTAAATATGAAAGTGATGATGTGGTTGAAACTGATTTGCACGGTTATTGTATCAACGGCTTTGTTATTGCGTTGCTTCCACTGTTCATTATGTTGTGTTGGCCCGGTTGTCACGCTGAAGTACTGGGGATGTGCTGTTGATACGACCATCCATGTGTTTGTTTGTTTGTGTTAGCAGAGGTTTGCTGTCAACTCTTTCTGTTGGCACTGTGATTCAGTTTTCATTCATCTAAACAGTTAAACAACAGACTAAAGAAGTCAATGAGCCTTTGATACATGAGCATGCTCGAAAACACTTGTTTTCTTGTTAATACAATGTTTGTCAAACCAGATTATTTGGTCATTCAACTATTCTTTACATCTGGGAGGGCATGTGTGTTATATTTATTAACATAATAATAACACGATAAAGCATGTGTGTGGACATTTTGGGCAGTGTGTTTGTGTGTGTGTGTGTGCGTGTGCGTGTGTGTGTGTGTGTGTGTGTGTTTGTGTGTGTGTCTGCATTTATTTGTGTATGTTTGTGCGTGCTTCTTTGTGTGTGCGTGATTGCGTGCTAATGGGTGTGTGTGTGAATATGTGTGTGTTGTGTTCCCCCTTGTGCATTTGTTCATATTTGTGTATGTCATGTTGAATAGAAGAGCCTATAATGGTACTCAGCATGTCAGCTGTTAGATGTCTGTATCCATAAGCCAGACAATATGGAAAACTCTTGATCATTAAGCTCTCCTAGAGAACCTGATCTCATCAAGGGCTGTTAGTGTAATCGCTTATTATTATGTTTACATGTGAATGATCAAGCATGAAATACAGATTGGTATTGGATTTAGATGAAGATTTGAATATCCTATCACCTAGCCAAAATAGAGGATGCTCTGCAACTATGCTATACTACTCTATTGTATTACTTTAGGTGGATGAATTGCATTTTGGAGGAACGAAATTCTAACGAAAATGATACAAAACGTAATGCTGCTTTTAATGCATTGCCGGATTGGATTGTGTAGGCTGATCAGAATTGCATTTAGCCTGATGAAGAAGTACCAGAGCTGGTAGTTTCTTGATAATAGTCAAGATAAACCAAGTAAAGAGCAACCAAAAAGAGTAACCAAGTAAAGTCAGACCCTAGTCTAACTATCCCAATCCAACTCATCATGAAAGCTTGTCTTCAGCTTATTTCAGTACTAAGTGTCCTCGTATTGCATGCAATACGAGTGCCTACATGCGTGTGTATAAGAGTTTGTGTGCCTACAAGCGTGTGTATAAGAGTGGTGGGCATGCTGATAACCCCCGGGTCAGTATTAGTATCAGCTGCCTGCATAGTTATTAGGGGCTCTGTTGCTGAGGCCAGACCGACCAGGATGAGAAATATAGCAGGTGCACGGCACACCAGCAAGAGGCTAAATATAGAGCTGTTTGTGAGCTGGAAGACGTGCTCTATCGCTGTAAACCCACAGCAGTGCAATGGCTATGGTTTAAAAAGGGACGTCCTACAGGGATGAAATTATAAATATTAATAATTATACCAGCTTTCTTGCTTACATTATGTCATGTTTTCTGTTGGACTGATGTGTTAGTGATGTGGCTGTTTAGGGTTAGGGTTTTCATAAAATAGATATTAAATGGTGTATAACGACCGAATGCAGTCAAATAATGAAGTCATATTTGGACATTCGAAACACAAGGTTGTACATCGACCGTGCAAGCCTGGTGCCCGTACGCACGCACAGCGCTCAGACAGACTGGTCGGGCCTTCCTGAAATATTTACACAGTGGTGAGAAGGGGCGACGTGCGTGCACAGCATGGCAGCAAATGTGCAAGCCAGGTCACGGTGAACTGCAGACAGGGCTGTTAACACTCAGACAGTTTGACGTACAGTACTCCCAGCGCTGCAGCGTTTCTAGTGAGAGGGACGAGGATGTGAGGATGTAAAAGCTCTGTAGAGGTGAGGTGGAATAGCAGCAGACAGGTATAGACTGTAAAAGGGAATCAGAAACAAGGGGAAAACCGAAACGAACAAGGAAACGAGAGGCCTGGCAGACCAAGGAAAAGCCTTTCAACCTCCAGCATGAAAGATGATCAAACCACCAGAGCCAGCTGTCTGAACCGGTCTGGGTCCCACGGGCGGGCAGATAAACTGTGCTCTCCTTCGTGTCGGGTGGGCTGGCACGGAGAGCATGAGCCCCCCCCAGCCTCCATTTTCCCCGTTGCTAATCCTACGTGACAAAGTTCAGTTCATCCCCCCCCCCCCCCCCCTGATTGGCCCCCCCTCGCAGGAAAGTTGGAGCAGGTAAACAAGCCGGAGGGGGGGGTTTAGCCTTTCACTCTGGCACACATGTCTGAGCTGCCCTGGATTCCCCAGGTCTAAATATACCAGCCCTGGCAGCACAGGGAGATGCATCCCACTGGAGATACAGTATGTATCTCCAGTGGGATGCATCTCCCTGTGCTGCCAGGGCTGGTATATTTACACCACTTATAGTACACCTTCTGGCTTTGGTTTAGAGGTGTATAGCAGAGGGAGACAGATGAAGAGCAGAGAGAGAGGGCGAGAGAGAGGTGAACCAAGTAGCGATAGAGCGGTTGGACCGAGTGTTCTCAGCAGAAACACAGTGTAAGCAATAAAACAAGCTGGCCAGGAGTTAAGACTGCACCGTTGACACCGTTGTAAATGTGATGACTGTATGCATCTATGGATGCACATAATCATGGGATGAGGTCAAAACAGGTTAATACATTTCTTTTGTAATGCACCATACAGTCAGATAAATATATGATACCAGCAAAATAAGAAATGTGTAAAAAGCACACACACAAAAAACAGGCCAGTTACCTAACTAAAACAGGTAAAACAATACACAACTGTTGGTCTTATTCTGTATTGTGTCCTTGTCTACAGTCCATGAGCATTAATGTAACATATTTATCATAGTACATTCCAGTCGACAGGGACAATGGGCCCTTGATCCGTTGGTAACCCACAATGCTACTCAAATACCATCACCTACTTATTATAGTGTTTGCAACCAAGCCACTTGTTTACATTATATTTATTAGTATTGCATTTAGGAATTATGTCCCCACAGGATGAGAAAATGCTTGGCTGAGCTGATTTGTTGATGATGAATTATGATGATGAATGAATGACTATGATGATGAATTTGTGGGGCTAAAGATTAATTTCAACAACAGTGGATGATAAAGATCTCAATCAATTAACGAGGTGTTGTTGTTCTCTTCTCTGGTCCCAGAACATTGAGCTGAAAGTCGAGGTGGAGAGCTTGAAGCAGGAGCTCCAGGAGAAACAGCAGCATCTGGACAAGGCCCTGTAAGTTCTTTACAAGCGGAAACAACTAGAAAGATGCCCTATTCATCTAAATCATATCCCAAAATAACCTCATTATCTTTCTTATGGGAATTAGCTCTCTCACAAAACAAAAACTAGAAATACATACAAATGCCATGTTAAAGCAGTTTATGTTCCGGCCAGTAAATTCCCTAGCCTCTTTCCGCATTTGATATCATTGGTTAGGTGCTATATTATTCCAAGACATGTATGGAGATGCCCGTCTTGAGGAGCCAATGGTACAGGACAAAATCATGTTCTAGAATACCTTGGTCTACTATACTAAAATATAGAATTGTCTCAGGTGTAAATAACCAGGTTGTTTGATGTTTGCGTTTGTACGTTTATGACAGGTGGCTGTGTCGGCGTGTGTGTGTGTGTGGGACTGTTACTGTTGGCAGTTTGCTATGTTTCCATCTGTGGGACTAAGTGTGCCTGAATCAGAGCTTAGTCATGATTCTCTGTAGGGCTATTATCTCAACAGGGGTCACACCTCACATCTCTAGCAGGACACAGTATCACACACAGCAGCTGGGACTGATGGCGTGCATGTAGACA
The DNA here is from genome assembly GCF_949987615.1 of Pollachius pollachius. Taxonomy (NCBI): domain Eukaryota; kingdom Metazoa; phylum Chordata; class Actinopteri; order Gadiformes; family Gadidae; genus Pollachius; species Pollachius pollachius. The sequence continues at coordinate 17,140,310 of NC_136947.1, read as the reverse complement.
GCCATTTATGCATGCGTGCACATACACTCACACATGCATACGCTATTATATAATCCGGTTCAATTACTGGCAAAAGTCCTGAGTAGAGACAAACAGGTGTGTGTGTGTGTGTGTGTATATACCAAACTGGCAGAGCGATTGGCGAGCACACAATAAACAAATTCTTACGATAACAATACCACAGACAAGACAAGATAATCTCAGTGAATCCACCTCCATCACCAAAGCATTGACACCTTCATCCCAACCGTCCTCCCCTTGCGCCAGGTCATCGTCTATATTATGATACCGTCTCATTTCTTAAGGCCTCAATGGAGCCTGTGCTTGGTAGGCATGTGTTTGGATGTATCTTTGAAGCCCTGAGTATTAGACACTAATGGAACGGAGCAGCACCTCAGATGTGGAAAAGACTAAAAGCCTAGGGCTTTCTTGTCAAAGGTTTGTATACATGCGCTTATTTGTAGGCTGTAACCTTCAAACAGAAGACTAGGGTTCAGGCGTCTGTGAACAGATTCTGCCCTGTTGGGGAGTCCTTGAGCAAAGCTCTGACTAACTACAAGCTTTGTGGGCTAACCCCTTCTTTCAAGTTGACACGGCTGCGACTTCTGATTGTTTTCATGGTTGTAAGAATTCCAATGATCATTGACATCAACAACGGTAATTGATTCTAGGTAGGTATCCAAATGAGGGCATCTTGACAGACATGTGCTTCCAATCAACAGAACAGTTCTGTTAAGGGTATGTTCCTATAGAACTATTGATTCAGCCTTCATGATATTCAAAATTGAAAAGTAATTTCTGAGTCAATGACATTGAAAAATAAAAACAAACGGCCACATGGTTCCAGACAGAGGTAGTTTCATCAGTACAGATTCCCTCATTATGGTGGTCATTGTTATAATTAGCTGAAGGATCCTGGTTCCTTTTTCTGCACCAAGACTGTCGCCGGGCCAGACAGTAGTTACTAAGTAGCAGGCCGGTCTAAGATATTCAAGTTATTTGAGCTGCTGTATGTGGGCGACAGTTTAAAAACATACGGAGAGAGACTAAAACAGACTGGACGGCGACAGAGCGGCGTCCATGGGTGTGCGCCATTCTTGAAGCGGGAAATTCCTGGGTTGACCCTGTCAGCTGAGCGACTGACAAACCGACAGATGATATACATTATAAACACACTCCTCGGGAACGGGTCACGCAAAGCACGACATCCTGTCAGTTGAAAGGAATTTCACGTTTTGCGGTGAATCTATGAATGACCACGTCTCCCGTTAGGGGCTGACACATTGTGTTCACACTGGTGCCACAACCAGCCCCCCCCCGCCCCACCAACAGACCCAGATGGGAGCCAATAAAAATGTACACCCAGGGTGTGACCACCCTCTATTTGTTGCTTTGCTATAAGTAGGAGCTGCTGCTGTGTGTCCCGCCATGAGACAGAGCGGAGCTATGACATCATGTCTCCTCTTGACTCACACTCATGTCCCGTAAACAACCCAGAGATGACCCATGGCTGACCACATGTCCCATTAAAGATCTGCCCTGAGCGTGTGAAAGTGTGGGTGCGTGCGCGTGTGTCTGTGCGCGTGTGAGTTGGTGCACGTGCGTGCACGGCTGTCTGACTGCCTGTGCGCAAGTGTGTGCAAGTTGTTCAAAATCAACGCATCCATTTTTAGAAACATTCATCGTTTAAATGAACCAAAAAAGAAACAACCATGATGCATTAGGTAATGACACGCCCGTCTGTTTCCCGTCCACTAGCGAGTCAGCGGAGAACCTGACCAATCACAATGAGGCCGAGCTGCAGAGGCGCTGTCAGGAGCGACAGCAGGAGATCAACGACATGCAGGAGGTGCTGGAGACCAAGATTCAGCTCCTGCAGGAGGTTGGTCCACGGCCACTCAGGCAGCCGGGGTCATGCTCATCAGAAATACTTATGATCGTTACAAACCATCGTTATATTTATAAATATATATATATATATATATATATATAACATTTCATATTTTGTAATGTATACTCATATTTATTTGTGTTTGTGTGTGTGTGTGTGTCATCCAGGAGGCCCAGCTAGCGAGGAGCGAGGCTGAGCGTATGGCCACGCTGGCTGGGTCCCACTACCTCTCCTCCCCCCTCTCAGCAGACACCCCCATGGAGGACAGCCCTGAGGACCAACGACCGACAGGCACCCTCCCCCAGTCCAACATCAACAAAGACATGTGGGGAAAAACTAAAATAAAACCTTAACAACGCACGGAAACAAGTCTTAGCTCTGGGTGTGAATGAGTGTCACGTCTCCCTCACACCCCCCATGTTGTCTGTGTCCTGCAGGCTGATAGAGCAGCTGATGTCGGAGCTGCGCTCCAAGGAGGGCCTGATGGCGGAGCTGACTGGCGAGAGGACGGTGCTGACGGAGAGGGTGGAGGAGCTGGAGGGCCAGGTCGAGGAGCTGTCCTCCTCCCTGCTCCAGAAAGACAAGGATGTGGAGGTACGAAGTGATGTCCCTTAAATAGCTTACTCACCTGATTCTGAACTCACTGTCAGTGGCTTTGAATTAATGTCCCCTAAAGTAGGGACAATATTAACGAGAAGATGCTGTAGTTTCACGTCAATCCATGCAAACTCAACAACCAACAGTTTTTCTTGCAACTTCTCTACCTTGTCCCTATTGGAACATTGTTAACCTCATAGCCATATTAGTGCTACTCTATCTTTGTTTTAGGCCAGGGCTCCTGGAAACAGCATAGCAACATTCCTCCTTACTTATTTCAGCAGCTATTCATGTAGGCCACAAGGCTTTCTCACTCATCCTATCTGCCGCTGAAACACTCACGCATACACACATGTGTCCATTAAACACATATATAACCGTTCTACCGCTGAAGCACTGACACATGCACACACATATGTTCACAAACCCATATACGCCTGCTCAAACTTCCCAGCGACGATTGAAGATCCCCCCCCATCAAGATTCCCCATTCTTGTTAAACGCTGTTATACTTTGGTAGCACTTCAACGGCCATAATCATGTTCATTAAACATGTAGTTGGATTGATTTCAACGTTTTTCTAATCCTCTGCTCCTCTGGTTGCAGTTCTACCAGGAGGAACTTGGCCAGGAGCGGCTGCGCATCGAACAGGAGATGCAGGTATTTGGACTCATTTATTTATACCGCCAATATGATCGTGGTCCGGTCCAGCTCAATGGATGAGTTGAGCTATGGGTAGGGGCGTTGATTTCCACTTGGCCCACCCATGCTAAGAATGTATGCAGCCTTGATAAGCAATATGTTTGCATAAGTGTTGTCCACCAAATGGCATATATGTATTTATATGTTAAACAGATGGCTGTGGTTTGTGTCATGGCCACAGGAGAGGGCTCATGGAGAGCTGTACAATCATAGAGGAAGACGGGAAGCAATTGGCCACACCCTAACATGTGTAATTATTGAGTTGGCCATTGAGTGTCAGTACAGAGCTCCTAAATAGGAGTTTGTTGCCTCCTGAATAATGATATGGGAGTATTAGGCCAAAGCATGTAGGACAGAAGTATAGATTAACTACTGCATAGAATGATGAACTGGAAATGCAAACATCTCTCTATGTTAAAATGCATTTTAGCAGGGGTATTTAAGTCCAGTTTTGCACACTGTCAAATTGTTATTTTTTATATACAAAGGATAATTGTTGAGTGTTTAAGAGTATGATATATTCAGAAAATACCGATATATGTTGTGCAACTGCACAATTACTAACAGCAAATGTGCAGGTTGCTTTCACACTCACACTCACTTCCATTCTATATTTAAAAAATATTGAACTTCGCAATAGATAATAGTGCAAAAATTGGGTCACGAATCGATTGCTGTGCCTATTGTTCTTTTCCTTCTCAGTCTGTATGTGACCGCCACCTGCAGTGTTTTTGCCATTGTCTACCGCCTCAATCTCTGCCCTTGTGAGTTTGATCTCTGTACTACTGGACGTTTTCTTCCAAGGGGCTTCCTCTGCCCATTTAACTTGTAAATCATCTATGGACATGAGATGCAAATCTACCTTCCTTTCCAAACCCACTGTTCAGATTCCAGCGTTCCAGTAGCGTGTGTGCAAGTGCGTGTGTGTATGTGTGTTCCAAGCCGGTGTCAAAAACAACAATTTGTATTGACTTTAAGTTGGAAAGATCTGATAACATTGTGTAGGCTCAAAGAGTGGATGATCTTAGTTACAGTTTTGTGTTGCACTCCCAAACGGCGGCCCCTTTCATCTGTGTGCGTGTGTGTATGCATGCAAGTGTGTGTGTGTCTGTGTATGTGTGTGTGTGTGTGTGTGTGTGTGTGGGGGGGGGGGGGTGTTGGCCCACACACATGGATTAGCGCAGGTTCTGGTTTCAAAAGGGTGGTCGCGTTGGCCTTTGGGTCACTCACGTCCAGTGCGGAGATCAAATTGTGTCTCCTCAGACCAACATGGCGTAAACGAGCTCTAAATCAGTTTCCCATACGTGCTAGCCATTAGGAGTAGCACGTATGGGAATTTTACTATATTGTTTGAGTAGGTTGAGGGATGTCATGTGACGCAATGAAAGTACTTAACAATCGCTTAATGTTAAGGATTGATAAGGACATACAATCGCTGCCATGTAGGATGTTAATAATTATGTAATTAGAATAAAATGCAAGATACATATTGATTTCTGTATCAACTTAATGTAGATTTGTAGATAGGCCTATTTTATGCTCCAAATACTTTAATATGTAATCGCAAACTTGCCGCTCATGATCAGTCGCTCATAGAAGGGTCTGATTTAGAGCAAATCAGTCAACATTAACAAACCCTAACTTAATCAGAACCAGGGGAACTAGAGATCCAGCCCAAACCTATGTTGACAGCCAACTTTAAATCTGTAAGTGTACAGACCCGTTACTGGAGAAAATGGGGAGTTGCTACCAGGACAAAAACAGGCCTAGTTGGGACAATAATTCTTTGCTCATTTCCGCAGTCACAGTGAGAGACCGTGACCATCTGCCTGTACAGCCCCCAGGGAGTCACTCGGTCTCTCAAAACAGAAACTCATCATGGGAACTGAGTGCAATCCTTGTGTGTGTGTGTGTGAACGGCAAGCTATATGACCTATGTCAAGGCACTGCTGAATTATTTAGTGTTCTTAATCGACCAGGCACAAGGACTATTATGTTAATTATTATTATAATATTCTTAGTAAATTAATGAATATATTCTTGTTTTTTCAAAAAATGATTAACCCATAAATTATTATTTAAATTTCGGGCAATTCATGTTTTTGCGCCTTATCGGTTAATAGATCGGATAGGGTGATATTTTGAGCTGTGTAATGTAGGACATAATAAAGTCTATATGAGACGAGATGCTTTCGTAATATATCTTTAGTACCATGCTCAAAATCTGCTAAAGAAATGTGAAATGCATTCTTTTTTGCGCAACAAAACGTCTACCTTTGTTTTTGTTTTTTTTAAATTGTAAGCGTCTCTCTTGTTATCATTTCTTCTTTGATTTTACTAAATCTCGCGTCATGTACTCATCTTCGTTAAATTTTGTAAAGCGTCACTGTAATGATTGTCAACTTTGGTTAATGTAAACTATAATTTCACCTGTTTGATGAGGCGTGCTGAGCTTAGCAGAATGGGCAGAAGTAAGTACTTCCGCCCCTGGGGAGGACACAGTTCTGTTTTTATCGTTATATCCACTGCAAGGCTGACGTTCGCGATATTTTCATGTGTATACACATTTAAGCTAAAGAGTTACCTCATTATAATCAATGAACTACTCACTATAACAACCGACCAACATAAGATGAAAAGAAAGGGTTCCTGTTACCCCCTTTCCCCCTGAATGGTCTGCTCCGCGGATGCAGGTCTGGTTCAGAGCAGCCACAGCGTTATCTACCACTGAGAATCTCCGATAGGAAGAATAAACGCAGTCTATCTGTCGGCGGAATAATAATTTTCAGCGGAATAATAATTTTCGGACGGTAGATATACTGACAGGATGAGAAGCGGGGAGTTCATCAAGTTTTTGACTGTTTGGGATCGAACATTAATCGCCGTCATGACCTGGGTACGAGCGGCTCCAGTCACCGCCGAATGATGCAGAGGAATTTGTATTGCGCGTGATATCGGGAAATGCGAAGTATCTGTTTATGACGGAAGACATGGCGAGGAAGACACCATATAACTGACCACTGACAGGACATCTGCATCCTACCTACATCCGCCGTTTATGCCCTACATGCGCCGTTGTACGCTCTTCCTACCGCACCTGCAGAATCTCTGATCTCCGGACGATCATTAAGTCGATGCCAATCAACGAATTAATCTGCCTCCGTCTCAGAAACTGAATAAAATTTTATTCAGACAGCAGGACAAATTATCCTATTTAAAATATAATTTGGTAAACAAGTGATTCTCGTTGGACATCGACCATACTCATTGATTCGTTTTTTTAACCGAATTTTACTTTCTTATAATATAACTATTGTTTTGCCACTATTGCCAATTATTAGTAAAGTAATATTGACTTTTATATAGGTAGGGATGTTCTACATGAGTTAATGCAGATGCAGGCTTGTAATAGATTTCAGCCTCTATCAGAAGGAGACTGTTTACTCAGACCCGGATAAGTAGTGGCTCCCTCCCGTCACCGGTGCTCTAGTTGTTTTCCTGCGCCGTGTGGAATGCTCGACCTCAAGATGAAGGAGACCTGTCGCATCTGTGCCCGGGAGCTCTGCGGTAACCAACGGCGATGGATCTTCCACCCGGCCGCCAAGCTCAACCTGCAGGTGCTGCTGTCCTACGCCCTGGGCCGCGAGCTGACGCGGGACGGCCGGGGCGAGTTCGCCTGCTCCAAGTGCGTCTTCATGCTGGACCGCGTGTACCGCTTCGACACGGTGATCGCCCGCGTGGAGGCGCTGTCCATCGAGCGGCTGCACCGGCTGCTCTCGGAGAAGCACCGCCTGAGGCAGTGCGTCAGCGGCCTGTACCGCAAGACCAACGGGGACGATGGCGGCACGGGCGACCCCGCCGCCGACGGCGTGGTGGACATGACGGGCCTCGGCCACGCCAAGTACTGCGCCCTGCTGCAGGAGGACCTGGTCTACTCCCCGTACGAGTCCTGGGCCGACGACGGCATGGACTGTCCCCAGCACCACCACCACGCCGCCCCCCACCCCCACCACCACTCCCAGTGCCCCGCCGCCCCGGGCTCGGAGGCGTCGGCCCCGGGCTGGCACCGCTACATCCCGCGGACGGGCTGCCGCGGGTGCAGCCGCTGGCGGGTGGCCGACTCGGACTATGAGGCGGTGTGCAAGGTGCCCAGGAAGCTGGCCCGGAGCATCTCCTGCGGGCCGTCCACCCGGTACTCGGCCAGCCTGGCGGGGGGCGGGAGCACCCCCGGAGGGGCAAGAGGAGGAGGAGGAGGGGAAGCAGCCAGTCAAAACGAAGAAGAGGACGAGGAGGAGGAAGAGGAGGAGGAAGGCTCGGAGGAGCCCGTCACCTCCCCCACGCTGGTGGCCGGCTCCTGGAACCCCTCCGGCGAGCGCAACTCGGACAGCGAGCGCACGCTGGCGGGAGGAGGGGCCAGCTCCCGCTGCTCGCTGGGCTCCTCGGCGCCGTCGGACGGGGACGGAGGCTCCGTCCCGGGCCTCCCCCCGGACTACCCCGACCAGCGGAGAGCCGACTCCCTGTCGGAGGAGCACCCGGGGGCCCCTCTCGGCCCGGCTCCCTCGGTGTCGGGGTTTTCCCTGGCCCTGTGCTTGCTCCACAACTGCACCCCGTACCGACCGGTCCAGACCCCCAAGGGCTGCAGGCTGCCCGTGCTGCTGCGACACAGCCCGAGTAACGGCGGCCCCCGGCTGGACGTGTTCGAGTCCCCTTATGGGGCGCCGAACGGAGAGATGGAGATCCAGTACCACATGGCTGAGCTGGAAGCCCCCCTGGTTGGGCTGGGCGGGGGGAACGACAGTGGCGTGGACCTGGCGGAGATGGATGATTTGTGGGAGGATGTGTATCACGAGTGCCCCGCCCCCAGGCCCCACCAGGTATAGCAGCCGGGGAAGGCAAACGATAAGCTCCACCACCATGTCTCTCTCTGCAGAGCAGGGCTTCAACAGCAACGTGGAACACATTAATTGCTTATCACGCCTAGGTCTGCGGTGTTCTCAACACAGCCACCTCAGCTCTATAACAATTACCGTCTCCCCTCTCCTTGGTTAATTACTCTGGTAATCCAGCTGTCACCCCTCGAGATCCAGCCCACTGGCAGTTCTTTGAAAATCCAGTTCCCAGGGATTTTGTTTGTGTGCTGTTATATTTCAGCTTAGTTGCCTTTGCAGAAGACATGATCTGTGTGTCTCTATATATTGCCTCGGATACATTCTACCTCTGCAGCTGGTTTATTCTAGTGAAACCCATTATCTCCCCAGAGTTGAAACAGTAAATTAAAATGTTGGTTGCTATTATATGCAGACAGCTTTTCATTTCTTACTGAACAGTGCATTCAGGTTTAACAAGTTCATACAGTACATGACAACATCTTTGGACAATTACAATGAGGCTGTTGACAGACGACAGAGCTCATTTTCAAGCTTTCACTTTGACATGCTATATAATAGAGGACTACTATACACTTTGGCATCTATTTTTTCTGCTAGACGTGTGTGCTAGAGTATTCCCCCAAAATAAACAATCCGCTTTTAATGATCTAGAATTTGTTTAATAGTGATAATGTTAATAACAATAATAATAACTAATGAATAGTTATCATTGTATGAATCCAAAGCTAGTATACAAAGGACTGTGCTTATCCAGTGACAAGGATGGTAGGAACTAGGTTAGATATGGTTGGACATAGAGGCAAAGGGGCTTGAAAATTGGCCTATATTTCTCTTACTCAGAGCCCTGGAGGCACAGTGATGTCGCTTCACACTGCCATCTCTATTGGTGCAGCTGCAGTGTTCACCAATATCAGACATGTTGCCCTTGTAAACTTTAAGACTTAATTTACATGTAGATAGGTATTACATACAAAATATGTAAATCCTGAAATTAGCAGTTATATGGTACCGTTTTTATATCCACTTACTATTTCATGTCAACAGTGTTTTACAGCTTTAATATGAGCAATATAGTAGTTCTGAATGCTGTAGACTGTTGGGTTTCAACCACACACAATTGCGCTTGAATCAACGCATTTATGAACTGATTATGTCAAAATAGTATAGAGAAGGAGGAAGCAGGTCATACTCTGGCAAACACAGCCACCCACTCATGCACGCCTCAAGACACTGTAGTGAAACACGGTACACACATGAACGAGTCGAACAAGCCACTCTGCTTGTATTTTGAATGTTGTAAACATCTGATCTTTTCTTGTGTTTTGCATGAAGGCTTTGGTCCATTTCATTTCCGGCTTACACAACATCACCGCTGACCCACATAAGCGTCTGCCACAGAGCTGGGACAGAGAAGGACGACCACACGACGTACAAGCTCAAGCGTTTTAACCTTCCCCTTCTGTGGGTGTTGCAGAGTCTGGTGGAGGAGCAGCAGAGCCAGCTGAACCAGTATGAGTGCGCGGCCGGCCAGTGCGTCAGCGAGCTGCAGAAGGCCCAGCTCCAGGTGCACTCCCTCCAGGCCAAGATGCAAGAGGGCGAGGCCAACAACACGGTACAGTGAGCCTCACCCCCCCCCCCCCCCCCCCCCCTCCAGCGCATCTCAACCTGGGTATCTGGTTCACCGCCTCTCGGCCGCCACCGGAGCCTGATGCTAGCCGCCGACGTGACCTCTTTCCTGCGTTTCAACAGAAGCTGCAGGAGAAGCTGAACGAGATGGAGTGTGAGCTGCGCTCCATCCGCCAGGCCGCTCAGTTCCAGGAGAGGACCATCCAGGGCCTGACGGACTCCATAGACACTAAAGACGGCGAGGTACGTTTAGGTTGTACTGTGACTAGAGGCCTCAGCTCTGCAGGAAGTCTTCAAGTGTACTAAGCCAAACGCGTGTGTGTGTGTGTGTGTGTGTGTTCTTTTTTCTCCAGGCCCAGGATCTGTATCAGCTGATCGAAGGACAGAACGCCTCTCTGTGCAAGCTGAGAGAAATGGCCCACCGTAACCAGCTCACACAGGCAGAGGTGAAGCCTCGCACATCATGTGAAGCCAGGGGCAACTCAAAAAACGTAGACTGTAGAAGTAGCAATCCTCCCTGCTATTTAAAGACAATGGCCTCGTTGACAATTGGGAGAGAGAACAGCTGGACGAGAGATGTAGACACCGCTGTCATAACCACCTGGAGGTGGTGTTATCTAGATTAAATCTCTCACTGAGCTCATACGTCGCGCTCATATAAAGCAGGGGGGGGGTTGCTAGTCTTGAGTCTTGTGTCTTATCTGAACAGGGTCTTCATCCTCAGGCAAACGCAGTTTAAATCTGTGTTTGTGTGTCTGTGTTGGGTCTATCTCTCTACATCTCTCTCTCGTGTCTGTCTCCAGGCCCCAGAGGGCCCCAGCATGGTCCAGGCCATGGCCCACCTGCAGGGTGAGCTGGTGCGGGCCCAGAGTTCCCTGTTCTCCCTGGGCCTGGAGCTGGAGGCCAGCCAGAGGAGCCTGCGCCTCAACCAGAGGCAGGGGGAGGACCTGGCCCGTTTCAAGGAGCGCCTCCACTCCGACCTGCAGGTGGCGCTACAGCACAGAGAGGTCACTGAGAAACACAACCAGGTCAGTGTGTAAACGTGCGTAAAAGAGGTGCACCGTGAGACTTACCTGAATCAATGAAAGTGAAATTAAAACATCAAAAACGTTAAAAAACGTTTTCTTTGTTCTCGTCTATTAAACCACAAAGTGTACGTTCCGCACCTCTTATTTTTCTGATACTGCCGTGACCTTTCCGTGACCTCAGGACCTGCACAGCGACCTTCAGCGGACGCGCGTGGAGCTCCGGGAGAAGGAGGCCACCCTGAAGGAGGTGGAGGTGGAGAAGCAGGCGGAGGCGCTGGAGCGAGAGCGGAGCCTCAACGCGCTGCAACACTCACTGCAGGCAAAGGACAGGCAGCTGCAGGTGAGCATGGCAGAGGACCCCCCACAATACATACTGACGCCCACACGCTGGACGGCTTCTATACATGGGGCCCATGGGAACCCCATCACAACAACGTACAGTGAAGACATGAGCACTGCCCCGGACCGACCCCCTCTCCTGTCTTCTTCTCTCCTGTAGGAGTACTCTGAGATGCTGGAGTCCCCGGAACCCTCCAAGCCCAGAGACGCACTCTTAGAGAAACTACGAGAGCGCATTAAAGAGCGAGACAGAGCTCTGGAGGTGAGGAACACACACACACACACACACACACACACACACACACACACACACACACACACACACACACACACACGTATACAGACAAACGCATACAGACCCCAAACATATACACTGCTTAAAAATTCAGAGCCGGCCAGATCTGAAAATGAACATTGTTTACACTAAAGCTTCGTGCCATCCTCACGTCGGTGCGTTACTAAAATATAGCCTTGCAGAAGGAGAGGAAAAACAAGCCCACATAGAAACAGTTGTCCACTGGGGGACTGAGGGAGTATTTGCCGCAGCGCTCATGTCCCCGTGCTCCCCGCAGCGCTCCATCGACGAGAAGTTCCGCTGTCTGGAGGAGCGCGAGGGCCAAGTCAGCAGGCTCCAGCTGGCCCTCAGGGAGAAGGAGCGCGACCTGGAGCGCCTGCGCTGCATCCTGTCCAACAACGACGAGACCATCACGGTACGGACAGCACACGCACGGGACAGTACGTAGACGGGACGTACACAGTTAATACACAGGACATAAGCAGGTAATACACAGTACGTACACAGTGCATACACAGGACATACGCAGGACATACGCAGGACATATGCAGTACATACGCAGGACATACACAGGACATACACAGGACATACACACTACATACATAGGACATACACAGGACATGAACAGGAAATACACAGTTCATACACAGGACATACACAGTACATAGACAGTTCATACACAGTACATACACAGTGCATACACAGTGCATACACAGGACATAGACAGTTCATACACAGGACATACACAGGACATAAACAGATTAAACACAGGACATACACAGGACATAGACAGTTAATTCACAGTACATACAAAATACATACAGAGTACCTGATATATACAGCGCATGTAGAGCACATATAGAGTGTCAGCTCTATGTGTCAGCTAAATGTCACGCAAGGTAATGTTCCTGTGTGGGGGCACGCCTGGAGTCGCGTTAAACCGAGCACCTCCCCCCATCCCCACCCTGCCAGAGTCTGGACTCCCTGGTGCGAGGCAAGGACCTGGAATTGGAGCAGGCGTCGGAGGCCTACAGGAGCCTGCAGTGGCTGCAGCAGCAGAGCCAGGAGAAGGAGGGCAAGGCTCTCCGAGAGAAGGACACGGCCATCAGCCAGCTGCAGGCCGCCCTGCAGACACGCAGCCAGGAGGCGCAGGTAACACACGCACGCAGACACACACACATATGCACACGCACACACATGCACTGATGCACGCACAAGCGCGCACAAAAAACACAGCTTGGGTCCATACAAATGCCCAATTCCTCTGTTGGCATTGTTTGCTTTTAAATTGATCTTGGTGTTCAAAGCAAGTGAAGACCGGTGCAACTAGTAATGTGGACCTAGATGTGGGTAAACAATTGGACTTTTATGACCAACAACAGTTGCACATAGACTTTTGTCTGTCGGTGTGTGTTTAGGTGTGTCAACATTGTATGTAACTCTGTGTGTGTGTGTGTGTGTGCGTGTGTGCGTGTGTGTGTGTGTGTAGGAGCTGCGGGCCTCCCTGCTGGCCCGGGTCCAGGCGGGGCCCGTTGAGGTGGTGGAGGATCTGAAGTCTCGCCTGGCTCTGAAGGACCAGCTGTTCCAGGAGCTGCTGTCGGACCGCAGCCTCCAGTCCCACCAGCACCAGGCACAGCTCCAGGACCTGCTCAACACCGTCAGCTCCAAGGACCAGTACCTCCAGGTAGCTCCCATTTGCCCTGAGGACTGCTACTACTACTGCCACATTTACATTGACATTTACTTTAGCAGACACTGCAAAGGGATACCATTACCACTGCTATGATGACAATGCCTGGGAATTGTATGAGTACCTCTAGGACAACCACCAGAATAGTACTGCTAGCACTAGAAAAAATACTTCTGCTCATATAGTAGCACTACAGTACTAATACTACTACAGCTAGTACTACTGCAGCCATAATACTATAATTCCGTTTTAATTCCGAAACAAATGAAAAGTTCCACATAAAATTAGCGAAAGAATATCAATCGGACTAATTAAGTAGAAGTGGGGCCAAATAAGTGTAAGCGTGCTGTAGCAACTCGATTACACACAGCTCGTTACACAATAATAGACACAATGGGGGATGTGTACGGCAAACCATGTCAACCTCCAACCCTTTCCTCTCACTGTGTCTTAGGACTGCTCTGATAGGCTCTCCCAGGTGATTGGCGAACGAACGAGCCAATTGCAGGAGCTCCGCAAGCAGCTGTCCACAAGAGACCGGGAGCTGTGCGAGCTCAGGCGGGAGAGAGAGAGGGAGATGGGAGGAGAGACTGAGCGACTGCAGAGTCTGCTGAAAGAGAAAGAGGCCTTTATTAAAGTACGATAAATGCTCTATCTATAACAACGTCATGATTCTATCTTTGAAATGCCCTATCTGTAATTACTTTGTCTTGAGTTACGGCGATCTGCCTTTCAAAATGTATTGAACGTCACACCAATTAATTGGGACGATTCTGTGCGTTCCTGCATCAGGAGCTGATGCAGGGCCAAGAGGAGGCCGCGGAGTCCTCGTCAAAGGAGGGAGAGGAGGAGATGAGAGCTGTGCGGGAGGAGCTGCAGCTGCTGCTCCAGAAGGAGAATGAGGCGCAGGTAGCTGTCCCTCGGTCGCTGCTTGACATCGCACACTTGTCACCACACAGGGTACAACACAGCAAACCACTTGAAAGGCGTGAGGGGATGATTACCCACCAGGCCTTCAGGGGCTTGCTAAGTGTGCATTCTGATGCGATGCGTTTGATGCTTGGGAACATTCTGAACGCATTCTCAACATCCCTGGCTCCGGCAATTACTCCCCTGCTGTTTCACAATCTAACAACTCTTCTCTCTCTGGCGCTCTCTCTCTCTCATTCTCTCTTCTGTGTTTCACGGCGACAGAGAGAGGTCTCTGCGTTGCAGGTGGCCTTAGCTGAGGCACAGCAACAGGCCCATGAAGCCATAGAGAGCACCGATCACCATGTAGGTGAAAAGTAGAGGACGTTCTTCCATCTCCGTCATTGTTTGTATGGCTGTTGTTGTTGTTGTTGTTTATTTCTCTAATGGGTCCATTTCCTGACCTTCTTGCCTCCCTCCCTCCCTCCCCCAGCATATCCTTCAGCAGCTGCAGTCAGAGTACTACGACCTGAATGATGCCCTGCGAACCGAGAAGGCGCTGTACCAGAGCCTCAGCCACAAACACAGCAGGGGAGACAGGTAGAGAACCGCTAACCATCCTCTGTGTCCACTCCCAGGGGCGGACGCATTGCATTCACCGTTTCTAATGTCCCGTACCGTTTGTTTTGCATATCCCGTCTGCGCATTTGTCTTTCCTTCTTCTGAGATTCATCTCTTTGTTTCTACCACACAGCAGCACAGAGAAGACCCAGGCTTTGCACACTGAGCTAGACTCTGTGCAGGCGCTCCGTGGACAGCTAGAGGAGGTCCTGGCCAGGACCCGGGCCATGGCCCTGGCACTGGAGAGGGCTGCTGAAACGCGCTCTGATTTTGGAGGTGGGGACGGGCCCGGTGTGGCCCCCAGGGCTGAGGGGGGCGCTCACTAACCACCGTGTGAATCCTTGTCTTAACCACAGCACCACTGAGAGAAAGGCACTTTACATTCTAGATGCCTTTGCCTGCAGATAGGGGGGTTTGGCCGCTTTGTGTTGACTTTATTAACAGTAGGCAATCATTTTAAATATATAATTATACAATTATAATATATGCATTATTATTATGGAGAAATCCAAATAGCAACTTTCCCTCTGTAGGCGAAGAGCGGTGCTCACAGTAGCAGAAGCTGGATCTGAAATGAAGCAAAACTCGTGACCTTTATTTAATAATGTATTTCTGTGTTATGTCGATACTTTTATATTGTTGTTTTGCAAGCTGCCTGTGTGTCGCTTTGATGTGGAGTTTTTTTGTATTGCCATTGTTCTGTGCTTACATGTCTTACCGTGATGTCAGTGAAACTCATGGCTGAGACTAGGTGTCTGAACATTATCTTTTATTTTGTGTATTGCTGTCCACCATCTCTGTGTGCATACTTAGCCTAGGACCAAAGAGCAAATTAACACAATTTCAAAAGACTTCAACCCATTGGATCCCTAGAGACCTTCTTATTCGCTCTAGCTCTCTGTAAGGCCTGTTAGCTCTGCATGGGATGCGATGCGTTTAGATAAAGCGATGTAGGTAGGATACGGTGGGTTTATGATAGTACTGGGTTTCTTAGCTCCCTGGTTGCTACTAAATATGTGGCATCCCGTGAATATCAAAGAATTGCACATAAAATACATGTTCTTGGCATTTTGCTGTACCCCAATAGTATCCTTTCTATAGGCTAGTGGTATAAATCGCTATTCCCATATCAATTCCAGTAGTTAAGAATGTTTTAAGATGTCCTGCCAAAATATATATCATATTGGGGAGATTGCACTCCTAGATCTTTCCTTTGACCTTTGTCTGGATCTTTGCTAGCCTTGAAGATAGACCGTCTTTGCTACATTCCTTTTGTATTTTAAATTCAAAATCAAATAAACGTGCCAGCTAATTCTGTCAACAGCCCTTTTGCTATGGCTTTCTCGTGTCTTTAATTAAGAGATTTTTCTCCAGAAAATCTCATTCCTTTAGTGACCCGTTGGTCCCTTATTATCCCTGTCCCTTAGTACTATTTTGCTATCTTTTAATATACATCCCTGACTTCCTTATTTTCCCAACAGTCTATTTGTCCTCGACCTTGTCCCTAACCCTGTATACAAAAGCATTTGCACATACACACACACACACACCAAATCACATTGTTGTATTGTAAAAAAGATAGGGACTATCCAACACACATCAATCATTTGTAACATTACGAATTTGAATGCACATTGTCACTGACTTTCACAGGTCATTCACTTCACATCCCATAGTGGCACAATGTCTACCTCATGCATTGTATTGTGGCATGCCCTACCTGTTCACATGGCTGTTCTGATCTGTGGTTTTGCAATGACTACACCTAGTCTTGAAAATACAGAGCAAGCAGCCTATGAAGTATGTCTATATGTATTCACTGGTTACCCTGGAAAGCATTGATCATCAATGCCAAAGGTTTGTAAAGTAAATAATCCCACCCATTGCCTCATTCATATATTCATAATGATGAGATTAACATTCACTACTATTTCAAACAGAATCTATAAACGAAACCCTCAGAGAACATTACGAAACACGCTGGCGCCATCTACATTTTATATACACGCAATAGGAATAAGCTTAAATCAATAAACATGTCTTAAATAGATGATTGTACATTCGATGATATTATACGACAACATGTGTCCATGTACTTACAATAAATCTTTCCACTCTAGACATAAATATATGTGTGTGTGTGTGCATACATGTGTTTGCGTGCATGTGTGTTGGTGTGTAGGTGCCATTAACATTCCATTGGCAGACTGCTTCCTGGTGGCCATGTATTGCTTATACAATTTCATCCAACAGGGTGTGTGTGTGTGTCAAACATTTATCTGCTAACGTGTCCCTTCAAAGGCACGTTCAGTACTCAAGGTTTACACAGCAGTGAGGTACATCAAGCAGCTGTTAATGTTTTCATCCAGATCTGGAAAGCGTGACTATGTTGAACAGCACACAAGAAAGTTTTACAAAATTATAAAATGGATAATTCTCTCTCTCCCTCTCTCTCTCTTTCATATTCTCTCTCTCTCTCTCTCTCTCTCTCTCTCTCTCTCATGCTCTCTTTCACTCTCTCATTCTCTCTCGCTCTCTCTCTCTCTCTCTCTCTCTCTGCCTTCCTCCCCTCACACACGCAAACACACACACACACTCTGAGTGGTGGGCCAGGCATCTCCTGTTTTTTGGCTGGCTGGTAACACATGACATAACATTTCCCTTCGGTCCCATGACTTCAGTCGAGGTAGTTCCGAGCAGCGGGGGAGTGTTGGAAGAATGGTTTAGGAGGAGTGGTTCAGGAAGAGTGGTGCAGGAGAGTTGTTCAGGAAGAGTGGTTCAGGAAGAGGTGAAGCGGAGCGAGCATAAAAAACAATAACAGCAACAACAAAGTCATGATTTTTTTAAATTTACTTTTGTGTTTTCATTCTTTCCCTAGAGCTCAGCACTGAGGAAGAGGAGGGCGACGAAGAGGGCAGCAGTGATGAGTTCAGTGACAGCATTGAGGACGACGATGTGAAAGTGACGGCCAAAAGCCTCGGCTCGGCTCAGGTAAAACCATTCATCACTACGGCTTTTCCTCCCCGATGCTAACCTTTGTATTCAGACATGCTGTCCTTAATGTGATTGTACACAAGACCCCCAGTGAATCATGTGATTAAACCACAACGCCGGCCTGGACCTCTATAAACAACATGACTTGCTCCCGGCTAACTCCATTTCCATCCCTTCTGAGAACAGGGGGCGGCGACTGCAGCACCACTCCACCCCGGGGGGCCGCCGCCCCTGGAGACGGGGGCTCACAGCCAGCAGGTTCAGCAGTTGGAGGAAGCCAAGAAGACGCTGGAAGGGGAGCTCCAGGTCATCCACTCCCAGTTGGAGAAGGATGGCTACTCGTCCCTGGCTCAGATGAGGTGCTCGCCCACATCCCGTTTTATATAGACTTTCTTCAACCTATGAAGTAGTAGTGAATGTTTACAGTCTGCAGTGCATACCTCACGGTACCCACTAGTGCAGCTCACGGTAACTGTGGGGGTCAGGACGGTCTCCAGTAGCTACATGGTGTGGGACTCCCAAGGGCTATCTGCAAGGGCTTCTGTAGGCACCCCTCCAGAGCAAGAGGTCGAATCCTGACCTTCTCATTGATGACACGTGTGTGTCACTTTGGATGGAAGCGTCTTCTGTGACTGTGACTGTGATTGTGACTGTGATTGTGACTGTGATTGTGACTGTGATTGTGACTGTGATTGTGACTGTGATTGTGACTGTGATTGTGATTGTGACTCTGACTGTGACTGTGATTGTGACTGTGATTGTGACTGTGATTGTGATTCTGACTGTGATTCTGACTGTGATTCTGACTGTGACTGTGATTTTGACTGTGACTGTGATTGTGACTGTGATTGTGATTCTGACTGTGATTGTGACTGTGATTCTGACTGTGTGCATGTGTCTGATGACCAGGAGCACGCTGCTGGGCCTACAGCAGGAGATCCAGGCCCTGAAGGGGAGCCGGGGGGCCGCGGGGGCCGGGGACCCTGCAGGGTCGCCCTGCTGGTCTGCAGGGGGCTATGACGAGCGGGAGGAGGAGGAGATGGAGGAGGAGGAGGAGGAGGAAGAGGCAGAGGAGGAGCGTGGAGAGGAGCCTCAGGCCGCGGCAGGAGGGTGTGGAGCGCCGGGTGTGAGGAGCCCGGCGGGCCGAGGGGCCACGCAGCCCACCCGGCCCAAATCTCTAGCCCTGGGGACCCTGCTGTCCCAGTACCAGCCCAGCCAGCAGGAGAAGGTAAACACTTTCTGAAATGGAGTTCCACAATACAGCCGCTAAAAGTACATGTTTCATAGCCGTACAGATAAGGAAATATTAACTCCAATCCAATAGGAGTGTGAAACAATTCTGATGCATTATAATGTCCTTTTTTGGAGGCAAAGTGAAGCACTAGTGAAAGCAGGCTCTGATCTAGCCCTCATCTATGAATCAGATCGGTCTCCTCAGCCATTGGGTCATTCTGTTGATAGAACAAACTCTGCAATGCTGACTTTGAAATGTTTATGAAAACAGTGCAGTGCTGGCAGACCCCTCCGGCCCCTCTCTCTCTCTCTCTCCCTCTCTCTCTCTCTCTCCTCTCTCTCTCTCTCTCTCTCTCTCTCTCTCTCTTACTCTCTCTCTCTCTCTCTCTCTCTCTCTCTCTCTCTCTCTCTCTCTCTCACTCTCTCTCTCTCTCTCTCTCTCTCTCTCTCTCTGAGCAATACAGTTACTCCAACGGTTCCTTCTAATTCAAGAGTGTTCTGGTGTCTTGTGGGGATGCTGTGGTCCCATCCTAAAATACGTTGTTTGCGGTGTCAGGAGGGGAAGGCTGCCGGTGGTCCGAGAGGCGAGGAGGTGGGGGGCTCCTTCTGGGAGCTGGTGGAGGAGGGTCTGCGGGAGCAGGCGGCCGGGCTCCGCTCGGACCTGACCCAGAGCCGGCAGCAGAACCACGAGCTGCAGGAGAGGCTGATGGTGTCTGAGGCCACGGTGCAGGCCCAGGCCGAGCAGCTGAAGGACTACCGAGAGCTGCTCAGTGAGAGACATCACACAACAACACACGGGGACCAATGGGAATACATAGAGAGACAACACAGGGACCAATGGGAATACATAGAGAGACAACCGTGGGACCAATAGGAATACATAGAGAGACATGGGGGGGGCAACACACGGGGACCAACGGGAATACATAGAGAGACAACACAGGGACCAATGGGAATACATAGAGAGACATGGGGGGCAACACACGGGGACCAATGGGAATACATAGAGAGACAACACAGGGACCAATGGGAATACATAGAGAGACATGGGAGGGGCAACACACAGGGACCAACAGGAATACATAGTGACATGGTGTCCAACACTGGGACCAATAGGAACACATAGAGAGACACGGGGGCCAATAGGTACACATAGAGAGACAAGGGGGCAAAACTCGGACCGATAGGAACACATAGAGAGACATGGGGAGGGGCAACACACAGGGACCAATAGAAACACAAAGAGAGACATGGTGGGGGGAGGGGCAACACATGGGGACCAATAGGAACACATAGAGAGACATGGGGGGTCAACACAGGGACCAATAGGAACACAGGAAACATAAGTGCTATAGAATGCAGAATAGAAATACACACACATACTGTACACGTGTGTTAAAGCACAATTATAACAGGCTTTTAAAATTTCCAAAACCTATAATAATTCAAGCTGTTTATAACATGATGGCAGATAGAGTTTCGGGAATCAGTCTAGCTTTCCGTAAACATGTAGAGGGACAGTAAGGTGAACCGTGTCCCCCCCAGCGGAGACGGCGGTGCAGCAGGCCAGTAAGCATGTGCAGGTGGACCTCCAGGACCTGGGCTACGAGACCTCCGGCCGCAGCGAGAACGAGGCCGAGCGGGAGGACGCCAGCAGCCCAGGTGACGCCCCCCTACTCCCCATATCCCCCAACCCCACCCACTACATCAATGTTCTCTCCTATGAGCAGAGAACCGGCCGTCTCCTTCTTTCTACACATCCATCCTTATGATTTTCTCCCCCCCCCCCCCCCCTCCATCAGAGTTTGATGACCTGGAGATGTGCACCTCCCTCTCCCACCACACAGACTACGAGGTGGGGAGTGGTGGTGGCGGGGGTGGGGGTGGCTGGTACCCTGGAGACCACCGCCACGGCGGCGCTGGTGAAGATCACGATGGCCGCGGCGGGGAGGGATATGAGGGCCTGGAGGAGGAGGAGGAGGAGGAGGAGGAGGAGGAGGAGGAGCTGGAGGAGGAGGGGAAGGGGTCTGTCAGACACCTGGTCCAGGACCTGCGGGCTCAGCTGACCCGCTGTCACAAGGTGATCCGCGGGCTGCAGCTGCGCGTGCGCTCCCTGTCCACCACCAGCGACTACGCCTCCAGCCTGGAGCGCACCCCCCGCAAGGTAACCTGCTCTATTTTGGGAGCACTGTCATCGCGAAAGGGTTCCTCGAGATCTAGACTCCTGGGCAAAAAGGAGCCATCATTGAGTCGCTAGCTATCGCACGACAAAGGATGAGTGACGACACACAGACCGGCTCATATTAGAACGGAACGGGGGCACGTGAAGGTTCTATATGTTACCGAGTGGTCCCAACAAAATACTCAAATAAACAGCAGCATTAGGGGTGCAATCTCCCTCCTCGACCCACCCATGCTCAGAACGGGATGAAGGCTTCCCCTGATGTGCTGAGGCTGATGGGACACGGAGCTACGGGGCGTCAGCTAGCGCCTGGTGCCCTGTAGCTCCCCAGCCTGGCCCTCATGTCCCTGGTGCTCCCGTCAGCAGGTGAACTGGGCCTTCGAGGCGTCCCCGGCCCACGACGGCGGCGAGGACGACGAGGGCTGGGGGTCGGACACGCTGGCCCCCCACTCCCGGCCCCGGCCCAGCAGGGAGCTGCGGGAGCTGGTGTCCCGCGTGGCCTCGCTGGAGGCCAAGCTGAAGAGCTCCAGGCTGGAGGCCAAGGGCCAGGGGGAGGAGGGGAAGTGTGCCACCTGGCCTGGGTAAGTGGAGCGAGGACGTGGGGGGGGGGGGGGGGGGGGGTTATATATAGTCTGTGGAAGCAGAGCAACGCTATATTTGGTGTTCAAAGCTTTTTGGTTTACATGGTGTACAGTGATATCCCTTTTTAGAAAGAGAGATACTTCGGTTCATTGATTTTCTTTGAATTTGGTTAAATGTAAATTCTGTGTCATAGTGTTGTTATTCATATGACTCTTATTCAGTGCGTACCGCTCTCCGCCCCCACAGGAAGTACAACACTCTGATCCAGGCGCAGGCCCGCGAGCTGTCCCACCTCAGACAGAGAATGAGGGAGGGCCGGGGCGTCTGCCACATCCTCACCCAGCACCTCGGGGACACCACCAAGGTAGGCCCAGGGCCATGGCAGGGGGGGGGGGGGGGGGGGGGGTTGTTAATCGCACTCCAACCCACAAGGGAGGACATCACTCAAACGCGCCCTATTTTAAAATGCATCTGTCGAAACGTCCTTCAAAAGTTGTTTCATGGGGGTGAATCATCATAGACCCAGGGGATGTTCTGCGCTGTCAGTGCTGATCCTCCTCTCCATGTCCCCCGTCCACCCCCCCCAGGCCTTTGAGGAGCTGCTGCGGGCCAACGACATCGACTACTACATGGGCCAGAGCTACCGAGAGCAGCTGGCCCAGAGCACGTCCCTGGCACAGAGGGTGGCCACCAAGATCAGCGGACGTGAGCGCACGCGCCTTCCCTCGAACCCGCAGAGAAAAACACACAATTTTAGATTTCAGTCATTGATGTTGTGTTATCTCATGTCTTCATCTAGTTCATGTTTGTTTGTTATCACAGGGGACCGAGCAGAAGGTCATGATGATAAGACAGGCCACGAGTTGCTGGCCTTAAGGTGTGTCCCAGCGACGGTGTGTGTGTCTGTGTGTGTGCGTGTCTGTGTGTGTGTGTAACGGTTGAATGCGGTAAAAAGAATAAAGGAAAACGGTAACTCTGTTTTGACTTCATGAGTCTCACCATGTGGTCAGGAATCAGGAGAAGACATACAGAGAAAAAGGACAGAAAAAAAACAATGTGCTGGTAAAACCCTCAGATGCAGAAGCACAACATATTCCAGTTCTTCTGTATTGCCCGAAGACTAGACTAGAAGCTGCCATGGCACAGCCAATCTGAGTTCACTGCACATATGTTGAGTCAGGGATTTAACACACAAACATGCACACACACACACACACACACAGACACATCAGACGTAGGAAGCTCTCACGAGATTAAAGATGAGCAAATCCCCATCACCGTCCTGAGCCAACACCACTGACGGCTGTAACATGACATGGCATCATTAGCTCCCTACGCTGCACACTGATTGGTTAACTCTTGGTAATCCAAGTAAAGGAGGACTGAGATTAACCAGGCCGGCCAGGTGTCCTGGCTCCCAGCCCTGGTTAAGGAGGTCAGCCTCCCTTTGAGGCGACCACTCAGTGCGGACCCCCTTCTCTGGGGCCGCTGCCATTGTAACGAGACAGCCTTTGTTAAATGAATGCTGGAGGGAAAGAGGGAGTGTACAGTAAGAGGAGCTGGGTATGCAATCGCCATGGCCTCAGTTTACATGTATACATACAGGAACACAGATGTATTACACATACAATAAACACACAAAGATTTACTGGTCTGCTCTGTGTGTGTGTGTGTGTGCGCGCATTACTATGTGTCTGTATGTGCATTTGTGTGTGTATGTGTGTGTGTGCTTTTATGTGTGTTTGCATGTTTGAATGATTATGTGTCCATGCTCGTATGTGCGTATGTGTGTGTGCGTGTGTGTATGTGTCTGTGTGTGCTTGTGAGTGTCTGTCTGTGTGTGTGTGTGTGAATGCTTGTGTCCGTGTGTGTGTCCGTGTCCTTGTGTGTGCCCGTGTTTGTGTGTGCGTGTGTGTGTGTGTGTGTGTGTGTGTCTGTGTCTATGTGTGCTTGTGTTGGTCTGTCTGTGTGTGAATGCTTATGTCTGTGTGTGTGTCCGTGTCCTTGTGTGTGTGTGTGTGCGTGTCTGTGTGTTTGTGTGTGTGTGTGTGTGTGTGTGCGTGCCCGTGTCCGTGTGTGTGTGCGCTTGTCTGTGTCCGTGTGTGTGTGTGTGTGTGTGTGTGTGTGTGTGTGTGTGTCTATGTGCAGGCTCAGCAAGGAGCTCCAGCAGAAGGACAAGATCATCGAGTCCCTCCACACCAAGCTGCAGCAGGGGCCCGAGACCCCCTCCAGCTGCCACGCCCTCTCGGAGACCTCGGACCAGACGGACCGCACCTCCCTGGTGTCGGACGAGTGCCGCACCAACGAGGACCTGGAGCTATGCTCGGAGCTGGACGCCAGGGAGTACCAGGACCAGCTCCGGCAGGGGCCCGCCCTGGGCCCCCACAGAGGAGGTAGGCCCCAGTTCCTCCGGGGGCTTCTGCTCTTTGCACATTGAATGCAAATTCCTTCTCCCCCGTCATTCCTGATTTTATTCCTTCTTTGATTTCACGTTCCTTCTCTTATTCACCTTTCCTTATTTTATTCCCCCGTTCTTCCTCTCATTTCACGTTCCCCTCTTTAATTCACCCTTCCTCCTCTTATCCACCATTCCTCCTTCCGTTGTACCCTCTCCTTCGCCCTTCTCCTTCAGTGGGTCCATCTCTCCCTCCGCCTCGCGGGCTCAAGTCCTGCAGCAGCTGTCCCAACATGCTCTCCTCCCTCCCTCTGGGCGCTGCCTCTCAGCCCGCCAGAGGTACGGCTGCCACTCATACCCAGTGTGTGTGCTTGTGTGTGTGTGTGTGTGTGTGTGTGTGTTTGTGCCCATTGTATATCCGACAAATCAATAGCATCTTCTTTCACTTCTCGTCTCACTTTTTTCCCCCGTTATTTCCTTCACCCTCTGATGGTTCTTCATCCTCCTCCACCTCCTCCCGTCGACCTCCCCTCCAGCCCCCCCCATCGGCCCCTTCTCCTCCTCCCTCCCCAGCCCGTACGGCCCTGACCTCTGGGGTCAGCGGGTCACCTTTGACCCCCGCCCCAGGGCGGTGTCGGTGAATGCTGTTCGCCAAGAGCTGGACATAATGTACAGGCAGATGCATGGGCAGCACCAGGGTGAGCAGAGGGGTCCTTTGAGAACCATGAGCCCTGAATAGTCTGAGTTTGGGAAGTCTTAGGGCATATACACCAGTAGAAAAGGATTTTGCGCAACACAGTCAAACAATATAATCAAAAATTCACTAAATATAAATCATGAGTAACATAATTGAATAACAAATAAACCTGATCAAACATAATATTAGGTGGGGACAATATTCACAATTATTAATTCTGTAGACGCTTTTATCAAATGTGAAGTTATTTTGGGATGCACCTCATTAAAGAGCAGAGTCAGTAAAATGTCTTGCTTAACGATATCTTATGGTAGACTATAACCCTGTGGGTTTCAAACCCTACCTCGCCCTACCCCCCACTTCTCGACTACCCACCCCTCCCTTCAACTGTGAGTCCCAACAGGCCTGATAACTCGACCCCTTTCTCTTGGTTCCAGGCTTCAGGGCGTCTCTCTCCCCGCTGCCGCCCCTCGGCGCCGTCGACCGCCACCCCCTGGCCTACAGCCCGCTCTCCCACCACGCCTACCAGCCCTACCCGCTGGGCTGCCTGGCCGAGAGCCACTCCCTCAGGTCGGACTCGGGGCTGCTGACGGGCGGGGCGCTGTGGGACATGGAGAACGTGGCCCCGCCCATGCAGGCGGGCTACGCCGGCCCCTCAGCGTACCACGCCGACAGCAGCCACGCCGGTACGACACGCCGCCGGGTCCTGTGAGAGATGACCTTTAGAGATGTCTGCCGGTGTCAAGTGCAGGATTTGAAGATATTAGTGTTCCATTGTACTTGTTATATGCTTATGTTGTTATCATATCCCTGCTCATTGGACACCTACTGGAGTCTTAACCATCCCTAGAGGAGGGATCTCTCCAAAGGGTCAGGGTTAGGGGTATAGTGGGGGGCCTGTGAAGCCCTTTGAGATGACGGCTGGGATCAGGGGCTGTAGGTATCTAAGGGGCTGGACATTTGACTAGTAGTGATGGAGCGGTGTCCTCCTCCAGGAGCCGACCTGATAGAGGAGCACCTGAGGGAGGTGAGGTGTCTGCGCCAGCGCCTGGAGGAGTCCATCAGGACCAACGAGAGGCTGAGGCAGCAACTGGAGGAGAAGCTGGCCTCCCCCGGCCGAGAGGGAGGCAAGCCGAACACACTGTACACACACACACACATACTGTACACACACACACACATACTGTACACACACACACACATACTGTACACACACACACACATACTGTACACACACACACACACATACTGTACACACACATACTGAATACACATGCACACACACACAAAAAACAAATACTGTTTATTACACACAAACACACACAGACACACACATAAATACATTCATATTCAAGTGTTTTTCAAAAGAGTAATAACAGTATCATACATACTTACAACAGTAGTTGTAAGCATGTCAAATCTATCTATAAAGTTGTTTCTCTTCCTTTCCAGGGGCGTCCACTAACATCTACATCCAGGGACTGGACTCGGTCACCCAGCTGTCTAACGAGATCCGGACCGTGAAGGAAGAAAACCTGGCGCTACAGTCCCGCCTGCAGGCCAGCTCAGGTACTGCGCCCGGTCATTTCGAAATCGATGCTTATGAAAATCGGCTCCATTCTGATTCAGATACTAAACCACGTCCCTCTCTCCCTCTCTCCCCCACCTCCCTGACCCAGACGTGTGTGAGGAGGCGACCCAGCTGAGGGAGGCGGTGCTGGCGGGCCACGCCCGTCTGAAGCAGGCGGAGCATGAGGCGGAGCAGTGGAAGGAGGAGCTGAGGAGGCTGCAGAGCCACAGCCAGGAGCAAGGCGTCCAGATCCACAGCCTGAGGCAGGAGAGGCAGGCCGCGCTGGAGAACAGCAACAGGTGGGGCCCTTTACACTGAGGAGGCTGCTGGGGTTCACAGGGTTGAAATGGAGAATTTGTATTTTGATGTTTATTTATTTGTTTAATTGTTTTATATTATGTTTATTATTAGTGTGGTTGCAACGCAAGCCACACCATTGTTCTTTTTTATTGATGTATTATTATAGTCATATTTCACATTCAGTACTTAAAATGCAACATTATATACCGACAACAACATTTCTAACGAGAAAAGTAGATAATAGCCATGATGCATTACAAAGACTAGATGGTAGGCTACGGATGGGTGACTTTCTTTAATCAAGCACTAGGCTAAGTAACGTCAAACACGCCGTTTGAACTAAATGTCCTTTCAACACAATATAAAGCTGCCTGTCAGGCAGTATTAAGCTTCCATTATGGGACTTCCCCATGACGGAGGTCCCTTTCCTGGATACACTAAGTCCTGTTTGTAACCCGGCATGTGTCTCCTGTGTGCTGTAACCACTGCCCTGTGTGTCCACGGCTCCCAGGCTGCAGCACCAGGGGTCCCTCCTGCAACAGCAGCTGGGCGAGAGCAGGGACCTGATGCACTCCCTGCAGAGCGAGCTGCAGGTGTACGACCGCGTGTGCGGCAGCACCAAGGCCAGCCAAGGTCGGCACTCAATCGCCGGGCAATGTGTGCTTTGATCGTGTTGACCATCCGTTCGTATATCTGTAAGAATCGACAGTCAATTGAATCCGCAACTATAGAAACGAGGAAGCAGATAATAATTGAATACGTGGGTGGTTACGCATGAGGACGTTTGTTTTTGTTAGTAATATATTCATAATGCTAACAATTGAGACGTCCGCGGATGCTTTTACCCACAGCTACTTACATTATATTTGTAGATTTATGTGATATCAGGCGTTAGGCGTCTTGCGTCTTTGGCATATTGTCCACAGATCACACTGTGGTCATTGGGGATCGAACTCAAACACCACCTAGCCTCGTTCATTTTGCCTGCTTTTATTGAACAGTTCAATTCAAACCCACCGGCGCCCACAGGAACCCTATGAAAGACGTGTCCACCCCTAAAGGGAGGGGGGCTGCCCACTCTGAACCAGTGCTTGACTGACGCTCCCTCCTCGCCCATCGTCCCCAGGCTTCCTGCCGGGGGGGCCGGCGCTGCCCCTGGAGCTGGGCGAGCTGCTGGGGGAGGTGAGGAGCCTGCGGGCCCAGCTCCAGAGCAGCGTGCAGGAGAGCAGCGCCCTCAAGCAGCTGGAGCTCCACAAGCAGCTGGAGCAGAAGCTGGGCCTGGGCTCGCCGCGCACGCCCTCCCTGTCCACCCTCACCGCCAGCCCCCAGAGGGACAGCTTCTACCGCCGGCAACTGCTGCACGGTGAGGGACGCGGGCTGGTTCCACAGGCAGGCCCGGCGATAGACAGGCACCGGGATAGATAGGTTGATAGACAGGCAGGTCGATATTTAGTGAGCATGAAGAAATACTCACATTTGTGTATAATATACAAAGTCCAACACACACAAACATATTTGCGACGCGTACTGTGTACCACACTGATTCGCGTATATGCCTACATACAAACACCACACACCGGCTTGCTTTGCATACATCCGTCAAGCTACATTCCACTCAAAGCATGCGAGGGCACATGCATGGAATGTGCACGTGCTTTACTGTGTGACATGCTAACTTCTCACCCCTAGAGATGTGGTGTGTGCGTGTAGATATATGAGTTGCATTGCCGTTGTGTTTGAGCCCGGCGTGTGCGTTGCCGTGTGTGTGTTTTTCAGACCCGGCTCCGTCCCCTCCCGTCAGGGACATCGGCCTGTTTAACTGTGGCTCCCCGTACGGGCCGTACTCAGACCTGGACGACAGCCACAGCACTGCCAACGGTGTGGCGCTTTAACTGCCCTGCTAATCCCCTCACTGGGTGTACAAAGAGATCCGACCTACAAAGTTTTAACGCATGCATCGTGGAACCTTACTGTGCTGCTATGGCGTTTGGTTGTATTACTATGCTTACTTACAACCATACTCATTAGCACACACTGCTGTTGTTTAGGAAATAAGAGCTACGATTTCTTAATACCATTTTACATAAATAGAGGAAACAAACCAACTTTTGCTCCTCCCTCTGCCTCCAGCTCCACTGCCACTGCTCGAGGAGCCGTTTGACCCTCACTCAGAGCTGGAGGGCGACGCCCCCGACGGCTCCTTCGCCAATCGGAACGGCCGCCACGCCATCGGCCACGTGGACGACTTCAGTGCCCTGCAGCAGCAGGTGCTGGAGGGGCGGAGCCTCGTCCAGCGCATGGAGACGGCTCTGCAGGCCTGCCTCAGCCAACCGCTGCTGCCGGGCAACCAGGAGCAGGGCAACGAGCTGGTGAGTGGCGGAGGGCTTTGTTGCCATGGAGATGTAGGTGATGGGTTGATTAGACAATCTTCCAAAAAAAAGACGTGGTCATAAACGGATCTCCTTGTGCAGGCACTGGACTTCAGCTGCATCAAGAGTCTCCTGTCCAACACCAAGACCCTGAGGCAGATCCACGAGGAGGCCCTCTCGCTGCTCAAGATGTTCTGGAGGGCGGCTCTGCCCAGCAACGACCGCTCCCCCGTCAGCCTGAAAAAGGTTGGTTCATCACTATGGTTACGACAGCACCGCTTGATGAACGAAGGCCAGGCTTACCGCAGAGAAGAGAGGTCGAGGGAAATGTATTAGGATTTCCATAACATATTTTAGACTCAGATTAAGACAGCGTTATTGTCCATCAACAGCGGGACATTCATCTTTGACACAGCTCATATTTGAAACATAAAAACACTTCATCTTCATCGTTAGGACATAAAAGAAGCTCAAAGTGCAACATGGCCTTGTGCCTGGAAACATGAGTGATGCAAACAGCAGTAGGAATGAAGGGGGATTGTGGTAATGTGTGTGTGTGTGTGTGTGTGCTCCTATCCGCACACAGGAGCAGGCCATGCAGGAGGAGATCCTGTCCCTGAGGCTGCGCATGTCGGAGCAGGAGGAGGTGCTGCAGGGAACCGTCCAGAGGCTGAGGAGCACCAACCGCACCAAGGACAACATGGAGCACTACATCGTCAACCAGCGTGAGTGGCCAGGGTCAGGGTCTACATTGGGGGAGGAGAGGGGAGGAGCAGTGGTCCAGGGGAGGTCCAAGGGGACAGAGAAGGGAGGAGCAGTGGTCCAGGGGAGGTCCAAGGGAACAGAGACGGAGGGATCAGTGGCCCAGGGGAGGTCCAAGGGAACAGAGAAGGAAGGATCAGTGGCCCAGGGGAGGTCCAAGGGAACAGAGAAGGAAGGATCAGTGGTCCAGGGGAGGTCCAAGAGGACAGAGAAGGAAGGATCAGTGGTCCAGGGGAGGTCCAAGGGGACAGAGACGGAGGGATCAGTGGTCCAGGGGAGGTCCAAGGGGACAGAGAAGGAAGGATCAGTGGTCCAGGGGAGGTCCAAGGGGACAGAGAAGGAAGGATCAGTGGTCCAGGGGAGGTCCAAGGGGACAGAGACGGAGGGATCAGTGGTCCAGGGGAGGTCCAAGGGGACAGAGAAGGAAGGATCAGTGGTCCAGGGGAGGTCCAAGGGGACAGAGAAGGAAGGATCAGTGGTCCAGGGGAGGTCCAAGGGAACAGAGAAGGAAGGATCAGTGGTCCTGGGGAGGTCCAAGGGAACAGAGAAGGAAGGATCAGTGCATACAGGGGATTATGGTAAACGTTGAATACACTGATCAGTGATCGGTGTATTCAACCATCAAAGCTTTGCTGGAAGGGTAAATTGTGTTCTAAGCTGTCCCAGTGCGGACTTGTTTTCATGTGTTTATGTAGTGTCATATGCACTGTTCTTGTGTTATCACAGTGTCAAGGACTCGTGATGTGATAAAGAAAGCAAGGACAAACTTGGAGGTAAACGAGCACGCCCCCAAACGCGACACCCAGCCACACTGTGTTTTCAAACGTGTCTCTGTATGTCTACACCCCAATAGGTCCAACATTGTGTTTCTCACTCCTTTATTTTGTAATATGTCGTAATTGTGTGTATTTGTGTTGTGTACTTTATTATTATTTAATTTGCCCTCCCCCCCGCTAAGCCTCCCCTCCCCTCCAATGTGGAATTGTCTCCTCACTTCTTGTATTCCTCCTCCTACTCTCCCTGCACTCTCTACCCACCCAACCTACCTGTCCTACCTGCATCAACCTCCCTCCCTCCCTCCCTCCCTCCATCCCTCCATCCTCTCTTGTCTTTTGAACCTCCAGAAGAATGAGCAGAGGCTATCCTCTCTAAGCCCCGCCTCTTCCACTCCTTCTGCTGGTAATTGTCTGACGCCTCGTAGCTACGGCAACGGGTTGAAGTTGATCCGTGACACGGTTGTATTCCCTTAGCCGGGTTTAACAAATGTGTGTGTGTGTGTGTGTGTGTGTGTGGTCACGGACTACTTCCCCCTGAATGTGCCTGTTGTTGTTGTGCAGTGGCTGACCATCACATGGGCTTTGCCACCCGTTTGGGCTGTTACCGGGGAATGCTGTGCGTTAATGGATGTTGATATAGAACAAGGCTGCTGCTTTCATACCTAGCTGTTGTTCATAAGGACATGTTTCTTATCAGGCTTTCTGCTGAAATAATCTCAAAACATTTGTTTACTTTAAACAAGATTTGAAATACCTTAATTCTAAAAAACATGTTTCAATGGATTTATTGTGAACTGCGTTGTTTACAATAAAGTACTCAGAGTTGAACTTCTTCTTTAACATCAAGGATGTTCAAACTGAGTTCGTTTAAACATGCATGTGTCAGGGATTTGAGCAGCCATTCTTATTATTTTTCTTTTGCTTCTCATCTGCCAACAGTGACGTTTTGCTCAAAATCACAAATTAACATCATAACACAATAGACTTCAGGCCGGCTGCTAACCTTTACACATGAACCGGTTTCAGTGAGCTCATTCCTCCTCCTCCTCTCTCCGTCCTCCCCTTCTTCCAGCTGCGGACCCTAGACCTGCTGGCAGAGAGAGGCGCCATGATTGGAGTTTCCTGAAGACCAGCGAAGCCTTCGGCGTTGCAGTGGCTACAACCAATCAGCGCCCAGTGGCTAGAAAACGCAGCAGCCAATGCCTTCTTGAGACTCTGACTTATTAAAAGACAACCAGCCTCAACGCTAGCGACCTCTGAACACCCCCTGCCCTCCCAATAAGAACAGCCAAGGCCCCCCTCCCTCCCTCCACCTCCGGCCTTACCTCACCCCATCAACCTCTCCTCCCCACCTTACAGACCAACCCATCCTCCCTAAACACCCAGACAAACTTTAGAGTGCCTCCATGCCTCTCACTCAACCCCCCACACTACCACCTGTCCAGCCATTATATTTGCAACTTGAGCCATATCCACACCCCAACCCCCTCCCCCCTCTGTCCACCCCCCACCTGTCCAACAACCGTACATCTATTATTGTCTTTGTGTGAAAAATTCTACAGTTTGCATTGTTGTGAGAGTAACAGATGGTCTTTGCGATGTGCCTCCGGTGGTTTCAGTGACGTACGTCCTGGGCTGATGCGGATGAAGGTAGAGGGAGGTTGTCCCCTCCGATCTGGTCTGGAACCAGGTGTTTTTGGTACTTCGGTTTTTGTGAAAGCCATGTCTAAAAGCCATGCTGGTGTCAGATCTGTATCGAAGGGCATCCTCTCCTACCAGCCAGACAGCCGTTGGATGGGAAAAGGGTTAATGCATGTTTACTCATGGCTTGTTGGAAGGATTTTTTTACGTACACACACTCACAAGTAAATACACACACACATGAAATACCTGTGCAAACATGACAACATATGATCACTCAATCGAAACACAAAAAAATTGGACCTCAACTTTTTACTGCCACAAAAATGCAAGTTTACTCCTTGTGGCGATTACCTTAATGAAGACATTTTTGCCAGTACAATGCAAAAAACATTTAAACCTACAATGTATCACTGAACACGTGAAGGAATGTACACAGTTGTGCACTGCTGAGCTCAGTATTTGTGTACTAGCTGTATTAATATATGGTGAGGGCTGATGAATGTTTTACTTTTTAGCCATTAGCCAAGTGTTCTCCTTGAGAACCAAGTAATGGTTCCATTTTGGTCCCTAGCCATCTCTCTTTGTGGCCAAAACATGAATCCATTGGCAGATTTGAACTCATATTCCAGCTATGATGGTGTTTGTCCATCTTCCTGGTAGAAATTAGTAAACTTGTTTTGTTTGGACTAGGCCTTAAGGTTAAGGGCCGAAATGGAACCGGATCGAACCAGTATTCAATCTCCACCGAAAGGAGTCCTCATTCGAGCATGTGCAATACTAACGTTTATCGAATGAACAAGAAAAAAAAAACAGTTTGCTGTTTTGTTTTGCTATATCTTAGCCTGACACTGAAACGTATTTATTTATACACATGATAATGTTAAGACAAACACCCGTGCAATACTGTACGACACTCTCTGTCGCTGTGTTTTATTCTGCAGTGATGACCGCATGACCGTTTTCTTTTGGAGAGTAACATACCACATGTTGAATTGTGGAGCAGGGGAGCACCGTGGCTTGCCAAAGTTTGAACTATAAACTCCTTAATTTCATTTGATTTG
The DNA here is from genome assembly GCF_949987615.1 of Pollachius pollachius. Taxonomy (NCBI): domain Eukaryota; kingdom Metazoa; phylum Chordata; class Actinopteri; order Gadiformes; family Gadidae; genus Pollachius; species Pollachius pollachius. Next base: position 17,107,158 of record NC_136947.1, on the reverse strand, counting down.
CCTTAACCATGTGAAGGACAAACACGAGTCGTACCAGACTATAGGAAGTGAGACTATTGCTAAAACCTGATGACATTTTTGTCTAACAGAACCACAGAGAGGGTAACCGTTGAAAAAGAAAAGAAAAGCTGCATCAGTTCAATGAGAACTATGTGACAGAAACTTGCTCCTTTAATGGACCAAAGCTTGACAAAGTATTTGTAGTTATTGTTGCGTTTCCATGGCAATGGCAAAAGATGTTAATCTGTTCTAATAAGTTTTACAAACTTTGGCATGCTACAGGTGGGACCATTGTTCTAGTGCTGGTTTAGTGGTATCAGCTGTGCTGTTGCAGTGTGCTTAGATGTGTGATCTTGCTGTACATTGTTATTGCTTTTGTTTTGCTGTAAGATAGCTGCTACTGTTGCCTTCGTTATGTTTTTAAAGTTTGCAGTTTGGAAAAAATCAATGCCAAACTTTGCTTCGTGCAAAGTGTAATACCTGGGTAGCTGTGCAATAGCTTTACGACACACCTGCTTTTATTTGATGTTAAACATCAATGTTTTAAGAATATGTTTGAGTGTATTCACTTCTATGATTTGTAAGGAATGTATGTTAAGAGAATTGTGGCTTTTTAAAATAAATCCTCACATAGGCTGTATCACATGCGATCACGATCCATGCCTTGATGTAATGCCCCTTGATCACAGTATTAACGGAAACATAAAAGGGCAGTATTGCTTTGCTTGCCTTTAGCTTGAGTCTCGTTAGCACAAGATGCAAATGTAGGAAATGGCCTTGAACTAGCGCTTTGTGTTTATCTTAGACATAAAACTCTCTGCAAAAATAGGTCTTGTCTGTGCTCCGTCAGTTTACCCTAACCCTACTTATAGAAAAGGATATGAGTAAATTACCAAATATTTAAACATAAAATGTGAATTGTTATTTGGTGGAAGGTAAAACCATTAAGAGTTTCAAAGAATCTATCAATTCAAGTTTCGACCAGTGTTTTTAAAGATTCGGTCTCCACCTTTTTAGAGCGTAAACAATGCCTTTTTGATAGTTTGTTTAGAGGGAAACGTAACGGCGTATGAAACAGTGTATTGATAGTTCTGTTTGTATATAGTACTTTTGACTGATGTGATTGGAAAGCAGCTTTGTTTTTGTAGAAAGAAAGAGAACTAGAATTGCCGAGACAGGACTTCGGGTCAGTCTCTGATGACAGCCACAGTGTGTTGTGTTTACGCATCATGAAAGGTTTTCTGAAGAAATAAATAAAACAAAAGTGAAATGCGTGTTCTTACGTTACCCTGCACCAAATACAGAAGTACACGCACGTTGTCAGTTTGTCAACAGAGAGTGAAGAGACTTTCTGCATTGTTATACATACCAAAGGATAATGAACATTTTGAATTACACTAACAGTAACTTCAGCAAATTTTTTCAAGTAACTCAAAGATAATTTGGGTTCATACAATATGATCTCTTTAACACAAAGTTAATAAGTTAGTTCGATTTATTCGCAAACAAGTAAAAACCAGTACCCTATAATTGAAAACAAGTTATTTGCATTTTCTATGAAGACAAACGGTTTGAAAATTCTAGTTTTGGTTCAAGCTTCACAATATCCCCTCCCCACACTTTTAATTTTTTCATTCTGAGCAACCAACTAATCAACACTTGAAGCCAATCTTAAAGTGATGTCCTAGTCAATTAGAAAACATATGTGTTGTGTGTTATTTTCACCAACTTCATAATTAGGACCCTACCAGAAATTCCTCCAAACCGATGATTATGGCACTACAATAGACAAAATTGAAACATTGTGCTGATAAAAAAAAGGGAGACATTTCAAATCAATTACAAACATGCATTGTCTTTTCCATCCTTAACAGTGCCAAATAATGAAACATATCTATCTCAACAGTGACAGCCGTAGCAAAACTTGGCATGATTGCCTTTAGTTTTACACGACACTCAGAAAGAAAACATCAATGTTGGTTGTGAGAAAGCAACATTGATATCAATCAACACATGCAAAATAGCTATAGCAACAGGAACTGTTTGCGTGCTCAAGCCACTTGATATAAATATACATGCCAACACATCAGTAGTCAAATACAGTACATCCTTATGGACAATCTTTTTAAACACAGATAAAGCACAAAAAGCACTGCAATCTTAACATCTCTATTTTTTAAAAAAACAAAAACAGAAGACTGGACTGCAGTCCTTCCAACCACTACAGTACAAGACTTGTAATGCTGCATAGTCTAACGGTTAAGTCAATGATCCTGCGCTGATTAAAGTGCTGGCAGCATTAGGAAACGATGAAGGCAACAGCTGAACTAAACCAGTGTGGTGCCTGGGACCTACATTCCACTAACACCAGCCTGATTAAAAAACTAAAAAGGAAAAGGAAATACTCTGACTCCCCACACCCAGTTCTATTGCACTTGATCAGGCAGCCTCCAGCCTCTGCCATTAGTTTGCTGGCCTAACTATTAACCCTCCCTTTCTATGGTACTCTGCTAATGGAAATGAACAGACTTTGGCCATGGTTACACTTGCTGTTTCAATGTGAGCTTTAGGATCTGATTACACCATTATAACCACATTCTGAGGTTGCCTATGGACCCATTATCGCCGTGCTTCCTGTTGAAAAACATCACTTCCTTCAAGTAACGGCTGTAGTGTGTCGGGTCTGAATATGAAGGACACTCCTCTATTATATAAACTTAATCTCAAAAACACAATCAATAAAGCTGGCTGTTTCTATGCATCTCATAGGGAGATGCATAGAACATACTCTTAATCACACTCTTGACACTCACAATCTCCAAGGTGACCAAAACACACAAATACACACGGTGGTTCGCCATGTCCCTTAATACCAGTTAACCGTAGACTGTGAATCAATCCTCATTGTACCTTCTATCCAGCCATGAGTGAAGAGCAGGCTCTGCATTGCCAATTGCTCCACTGACCACACTCTATGGATCCATGTTTTGGCCAATGCTATTTTCTACCCAGTGCCCTTAGAGGAGAACAATGTGCCACTTCTGAAATTGTCTGCTCATTGACTGGCTTTAAGCTTACCCGTAAACTGTTGCTTCAGTGCAATACTTGGCTAAATGCGATGATTAAAAAAATTCAGTGGATTCCACACATGCAGCTCTCTGCTATCTAAAAGCCAAAGCGGTTGAGGTTTTAGATGGGCTTGTACAGCAGTGAGGTCACATACTTCTTCTTGTATCTGTGAGTGGCACTTAGCACCATAACCCCATCCTGAAAGGCAAAGGGAAACAGACAGGGAGTTTTGTTATTCTAATGTATTAATGGGTATGCAAGGAAGAAATGTGCATCATAAATGGCTGTTCAATGGTTGACCCAATGATTTCCCACAAATCCCACTCCCATTACTATGCAGCATTGTGATTGTGCACAGACTTCTGAGAGCGGTCTGTACTAAACCGTGGTAATAACCATATGCTCAGACAGTTTATAGAGCAACGATGAAGCAATCGTTTGTCCGGCTCACCTTTATTGACAGGGCGTAAAGGTGATTCAGCATGACGTGGTTTGGTTCTGGCAGCAGTGCCGGGTCACACTGCGATGGTGAGAGGGCACAAGACCGAGAGTGAGAGGGTGAGTGAGAGAGGTAGAGAAACACAGAAAGAAAGTTTACAATTACAGTGAAAGGGTCGAAAAGTCCAATAAAAAGCTGTGGAGCGAGAAAGGCCAGCTCACAGATATGTTGGTGTCCTTGTTGAGTATGACTTGGAGGAGGTGAGGGGGTAGGATGGGCGGGGCCTTGAAGCGCTCCTCGGGTTTGAAGACGTAGTGCTCCTGTCCGTAAGGTCCTGGCGGGGAGCTGGATAGATCTGGAATCGCCCAAATGGTTCAAAAACAACACAATACCATCCCACCTCGGACAGTGATCGACTTATCCATCGTGTGATCGTAATGGGATGACAAACGTGGCGGGGCCTGAACCCCATGACTGACCTGTAGTGTCGGAGCTGTCCAGGGAGTCCACCTGCAGGGCGTCGAACACCTCGAAGTCGGACTTCCTCACCTGGATCAGGTTGTTGATGGTGCCCAGCTGGCTGGTGACCACAGTCTGGAAGTAGTGGCGTGTGTGCATCAGATGTAGCCACGAGAGAAAAAAGAGTTTCCCGAATAACTGCCATTTAGTTCATTTAGAACGTAGCATTTTAGGTCTTTGGACACGTTTAGGCCACCTCAAAACACTAAGGAACCCAGATCTAGTAGATTCTTCTGACTTCATTTAAAGCTGGCTGGCTGGCTGTATGGATGTTCAAATTTCAATAACTTAAATTGCTTATTTGTTCATCTATGATATGATTTGAGTAGTATGATTTGCAGTTCAGGTTACTATACTACATGAAGAAGCTGAACCTTTTAGCTGAGCTGTTCCTGTACCTCTGAAGGGTCATGAACCCACTGTCCATCCACAAAGAACTTGTACTGGTGCTCTCCTTCTGGCAAGTCCAAGATGGCTACAAAGTCATTATGGCTGAGGACACAGAGTGACACACCATTATAAGACTACAAAACAAAAAATTATTGATAATTAAAATGACTGCCTGGTACGTTTACTTACAGTACCTGATTCAGACATTTAAAATATTTAGATCAGGGTGTGCATGTAACAGTGATTATCGATCCAGTGCACTTACATTCTCAGATCCCACAGACACGTGTATTATGTAAACCATGTAAAAATCATCGCTCCCGTCACCTTTTATTGAGGGGGATTTTGGTTCCCCAGTTGTTGAAGGAGCCGGCGATGAAGACATCCTTGCCTCCCCCAGCCCAGCGGATGACAGTAGGCCTGGCCTGGGGCCCCGTCTTGACCAGGTCCTCTAGATCTGGGGCGGTGAACTCCTTCTCCCCAGACACCTGGTGGGGAAACAAACAGCGCTTCAGTCATGTCCCCTCTATCAGGAGCCCTCGTCCCATTCCCTCCCCTAAGAACAGTTCACATTGGTTGTGAGAGTGAGCAGTAGAAGAAGATATTTAACAATGACTCAACTCAAATAAATCTCAAGACACCAAATATTTTTTGTCGAAAAATGTATGAATGTCCAGTCACCCCAGCAGCTATTAATTTAGTCATATCTATTCTCTATCTCCAGCATTTCATGGTGCACATTTGAATGGAGATGTGGCATGTGTATTAAACTGAAAAAATAAACTATTCATTCAAAATAAAGGGCATGAAAAAATGATAGCTGTAATGTAAAGTGAAAAACACGTTTTCATGAGTTACCTTTGACTCTGAACCATGAGTATTGAAGATGTTGGGATCATCTGTGCTGTCCACCAGCTTGTTGCTGTGTTCCTGGTCTTTGTGGCTACTGCCACTGTCAGAACGATGAGCCTTGGCGCCATGGCGGTCAGAGGACACCCTGTCACTTGTGTTACCCATGCCAACCAACTTCCCAAAAAAATGCAATTACCACTATTAGAAACTATTAATAATAACAAAACAACACCAACACTGCTGGTATGATGATATCTAATATAGAGTATGCATAAAGCTGCTGATTAGTTTGTCACGGAGAAGAGGGTAGTGTTGGGTATTATTTAATTATATAGCTTGTACTGAAGAGTTAAAGCTAACGTTATAACTAGAAGTAAGATAATGAAACATGATTGGCTGGGCTGTATTGAATTAATGTTCAGGTTGACTGCCTCGTTAACATTGGATAAGTCATATTCATTTTGAAAACAATGAAATCACTCAATTGAAAAATACAACGAATGCTAACGTTACATTAAATATCTTTAATAAATGACTAACGAAAAATCTCAGAGGTCAGATGAATTTGCGCGGAGATTGTTATGGCAGCTTTGTGTAACTTAATTTATATATTTTCCAATACCCAGTCGTGGTTCATATTCAACAAGTTCGACATCACTGATCATACTAGTGTACAACGCGGTTCTATCTGCATGGTGTTAAAAGGACCGCTTGGTGCGTAACATTAAATATTGATGTTCTTCCAATAAGTTGAGCTGTGTTCAAAGGAGCCATGTTGTCGCCCTCGTTCGCCCCCTCCGTCCCCCCAAACTCAACACTATATACAGCTACAATATTTTTAGCTAGCGATGGACGACTCTTAGCTTCGCTTTAACATTCAATCATTAACACCTTCAAGGATTTAGTCCGTCTGTACACTTGCCCAGCAAAATACTACAAACGAACTCAAACTATTAATGCGATGACAAATAAGCGCCTTACCAATTGTAATCAGTTTTGAAGTTTGTTTTTATCTGAAGGCCCACCTCTACATTAAGTTCGACAGGAATCCCCAGCTACGGTGTCTCGCTAGAACAAACTTCACGCGGGATAGCAACGCGATAGACCCAAACATGCACGAACCATTGACACGAACCCATTGGGCAATCAACTATACAAACAATGTAAATACGTAACAGCTCTGCCTTCACATCCTTTTTGAGTCTACAATTTCATTAAACAATAACCTCATCAAATCAACAACATTGTATAATATATTTTATTTCGGGTTTAGGTTTTATTTGTATTTTAAGTATTAAAATACAACTGTTGAGGCAGTCTTTGACATGCATACACATTTACACACATTTATCATTATGTTCTAATGATTCCAATAGAAATGGGCCAAGGGTCATTGTAGACCCTGCAGACGTCATACCTCATCATACATACAGTGGTCTGTGATCCTTGATTATTCTATCAACATGCTCAACAACTATCAAAGCCATTTTAAAATAGGCTCAAGAGGTCTACCTTCTCAACCCCAGAACATACAGATATTGAAAGCATAATCCAATTTTCAATTAAAAAAAGAATTGTTTTTTCTTTTAAATGGGATTGATCTAGTAGCTCACATCTTTTGGTCAGTGCGACACACACTCATACATTACAGAAATTGAACATTTTCTTTGCAATTCAGTCAGATACTTACATTCACAAGCACGACAACAACCTGGAAGCGAATTGGTTTTCTTGAAGTTGCATGGTAACAGCATAGACATTGTAAATAAACACTGTAAATTAAATGTACATCTAATGTCTGAAATTGTAAACATAGTACCCATCAAAACACTCAATGCCACAAAATGGTGACGCATTGAGTGAATTTAAGGCACATTAAATAGTTTAAAAACATTCAGATGAGCCATTGCGGTTTGTTTCGCATTGCTACACTGAACGTGTTGACATGCATTAGTAAAAACATGTACTTGAAAATGCATACACAAACAGCCAAAAGTCAAAACAAAGGATACAGAAATGATAATGATCTAACCCTATTAAGAATAATTAAAATCATGTTGGATTTCTTTGCTTTCTTTGCTTGTGAAGATAAGATTATCTTAACTCTGTTCAGTGTTTCTGCAAGATTAATTCATATCATAGCTCATACATAAATAAGTCAATAATAAAAGTTTAGTAGTCTCAAGAGCATTGGAATATTTTTTCCACAAAAATAAAATGAGTATTAATCTGTTGTATTTTTCAGAATTACAAATATCTTATTTCAGATTTTTGGTCAACACCCTGTCATCCCCACAATTCTGAGAATAATTTGGAATTACTGTATATTTTAAAACACAAAATGGGGTGTTCAAAAGAGCGAACCAGGAGCTGGTGTGATGGTGTGAATATTATTCAAATTAAGTTGAAACTTAATTTGAAACTTAGCCCCCTGGACAAGCGCCAATCCGACAAACTTCCTTGAAGAAAAACAATGCTTCACAACTATAGGATCCTATTGCACAATGTATTGGTATATTCTATTGGTATATATTCTTTGAGACTGCTCACAAGGGAATGGCATTAATTTAAAATGTCAACCATTTAAACGCATGCATTCCAACCAAACAACCCCTGCTTGGGTTACCAAAAATTGAAAAAAACATCATGATTCTTGTTCCTTTTACAGTAGCGATAAAATGTTCTTGGCTCTTAACGCATGGTTCACTCTCTGTCATTTTGGAATCCTTAAATATAAGACCTATAACTTCCAATTGATTTGAAATATCACTTGGCGATCCCTAAACCAGTCTTCATGTATTCATACACCACATAACTAATGCTGACTGCGGGGATGACCTTCATGAAGTTAGGCAGGATGCCCCTGTAGAGTCCAAAGAATCCATCTTTGACCATGATTCTCTTCACAAGCTGGCTCATAGTCGGCTGGTCGGACGGATCCAGAGTGGCTGAAGAATCAAAAAGATAAATAGTTCAGAAATTGTCTCAGATCTAATGTACACTATCTAAAAGGGATAATAGCATTGTCTAAATGATTAAATTGTTCAATCAAAGTTTGATCAAAAATAGATTATCCATCCAGTCACCCATTAATATGGATGACTACTTCCCACAACAATATATACCCTTGCCTGTACTATTGTGCTACCATTTAGCACTGTTGCCAAAATATGAGTACTGACCCTGAGCTTGCATGCGTGTGCGTAGGAGTGCTAGGGGGTAGCTAGCCAGCTGACCACATGTACTGGAGATGGTTCCACAGCCGAGCAAAACCAGTATACCGGGGTTGGCCGTGTCTTTGGCATAGTGGGACAACCAGGCATTCTTGAGACTCTGAGACACAAGGGAATAAAGCCAATATAGAGAATTGCACTGTTATAGTAAAACTGCTTCGTAAGCAATTTGCATTCACATGGCCCATGATTTAGGGGTTGATGCATTCCAAATATTACTTAATTAAAATGAGTGCACTTTATTTTGAAATGTCATCGACAGGGTGAGCTTACCTCATACACAGCGAGGTCAATGCCAGCGTATGGAATGATGCCCAATAAATTAGGAAGGTAGCCCTTATAGAAAGCCTTGACACCCTCTTTGTGGAGGATGGTCTTTGCACAGTCAAACATCCCTGAAAACTGCCCTGTTTTCCTCAGAGTCAATCTGGTCTTCATCAACTTAGCAACAAGAAAAAAAACACAGATTACCAATAAATATTTAAATTAATCATTATTAGCATATTAACCTCATGAAATATGATGAATAGTAATACCTATTCATTAATTTGTCCAATTTTTTTCTTCAAATACAGTATATCTAATGACAAAGGCAGTGAATGCATTACTTTCTTTCTGTTGATGTGCCTCAGTCACCTGTGTTTACAATATTCTGTGTTGTACACTCTACAACGGCTGCGTTCCCCACAGGTTCTCAAATAACAAGGAGCTTTTTTACAACACTCAGACCAGCTCTCTGTGCATTGTGTGTTTGCTTAAGTTGAATGCAGTAGTCACACCATGTAAATATATTGTAAGTAGGAACAAAATATGCCTACTGGCTCAACTTCTATTTGTTTAGGGATTAGCATTTCGGAAGCACCAGCTGAAAACAGGATAAAGTAGTAGTTTCTTAACGCAGAACTCAATACAATGTTCATAGTCTGTAAAGAAAGCGTTTCAAACTTTCTGGGGACTCATCAAGATCAAAATGCAAACTGGTCCAGCCAGACGCACTGATTATGGAGATCATGCAATGGATTTGTAGAAAACAGGATGAAAACAGAGACGCAAGAGGAAGAGGGATCGAATGATCCTAGAGTAGGGTCAGGATGCATCAGATGCCTCAGAGGCCTTACCTCCATGGGGTAGAGTGCTGTCTGTGCCGTGGCCCCGGCCAGAGACCCAGCCATAAACCTCTGGTGTATCTCCACCTTGCTGCCCTCTGAAGACAACAACTTCTTATACTGCCGGAGACAATTCAATATATTTTAAGCAAACTTTACAAAAATGAATGATTGATTATGTAGGTCTACGCTCACCCATAAAGACACACATCACGGAACCCCCACAAACACACAGACTTGGTCTTACTTGCTCATAAGCCATGAATTTAATGGAGGTCTCTGGAGCGATCTTCAACACATTCACTCCATTCCCCCTCCACAGCGAGGTGACTCCGCCCTCCTTGATCATCTGCTTGAAGCCCCCAGAGAGGCTGATGCGGTGTGTTTTCGAGGAGTGAACCTGCAGCCCAGACACAGAGGCCGTCAAACAACGGACACACTCAAGATGAACAAAATCAACTTGTTTAAAGGGACACTATTTCACCATTAGGTGTGGTGTTGATTAGTCATTACAAGCCATTTACAAATTGTACTGTTTTGGACATCACACGTTGGAGTCTCCAACACAACCCAGATGTATTATGATAGATTAGCCTACTGGTGGGTACATTCCCTCGGGCTGGTCGGTGGGTCTGTCTGGGTCACTAGGGTTGATTTTTTTAAATGGACTGCAATGGCTTATATCACACGATGATAAAATGGGATGTTCATACACAGGTGAAACAAGGCTGATTTGCAGGGCAGCTGTGTGATTTCAATGCTCCACCTGCATGAAGACCTTCATCCGGTCCAGAGGGGCGGTGCCAGTGCGAGAGATGGCCCCAGCCACAGCCCCGGCCGCCAGCTGCTTCCACCAGATCCCAGAGGTCTTCTCCTCCTCCGTGAACTCGTCCGGGATGGCCAGACTGTCGCCTATGTCCAGCACCTGGTGAGGAGGGACGCCACACATTACAGCTTGGGGGGAGTTGGGGAGTTGTGGAGATTGGGTCAGGTATCAGAAAAGGGCCATTCTTCCAAAAAGACATAAAACTCAACGCATGGCCGGTAAGGGTTATAAATATGACAAAAGATCATTTGAGCTATTTAGGATTATTTTATTGTTTTCTCTATTTCTTTTATATGAACTCGATAGAATAGGGTTCTTCTTATTTAGGTTGACACACATGGACAAAGCAACATGAGCACAAATCAGAGTTAGAGTGTCAAAGTATGTCAACAGCGTTGAAGGCAAAACCTGCAAAAACACACACTTACTAATCGCAAAATCTAATGATTCTGTGGGATGTTTATTGACAGGCAGCCTTCTCCCATAAATGATACAACCCCACCTTCTAATCTGAGGAGCCAACCCTAATGAACAAATAGGGTGACTGTTAGGAAAACAATGCAGCAAGGTTCTGCTTATGAAATCCTAATCTCAAGATTTTGAGGTGACTCAACCTTTGTACTTGGGAGCTTTATACTCGTTCAGATAAACTGCAGCCACATAATAGGGACACTAGTCCTGCTGTCTACCTATTGTGATTCAAAATCGTAAATGTACCAGGTGCGACGCTACTGGAAAGACCTAAAATGACAGACTTGTGAATTGTGGGAGGTAGCTGGGGGGAGGACATGAGAATATGAGAAATTCACTAAGGTGTTACCAACCCACAATAAACTAGGACAGTACTTCTGAAGCTGCCTTTAATTGGTCGGCTGTCAGGTAAAGACATGTTTTATCAGTTTTAGGCTGAAGGCTATTGGCCATGGTTTGAAAGACTTTGTCTTTTTCTGATGGACATAGGCGGGGCTTTTTGTCTTTACCGAAGAGTGTTTCCAGTAGTGTATGATGTCGTCCAGGTTGTGGGCGGGGTTGAAGAGGAAGTGTTCCCGCCATTCATTCCAGTCCACCATCATGGTCCCATCGATGTCCATGCTGGCCACCCACACACACACACACACACACACACACACACACACACACACACACACACACACACACACACACACACACTATAATGAATAGACTGGATGGCAACTGCTATCGGTGTATAACGGATATACATTTATAGATACCTCTGTAATATCTTCTGGGCATCTTTTTTGGATACAGACATGCCCAACTCAGAAAGGGACTGCTGGATTTCAGTGGCATCGATTCGTCCTAGGTTATACAAGGCACCGATATTCAACGTGCATCCTTTTATGTAGCAATATATATACATTGACATACAGGGAGTTCTGCATTGTTCGTACCAAAAAAAGAACATTAACATAGAGAATTAGAAATTGTTTGTAGTGTAACGATTAGAAGTCAACATGTGTGTTCAACATGCGTTTCATGTATACCTTACCATCGTTGTTTTTGTCCAGGCTTTTGAATGTCAGGCGCAGTTTCTTCTCGTGCTCTTTCAGGTATTTAGTGAACTCGCTGAAGTCCAGGCTCCCATCTTGGTTTTTGTCACCAGACGATACGATTTTCTATGTAAAAAAATGTAACTGTTCTGTTTCCACCAAATCGAAGTACCTACTCCAAAATGTTTGAAACAAAAACACAGACAGCCACACACACACAGCCACACACACACACACGCACACGCACACGCACACCGATGCACACACACACTCTCACAAATACACACACAGACACAGACAGCGACACACACAGATAGTTGTGGAACCTGTTTGCGCATAGTTTTACCTGTGCAGCCCCTTTGCGGAATATGCCCATAGCAGCTAGGCCCGTTCTTAATTCAGCCACATCCACCTTCCCATCTTTGTTGGCATCAAGCTTGTCGAACAGCTCTTGGTATGTCTTTTGACTATCAGCATCCCAACACCGTGCCTTTCTGAGTAAACACGTATGCAATGTCTGATACATTGTAGAAAGTGTCGTGACAATGTTGCAGCAAGATGTCCTGAGCGAAAATTTGAAGAAGCAAAGTTATCAATTCATCCTTCAAACCGGGCGCGCCTCTAGCAAATTTGGTCTGCACCCGTCGTTCGAAATACACTCGTTTGCAATTAGCCGAATTGCTGTAAACATCCCCATACAACACAGTCGTCTTCCAGGCTTAAGACGGATTCAGGAGGGTCGCAGGGAACTGCAATACTGGAGGGCGGGGCGTAGGCTACGTAGCCTTTCCCGCTGTACGGAAACAGCCGAAAACTAGGCAAGCGTCATCTCTCTCTTTATCATCATTTGTCTCTTTACCCCTTACAAAAACCTTTTTTTTGTTTTTAAGATGTATATTATCAATGCAACACCACAGGAGATCAGGATAAATGTAATGTCCTATCCTGTATAGCCTATATATTAAACGTCATATTTATATTTAAATTAGGGCTTTGTATTTTTTTGTCAGTAGAGGGCGACGTTTCAACATATTGAAATTGTAATTATTTTAAGTTATTTGTTTTTCTGATTTGCAGATGTGATCTAGTTATATGTTCCAATTTATCACATTAAATGAAGGTCTCGAGTCGTTATAGGCCTGCCTGATTATTTAAAGTAATCTTACAACAATTGTTATTATGATGCAATATAATATATATATATATATGTATATATATATATATCGCATCAGATTATATAATATATCCCATTTTTGTACATTTGTTCCTGTATTATAGGCCTATAGATGTTTAATATATAACAATGATGAACACTGGTGAAATCCATGGACCTATTAAAGAAATCCCAACGATGCTTAGGTTTTTTTTTGTTGTCAACACTCAACACGAAACCGCCTAGTTTAAACTTCCAATCACATGAAGACTTCTCACAACGTCATATATTTCCTTCGGCCATCATGTGGTTGTTGCTCATTTTGAATGGAGGGTGCGTGCGAGTTGCGTGGTTACGTGCCTTGAGAGCCGAGAGAGCCGAGAGCTGCTCGGAGTCACAGAGCTGTCGTGAGCGACAGTAAACTGTACAGCTGTCCGCGGTGAACGTGTCGCTCGTCTTTCCCTTGGAGCTGATCGATTATGTCGTTTATTCTGATGAAGAAAAAGAAGTTCAAATTCAGAGTGGTGTTTGAGCTAGACGATCTCTCCTCAGTTCCCTTCGTGAACGGAGTTTTATTCTGTAAAGTTAGGCTGATAGATGGTGGCTTTTCAGCGGAGTCCTCTCGGTAAGACACTATTTATAGTCACTAGTTGGCTTCACCGCTTGCTGTTCAAAAACAACGTAATGCAATAAGTGAAAGTGTTTCTGTCTCAGTTTTAGTTTTGGTCTTATCTAAGAGTCTGAGCGATTTAAATCGGAATATCCTACATTCTTAGGAGAAGGCCTATTGTTATTGTGTCGCTATGTTGACTATGTATGTTATGGATCTACTTTAGAGTTGTTTAACCAATTAGAAACATTTTAGGTCTAATCATCTTTGCCATGCTCATGGGTAAGGATATACGTTATTATTGAAAACAGAAACAAAATGTATGCATTGAAGAGTTCTCAAAATCAATGATCAGTCAATCAATGTGTGATAAAGGAAAGAAAGACACTTGACGTCTTTGTTTCCATCGTTGACCTCATCATGGATTAAGCATATTGAACGCATGACAAAACATTGATTCCACCTCATCTTAATTTTCCTTCCTTTAAGCATGAACACCTAGAAATGTTAGAAACCCTCCTGTTGATCAGAACAAAAAATATATTCAACCCAACGGCTTCTTTAATCAGTCTGTTTCTACATTATTTAAAACAAATAGGCCTACCCTTTGGCAAATCTTAGAGGCATAGTGTTAGTCACTCTGGAAAAATAGGCACACAGCTGAAACACATGCCAAACACTAACTTTTGTCCCTCACACGACTTTGCTATGGCAACTGCCTGGATTTCCAACTCTGTAAACATTATTCTCTGGTCCCTAATCTTGCTCAAACACAAGCCCCCTTCCATTCTTGTACCGTACATTTTTGAATTGACATCCAAGTTAAATATGTCAAATGTGCTCAGATTCATAATATTGCATAGGCAGAGCTGTATCTACAGCGAATAATTAATGACGTTGTGTTAACTCTTCCACGGTCCAAGTTAATCTTTCATATGTTTTATTATTTTTGCTCCCAGGGAGACGGTCCAGGCTAACTGTGTGTACTGGAAGAAGAAGTTGTCATTTGTGTGCAAGATGAGTGCCAACGCTGGGACAGGTGTACTAGATCCATGTGTGTGTCGAGTGTCTGTGCGCAAGGTAATCGCAACATGGATTGGTTTTTTTTGGAGTTCACCGCTAACGAAAAAATGTTATTATTTTGTATTGCATTGTATTATTAATCCCATTGACATATCACAGCATGTCTTCAAGTGGGCATTGCAACGGACTAGCACACTTTAATATGTTTCTTCAATATCCGTTATATTCAAATATTATATTTATATTAACCGTTATATTAACCTTTTCGTTCATTTCACCATGATATATATCATTGATTATATATATCATAGAAAAACCATAATTGCTAGGGAATCATTTTCTGGCACAAAGTGCATAAATGTGTGGGCTATAAGAATAAATAGACCTTCAATACAATTAAACGGTGACATTTGAAGTCAACTGACTCACAGACAGAGAAAGGGGACTCCACTCACATGTTTTCTTGTTCTTATTTTAGGAAATGAAGGGAGGGAAGACTTTCGTAAAGGTAATGTTACAATCTTAAGACTTTTAAAATCATTCTTCAAATAAAAACTATCGGGCAAAGAGATAAGCTGGTATTCATATCACAAAAACACACCATGATAACAACATGATTTGAATCATAAAACCATGATACACTGTGGGCAAGGGTGGTTGAAGGTCTCCTTAGTTAGGTGCGGTAAGCCAGCCTGATTTTTTTTTTTTTACAATTCCTCTTTCCGGTGTTGGTTACTTATTGCTTTCAGTGATAACTTTCACAATGTTGAATAATAACAAACCTGAAAAATACCCAGCCATTCATAATGCTTTAATAAATCAGTCTGACATGAAGCTTCCACCTAATATGTTAGGGTTTTATTAATGGGTCCCCATCTCTTGTGAACCCTTTACAGCTGGGCTTTGCCGACTTGAACCTTTCCGAGTTTGCTGGATCGGGCAGCACCACGCGGCGCTGTCTACTGGAGGGCTACGACACTAAGAACACCCGACAGGACAACTCCATTCTCAAGGTGCGCACATGTGAACCGCTACCCAGAATCTACTGAGAATGGCTAGGAGGGAAGGTATGACTTGTAATGACCCTGATCCGGTACAAGGCATTCAGTTGCTTCCTCCCTCAACTAAATCACCGTTTCTTGATGTGAGGAAAATGCGAAATCAGCATTACAAGTAAACATATAATTGCAAATGAAGGTAACTTGGACAACCGTGATGTAATGCTCATGGCAATGTTCTGGCATGTCTCTGTTTGTCATGCCTATGGCCCTGAAATGTCATTGAGAATATGTGGAACGATCCCTCAAAAAACCTATTCTCAGATATTAAGCACATTAAGCATAGATATCTTACCCTTGACGTGTTACTTCAAAGTAAAGCTGCTAAATCAGTCACCTTTTGTTACAGGTTGTTATCACCACACAACTAATGTCGGGAGACCCATGCTTTAAAACGTAAGAACACATTGAATTTATTAAATGTTTTAATGTTCAACATCTAGTATGAATATTTACAGACAGTGTTACTGCTGTGCTGTAACACCGTCTGTTTGTCTGTCTGTCTGTCTGTCTGTCTATACATGTGGAAATCTGGTTTAAATTTTTAGACCAAAATTGAGATTATGGTATTTGAGGTGTGCTGTAGTGTTTGAGGAAGTGCTGTAGAGGATTTCACTCTCCACAATCTGAATATAGTGAGTACAGGAAGCTGCATCTTCACATCCTGTCTAATATATAATCAGAAGCACACCTAAGTGCTGATAAGACTTGGTATTACTTGTGTTACTTTGCATATTTCTTGTCAACTGGTATGGCCTTGATTGACTCATTGTTAATCAAAGCAAGCATGAACGTGAGACTGCCCATATTATATGATAAGATAAGATGAATTTGGAAGACATACGCAATAGCAGGCTATTCCCTGCAGTTATGGGGTGATTAGTCACCAACGGCATTGCAGCACGGTGTGGCTAGAGCTTAGTGTGTCAACCATTCCGTCTTTTCTATTCCCCTGACACAGTATTTACCCTCAACCCATTCATGACCAACACCTTGTTCTCATAACACACTCTGTTGTCTAGGCGATGGTTAATGTGTAACCTATTAAAGGAGAAGCACTATTCTTTCAGGTTATTGCTTTGCTCATATTGCGTGGAGGCTCAACAGGAGAGTAAAGAGGAAAGGCTCTGGCTGGCTCATGCCATTCCTCCTTTGTTGTATGAATGTCTGTGGAAGTATTTTTCAACCCTCCCTTTAATTCTTCGTCAGACATTCTCACTGGTCTAAACATGGAATTCATCCTTTCATCCTTCCTTCAGCTGAGCCCTAAGACATTCCTCAATTTAGTTATTTAGGAATGTCCCCTCTTGTTCTTGTAGATAAAACTGATCCTAGATTGCCAAATTATACACAGTCGGTTTACGCCACTAGCAATTTGGCTGCTATTCTGCTCAAAGATTTATAAAAAAGTTGTAGGTTGGTTTAGTATTTGCGTGTATTTTAGTCACTGTGTGTGTAAGAGTCCTCTCAATAATAGTAAGATAATGAATGGTGTGTCTTCGCCTGCCTGACCAAACCTTCTCCTCTAAATAAGTCCACACCCCTCCCATGTGTTTTCCCCCCAGGCCTGCATCTACTGCCACGGTCCTAGGTTTCCCACACACTGAGTGCCTGGAGGAAGCCCGAAAGGGAGGGGACGTTCACTTGCCCCAGCATATGAGTGGTGCGTACAAGTCGTGATTCACAAACCTGTTCTGCTAGTGCTGAAAAACATGGAGTCACGGCCACAAAAACTACAAGAAATAATAGAAAGACAAGAAAACATAAATTATTTGTCCTGATGATTGACAGAATAATGTTCTCATACTGTGTCATTGTTTTTCCGGATTACAAAATTAGCAAATCTGGGTATGACATTGAATATTCTTTAAAGTAAGTGTTGTATAGAATGAATATGATCTGTTTCGTCCACTTTAGAAAGCAGTTCAGTCCCAGATGAACTCATGCGCCTTACTCACTCCAGGACTTCCAGCTATACTAGCCAGCATTCAAAGATCTCAGGTACACACACTGTCTGTCTGTCTGTCTATCTGTCTGTCTGTCTGTCTGTCTGTCTGTCTGTCTGTCTCAAACTTTCTCTTTCAAAAATAACCTTGCTCCCTTTCCTCTCGCTCTCTCACGCCATCCCCCCCAGGGTACAGCACCAACCACTCCCGCTCCTCCAGCCCAACAGAGCTGGGTCACCGCCGCAACCCGTCCGGGGAGTCCGCCTCCACGGGCATCGGCAGCATCATGGAGTCCAGCGAGCAGCCGGGGACAGAGCGGGCCGACAGGGACAGCAGGTCCTCTCCATCCACCCCGCTCAGCCCCGGCCGTGCTGCCGAGAAACCCTCCACCCCGGCCAGGCCTCCAAGGTAACACAGTCTCATCTGTCTCACACGCAGCAGGTCAAACATGATGTTTTTGCTTGGTATACGGTGATAATTATTAATGAGATTGGGGAGATGATACAAATTTTATTGCCTCATCACTTGCCTTCAAAGTACATGATCTAACCCCTGCTTAGAAAGCGATGTATTGAACCCTCTCTCTTTTATTATAGATAAAACCGCGCCAAATCGCGCCGAGGTTTATCACATTATGCAAGCTTGTTTCCACTATTGTATTTCATGTGACGCATCTACGCCCAGGCTTCAGCATGACTTTCCCTCCCCCTCCCCCCACCCACCCACGCACCCACCAGGCACCCCTTCAAACAGAACTCAATGGAGAACCAGCTGAAGAGAGTGGACGCCACCCGGGTGGACGCCGATGACATCATCGAGAAGATCCTCCAGAGCCAGGACTTCAGTCAGGGCTTCCTGGACTCCAGCGCAGAGGGTACATGAATATCTGATCTCTTAGACTCCTGGGTGTGGCAGTCGGTAACATGCTACATTCTGAAATCACACCAAGGGGACACTGTGCTTGTGCTTGTGATGGAAGAGATATCAGTGCTGTTGATTAAGCACATACATAGGGAGTAGAGTTACAACAACAGATGGATAATAAGACCATGCACTACACTGGTGTTGTTACTTAATAGTGCATTGTAGTTGGATAGTGATATTTGTTTCCTTATGTGGATTAGCCTTTTATATTGTTATTAATGTCAAATTGTCTCTTTCTCTCTTTGTGTTTGTGTTGTGTGTTTGTGTTGCTACAGAGGAGGGGCTCAGGTTGTTTGTGGGTCCTGGGGGCAGCACAGCTTTGGGAAGCCAACACACACGGTATGTGTTATATGATGTAACCTACTCCTCCATAATGATAACACAAGTTCAATCCATCTATGATTTTATAGTATTACAAATGGCATGCATGTGCGGGACAAAAAGCAAGTAGAGCAGACATTAATGCCACAGGAATTCTGCATTTGCTCCAGGCTTTAGAGCCCTGCTTGAAATCTGTCTGTTTATCCGTGGCCCACTGTGGTTCTCTTTCAGGGCGGGGGCTGGGGCCTTCGAGCAGGTGGTGATCAAGCGCTAGACTCTGGAAAGCATGTGTTTGTCAGACAAGGTGCCTAGCTGCAGATGCTCGAGAGGGACTTAGCCAACTCGAGATCCAACTCTAGCCTGACTTCAGAGTAAAAAAAAGAAAAAACTTTCATCAGGATCTGGACATGGGGAGCTCACTAGTGTTCATGAAGTGAAAACATGTCCGGAAGCCTGCTCAAACTGAGATTAAATGTTTTTTTTGTTATTGCACTTTTTAACTACTGTCTATCCCTGTGCGGAAAAAGTGCGAAGAAAACAGTTACTAATATGATCAAGCTATACAGGGTTTTAAGACTATTTTGTAAATAGTTTGTTACTGTTTGAAAGCACAAAGACATGGGGTATATGTACTGTTGGGTACTATTTGATATGGTAAATGGTTTTGCTATACAAGAAACTTTGTTTCTTCATCTACTGTTTGCAACTGACATGGGGTTGAAAAGATGCTGGTTTCATTTTTCATAAGAACCTTATACTGACAAAGATGTTAAAAGTTCCTCAACGTTGGTGAACATGCGCCTACGTTGATATTGGTCTCTTGTCTGACCAAGACAGAGGAAGTAGAACCGAGATTTAGGAAGCACGTAAGTAGTTCCTTAAGCAAAGCAGTGGAGAATCATCATTGAGTGCTCTCACTGAATAGTCAACTTGTTCACTAAATAAAATGCTGATTTGCAGGTGAGGACCCATTGAAGGGGAAGGCTGGCCTTTCCTACTGTGGCATTCAAGCCTCCATCTTAGAATGGTTAGAGTATCCATTGTGCATGTTTAGCTGTCAGTTTAAATATTTTACCTCTTCCCCAAAATCCTGAAATTATAATTTATACAAAAATCATACCAGTAAGGATAGCCATTAAAAAAAGATTGATGGCTACCCAATTTCAGAAGACTTGCATATATTTATGCAATTAATTTGTTTTGTCTGTATAAGAATCAAACAAAAAGAACATGCTCTATTTTTGCAATTAGTCATTAGCCACGGATGGCAGCGCCCTCCACATTGTGGTGGACAAATCCACTTCTGTTCTAAATATTCTAATGGTATCAAACGCACACTTTGTCTTTTTTTCAGTGCAGGAATGTATTCAGGTCAGTGTATAATGGTCCCTACCACTTTCTGAAAATAATTTTATGCTATGTTTTCCTTGTGTTTCAGTATAATCCACAGGATGTTAGTATTGGCCCTTAAATTCTATTTTTTAAATGACTTATTTATTTTCAAGGTAGTGGTTCTGGACAAGGTACTCTTTTTTCTTTTGTCTAAAATGCATTTGAATTGTTTTCAAAGGCTGTATATTATTGTAGATGTTAATCTCAGTTGGCAAAGAATGACAATCCAGGTAATAAAAATGCTTTTTTTATGTCGTCTTTGTTGTTTATTTGCTTTGTGACCTACAAGTTTAATTCAGAATAATTAAACAGCCCTTCTCTCGTACTATGAAAGTATTATTTTACACTACTTTTGCGATATATGAGTAAAAGCTTTATAGGCCTAAATAGACAAAAACGTGACATAGGTCGACTGGTGGTGGTCATAAATTAGCCTTCCATCCTACATTAACCTAAATATGTACAGGTGTTAAAGTGAAGTATTTAAAAAAAAAAAAGATGCAATGCAGGAATCCAAGCGTGGTAGATAATTTATAGATATACTGGATAGTTTAATTGAAAAGTGATAGCTTATACTGAATACAGAGTACGTGAAATGCATCATTTCCAGGATGCACAACCATAATAGCTAGTTAGTAAAATATTTGACATACTAGCCTTAAGTGTTGTAAGATGAATTAAGAAATAGTTTTATTATGCAATTCGTTTTTTACTTCGGAAACCCTTGGAGAATTAGGCCTACAGACCCCATTTACAATATTTGATATAATGTTTTAACTGTTTTATTTTTTTATTTAAAAATAACGGCGCTAAACTGGTCCAAATCCATTCAGTGGGCGGGGTCACGTTTTGGGACGTACTGGGGTGACGCACACGTTACGTTCAGCAACAGACCACTGCAGCACTCCGGTCGACCCGCCGCTCTCATTGCAGCACTAAGCACCGCGCCGTTCCCGCCGTTATTTATCGAAAATACTTTATTCAATCCATTTCTGGTGATCATTTAAGATCAAATATCGAAGATAGTTTTGATGGGATTGTAATCGGAAACCAACGCGGCGGGTAAAGACAGCGGCGTGGGTTCAGCCATCATGGCTAACGTCGGGAATCAGCAGCAGGCCATTAACAAGACTGCGCCTGGGAAACATGGGAACGTATTGCCCCTATGGGGTAACGAAAAGACTATGAACCTCAACCCCATGATTCTAACTAATGTCCTGTCTTCGCCGTATTTCAAAGTTCAACTCTATGAACTTAAAACATACCATGAAGTCGTTGACGAAATCTACTTTAAGGTACTGAAACCTCACTGCTAATGCTAACATGCTAATCTCGCAGCTAATGCTAGACAAATGCTAGCTCAATACGATGTAAACTGCTAACGTTATTGCACTGCATTGTATCGATTTGAGTTGCTACCAGCCGTATGTCTTTCGTCCTTGTTACATCAATAGTAAATCGTTACAATTTGCACCTTGTAATTTTAACCTTGATTTAAAGCCAATTGTTTTTTGGTACTACCGTACCTACTGTAACAAACGGCGAGTTGTGTAATCGTTTGTTTGGATCAGCCGATGTGTACAGTATCGGCCAAACCATGAACTACTATTACTTTATGACCATTACTGATCTGCCCAATATTGACCCTCTACAGGTGAATCACGTCGAACCATGGGAAAAAGGAAGCAGGAAGACCGCGGGTCAAACTGGAATGTGCGGAGGGGTAAGTGAGAAGTACGTGGTTTTTAACTTTCCAACTTGAGTGCCTTTTCGTTACTGAATGGCGTGTCACCTAATATTGCATTGGCAGGCAGCTGTTTCTTGGGTTATGTGCAGAGTAGAGGTGGGCTATAAGGTCGATTTTCAGTAGTGTGGTTTCTCTTAACATGTCAAGTAACTAACAATTGAATATTTCCCTTTCAGGTGCGTGGAGTAGGAACTGGTGGTATTGTGTCCACTGCGTTCTGTCTGCTGTACAAATTATTTACGCTCAAAATGACTCGCAAACAGGTGATGGGTCTGATAACTCACACAGACTCTCCCTACATCAGAGCACTTGGATTCATGTACATACGGTATGATTGTCTCTTCATTCATCCTTTTCTCAAATTATTAATAAATAGCAGCCGGAAACACCACTATATTTCTATATTGAGTATATATTGTTGTACCTTGTTGTACCTATGGCATCCTCATCAAACATGTATGTTTTTGAATGAACAGATACACTCAACCCCCTCCCGACCTGGTGGACTGGTACGATGGCTTCCTGGATGATGAGGAGGTATGTCCCCACGGGTAATGATTTAATGTTTCTATCTCTTAGCAGTTAGATCTTTCTCTTCATGAATGACACGACATTGGCACGGCAGATGTTTAAAACCCTGTTCTTTCCTTGTTGTGATGCTCATAGCTGACTCTCACCTTTGTCTTCATTTGGCTAAATTCTCCTCCAGTCTGTAAAGTTGCATAGCTAAATTTGATCATTGCTGTACTGCTGGTTTAATGGGGGTGAGTATGAATGAAACAGAGAACATCTTGTAGTCCAATGTGATCTGAAGGCATGTCCTCTCTTTTTGATGACGTGTTATTAGGACTTGTTGCACAATTGAAAACCAAAAAAATAGGATAAATGCAGATGGATGCATATCTTTTCAGCGCATTCAGTTTATTCTAACAATTCACTTTTGATATATATACGCTTATTTCAAATCCTAATTTGACTAATGGGCTGTGCAACCAGGCCTATTATGGTGTACCAATGAAATATACATAAACTGCTCAAATGACATCCTACCAAATCGGTTAATTCCCCTGTTCTTTTCTTTAGATGCCCATTGCGCAGCAGGTGAATTGGATAATGTTTCTCAGCACTGTTGGTTTGCGTGTGTGAGTGCAAAGCGGCTGTTCTCTACCATATAAAGTTGATTTCAGTTCGACTGGTGTGCACCGGCGTACATACTCCAGTCTGTATTGACACTGTGGGCAGGATCAGTGGTAAACAACATGAGAAAGCAGATGCTGGGTGATGGTATCGCATGTGTCCATTTTAGAGATGAATGGGAAAAAGGCCTGACATTCAACAACTCATTTTTAGGTTGAATACTTTTGCCAACTTAATTATTGTTAATCCAGACTTTGGGAGAATGCCACTCAGTTACGTTTAAAGGATATTTAGGGAGCATTCCTTCTTCTCCAATTCAAATCAGACACATTTGACTGATATTTGAGAGATTAAGCTAGATGAACAGAGGTGAAGTTTCAGTATTTGGTCATCACAAAAATATCTTCCAACTAAAGCGAGCCATCATGACATCAAACAGATATGTACCACCGTGGCTCACACGTGCACTAACTGCATTCTGCACGGCTCTGCCCCCTCTCCGTCCAGGAGCTCGACGTCAAGGCCGGGGGAGGCTGCATGATGTCGGTGGGAGAGATGCTGCGCTCCTTCCTCACCAAGCTGGAGTGGTTCTCCACCCTCTTCCCCCGCATCCCGGTGCCTGTGCAGAAGATGATTGACCAGCAGATGAAGGCCCGGCCGCGGAAGATCGTGGCCAAGGAGCCCGAGGCGGAGGCGGAGGCGGCGCCCACCGAACCAGCCAGGCCAGTGGAGCGCCGCCGCTCGAGGTGATGCAGCCGGGCTTTCCCGGCTGTAGAGCTTCAATGAGCCTTTCGCCTTGATCGCTCTGAAGGCCTTGCCCTGACGTGCGTCTTAACGTGTCTCCACAGGAGCCCCCGGAGGACCCCCAGCCCACGGCGGTCCCCAAAGCCGTCTCGGTCGCCCAGCCGCCACGGTGAACGGGAGCGTCACGGACCCAGCTTCGACCGCGAGCTGGAGAGGGAACGAGACCGCCAGAGGAAAGAGAAGGAGGGCAGGGGGGATAGGGACAGGGAACGAGGAGGAGGAGGAGGGGGGGGGGTTGGCGGTGGCAGTGGCGGGGAGCGACGCAGGTCCCGCAGCGACGACCGTAACCGCGAGCGGAGGAGGAGCCCCAGCGGTAGCCGGGAGAAGAGGGGCGAGCGGAGAGACAAGGAGAGGGATGGAGGTGCGTTGGAGAACGACAGGAGCAAGAGGAAGGACAGGGAGCACCACAAGGACCGGAGTGGAGACGGGGAGAGGTCGAGGGACAAGAAGAACCGAGGCGAGCCAGATGATAGGCGGCACAAGGAGGAGAGGGACAGGCACCGGGAGGAAAGAAAGGCCAAGCGCGCCACCAGGAGCAGAAGCAGGGAGAAGCGGCACAAGAGCAGCCGGACGGAGGGCGGGGGGGAGGAGAAGAGCAGGAAGAGGGACCACAGCCGGGAGAGGGAGCCGCGCTCCCATAAGCAGAGCGGCAGCAAAGAGAAGAGCCATCGTCACCGAGAGTCCAGCAACGACCACGGTAAACACGGAGACCGTCGAAGGAGCCACAGCAATGACAAGATGTCCTCTTAAAGCAATATCGCATTCAAGTCCTTTTTTTTGTTCTTGATTGTTCTAGTCTTTAAACTCTGCCCCACAGATGATTTGTTGGCAGAGAGAGACATGAAAGGGCCTCCTTGGGTCTATCTGTTGTATTGGTTTATGTTTATTTTCTGCCTTTTTTTTCACTTTTAGAACACTGTTAGTCTGATATTTGAAAAGTAATTTTAATTTTCTATGACATTTCTCCTGACATTCTATGGCATTGTACATAATGGGTCTGAGAAAGTTTTGTCCCTTAGAGCCCCCCAACGAAGGGGATTCGTACCACATGCTTACCCCTGATTTATGCTGTTGGGGTAATTGCTCTGTTGCATTTTGTTTTCTAATAAAATACTTTTACTGAATATGACTGCTTTGCCTTTATAAAATGTACAATTGAATATAGAAACACACGCAGCATTTTTGTTTAGCTTTTTTAATATACTTCTGAGAATATTTCCATATCTTAAATATTGTTAGAGATGTGAAACACCGATACAATTCTATTATAAAATGTACATGGTAAATTTAGCAAAATAAAGTTAGAATATTTATTTTCCTCTTGCTCTGAGTCCTTAATATATAATAGAATTTATTCACAAACAATTCCTGTGGCTGAGGAGCTCAGAGCCTGTGGAGGAAACGGTTCATCACTTCCTGTTGGCTACATTGGTGATTCTGTAGTAGGCCTATAAAATCATCAATGCCCTTTGAAGTACTGGATGGAGTAGGTTTGAGTGGATAATGCAGCATGTGAGACATCATTTAGGAATATGCCATGGTTATATATTGTTGAATTTCTGTAGACTATCCACACACATACCCATAAAAGGGGGTGGGATTGTAGTGGTTAAAATGATAGACCCCAAGTCGAAAGGTTTGGGTTGAACCCAAATGTCTGCAGTCTACCTGTAGGCATCGTTGGCCAAGATGCCTATCCGCTACGCGCTCCATAGTCAATGTGTTTCTCTGGATAAAGTGTTTGCTAAATGATGTGATAGATTATATGGCAGGTTAAAAGTACACCTAGATTATATTCTCTTGACTGGGAATCACAGATCTATAAACTACAGCTATACAATCACAGTGATTACTGTTCTGCTATTCATTTAGCAGCAAAGCCAACAACATCTTCCAGTGAGAGTAATTGCTCCCGCAACAGAGGCTCTCTGCCCAGCCGGTGGTTCTATGCTGTTTGAACACACTTGGGCTTCGAGTAAGATCCTACAGTGCTGGAGCTCTCTGCCCGCACTGACAGGCAGTAGGTGGAGTCTGGGCTGAGGTCAGTCAGCATGGTTTTCTCCCCGTCCACACGCAGGGTCTGAGTGTTGTTCTGCTGGCTGATGACCAGGCTGTAGAAGTCCACTCCCCTAACTGGAGACCATTTGACCACCAGGACCGTCGACCCTTCCACGATGACCGACACTATGGGGACGGACAGGGCTGCTGTTGGGGACACGGGTAAGATGTTTTTAGATGATTAGGATTGATTTATAGATATAGCTTAAAGCAATGTTTTAATAAAATCTTTGAATGTTAAAGATGAAGATATATTATTGTTATTATAACTTTATTCAAGAAACAGGAAGGTCCACAAAGACAGCACAGTACATAGATAAAAAATATATAAATATATATATATATACATACACACATACATACATATAGCTATACATACACACACACACACACATATATATATATATATATATATATATATATATATATATATATATATATATATGTGTGTGTGTGTGTGTGTATATATACACACATACATATATAAAACAATACAAAACATTAAAGAAGGAAGCAAATGAGGCATTTCCAATTATAATTAGAACACATTTAAAACACATACAAGCTTCGAGTCCAATGTTTCCAGAAGCAAGATGAGTACCTTGTGTCACTCTGAGAGATATCAGTTAGAGAGACACAATAATCGTGTTCAAAGACCCAGTCAATCTGCCCATGAATCTATGCATAACATTTCTCAGAACAGCATTAAAAGTGGGCACATTGTTTGTCACAAACACTTCACTGGCACTACCCCCCCCCGGGAGTTTTAAGCAAAATTCTCAGAGCATCATTATATGCCACATGAAGTTTTTTCATTTTCGCTTTACTATAATTACACCACAGGTGTGCAGTATACAGTGGAGTGCAATACGTTTTGAAGAGCGATATTTTAACATCAGTAGTGCACATGTAGAATTTGCGAACCAGCATGTTTGCCTGCCCATACAGTATACCACATTGACGCTGCACACCATCATCATCACAGAGGTCATCTCTTATCACATGTCCCAGATATTTAAACTTCTTTACAACCACTAGTGGTTCACCTGCCAGTGAGAAAGAAGGAAAGACAAGCTTCCTATCCTCCTTGGTTCTAGCAATCAGTACCACACTTTTCGTTGAGTTAAATTTAATATCATACATTATGCCATATTGAGAGCATATTCTAAGAAGCTGCTGCAGGCCAGCACTGGAGGGAGACAGTATCAGACCAAATCATCAGCGTAAAGCATATGATTAATGAAGGCTATCCCCCACCAAACAGCCAGTTCTACACTCCTTTAGCTCTTTAGATAGATGATCCATGTACAGATTGAATAATAGCGGGGACAGGATTCCGCCCTGCCGCTCTCCATTGGAGACATAAAAGGGTGTGGACATACTCATCCCTATGCCCATATAAATGGGCATGGCATGAAAGTCAAGATCTGTGGTATCTTCTTCAGTAGGCTAATAAAAAAGAATACAGGTTGTGACTTCAAAACAGAAATGCTCCCCAAAGAAAGAGAACTCACCACTGTTGTTGTCCCTGAGGTCCCTCCTCCTACGTCCTCCTCCTATCACTGTAAAAGTTTAGCCGTTATGTTAACATAATGTTGAGGTGTATAACCGTACGCTCCCTGTATGTATACTTTAAAAGGAATTGTATGTGTCACCTGTCACCGAGGTGTTATAGCTAGATCAGCTCATCAAATTAGGGATTTAATTAGTTCCTTAGGCCTAATTAATGGCACATCCATTTATTGAATATATAATATCAGGATTATTACATTTTAGAAATAAAATAAAAGTTCAACAATGATGGTTGGTTCCCCTTCATTAACGATGAGGCAGTATCTATCATACATACATGAAAACATAAACTTCACTCTTTTCATCAGCTAGAGCTGCATGCAGGCTTGCATGTGTGCGTGTGTCTGTTCTAAAACACAACAAGGCAGCACCTACCTCTTTCGACACGGGCCGAATCACTCTCGCCCGCTGCGTTGCTGGCAGTGATGAGAACGCTGCCATGAGGGACTTCAGTCAGGCTGCAGGTGAGCTCAGTGACGTTGCACAATTGGCTCGGGGGCGCCGTCCGGTTGTCGTACACCATGTAGTAGGTGGCGAACACAGAGGCGTACCATGAGAGGACGGCTGAGGCAGTACTGCCCGTGAAAGTCACGCTTGCAGGCGAACATGGAGCTGGGTGGATGAAATATATATATAAAAGAGGGCGGGCAGGGAATTGTTGGTTTGTTAGTTGGTGACTTCTAGTGATTGCTATTTTGGATGGACGTTAAACATGCTTGAGTTATTATTCAGTTGTATCATATCTGATCCGGAAATATCCTATTCGTAAAATAGGTGTATTCTAGAACCAATTGAACACACAGCTTTAAACATTTCTGCAACAATCAAACCCAGCCATTTTATTTCATAAATGCATTCATACATTGACTAACCTCGAAAGCCTGTGATGGAAACGTTTGATACTATTTTGTCTTGTATATTTGAATATATTCACACTCAAACTCTCTAATCTATTTTGTTTAATCCTCTGAAGGCAAAGGCTTGGTTGGGAAAAGCTGTGTACC
The DNA here is from genome assembly GCF_949987615.1 of Pollachius pollachius. Classification (NCBI taxonomy): domain Eukaryota; kingdom Metazoa; phylum Chordata; class Actinopteri; order Gadiformes; family Gadidae; genus Pollachius; species Pollachius pollachius. Next base: position 17,078,464 of record NC_136947.1, on the reverse strand, counting down.
TGTAGTTCCATTTAAAGCCTCAGATGGCGCACTGGTGCCAGCGGGTCCTCTGCCCTGCACCGTAGCCAGGTAGGATGAGCCGCAGGGGAGGGGCATTTCAAAAAAGGTTGAGTTTGTCCAATATGAAGAGAGCTCAAACTGTGCTTGGCTTTCCCCTAATATGCTGCCAGTCAAGATCAGCTGGTACTGGACATCTGGACATGCAACCTGGGACCACTTCAAATGCAGTGTCTGTACTGCACTTTCCATGGGCAACAGTTGTACCTGAAGATCTTCTGGAGGACATGGGACTGGGCCAGACAGACAGCAAATCGACTTTGAACATATGTAAAAAAGGTGTTTATACAAGTAGCCTTCTATACATATATACGTATCTACAAATATTCAGATGCATGCATGGAGGCGGGGGATAGACTGCAGACATCAGGGTTCTGACCCAGAACCTGTTGACTGAGAGTCAAACAGCCTAGACATGGACTATGCTGCCCCCTATACTACTCCAATATGCTCCAATCCCAAATAGTGATAAGAAGAGCCCAATTTAAAGGTCCCATGGCATGCTACTTTATAGATGCTTTAATATAGATATTAGTAGGCCCCAAACACAGTATTTGAAGACGTTCCCGAAATCCAGCCGTGGTGCAGAATTACAGCCACTACGAGCCAGTCGCACATTGAGCTTTCCCCAAATGCGCTGTTTCGGTGTCTGTAGCTTTAATGCAAATGAGGAGGAGAGAGGCGGGTCAAGGAGGAGGGTGGGGGTGTGGCCCTGAGCAGCTTGCAGCCACGGTACCATGCGCTCTGTTTACAGTGGATGTATCGCAATGGCGAGGCGCACACAGCCTTTAGCCGTGTTCTGTAAAGATTCTAGAACACACGGGAGTCCTGAAGCTCTATATCTAAATAATATCATATTATACATAGATATCTATATCATATAATCTATATTATTAGGCCAAAAGCGATGGGAGCCTCCAGACGATATTATGAATCTCAAACAACGCGTCGGGGTCTCCGACGTCTGGTTCTTCCACGTCCACATCAATCTGAAGTAGACTGAACCACGACATGGAGGAGAAAGGGATTGTTGCCCGCGATTGTTGACCACGGTTGTCTCCCGCCAGAGCCTCGCTGCCGAGGGACCACCGCCTCAGCAGCGGTCAGCGCTTAGGCACCGCCTCCTGCAGCGCCGAGGCGGTGGTCCCTCGGCAGCGGGAAGCGGGACTCAAGCGGGGGACATTCGCCGCCAACAATCCCTTTCTCCTCCATGTTGTGGTTCATGTACTTCAGGGAGTCAAAGCCAAAGTTCCTCTCCCCCAATTCATTCTCAACCATGGCTGAGATAACCCCTACGAGTCTCGTTGTGGAAATACCAGAGACGAGAGTCCGACGTGTTATGCGCCATAACACCAACAGCAGAACGGTTATCCAAATAACAAGGAAGTGTACAACACTTGCGTTAAAGTCCTGGAGCTCTATCTAAATAATATCATATAGTACATAGATATCTATATCATATAATACATATTATCACGGCCAAAAGCTGTGTGCGCCTCCAGACGATATTATGAATCACAAACTACTTCGTCGGGTTCTCCGACGTCTCTGGTTCTTCCACTTCCACATCAATCAGAAGTAGACTGAACCGCACGCTGCCTGCTGACGGTTGCCCGCTGCCAGGTGGTGGTGCTTCGCGGCGGTGGTGCCTCGCGGCCACCGGCGGCAGGCAGCATGTGGGAGCAAGGGGAGGAGCTTAGATCCTTTATGACGACATATGGGACCACATTCCAAATCAGCGTGCTTGAGCCTCCGTTTTTTCAAAGGCGAGCAGAAAACCTAGTCGTTTTACACCGAACGCAAGTTTTAGCCACTGGGGGACCACAGGCAGGCTGGGGGAACTCATATTTATGTTAGAAAACTTCATAAAGTGAGATTTTCATGCCATGGGACCTTTACCTCAACCCAATCAATTTATTTAATTATAGAGAAAAATGGATATAATAATAGTAATATTTGACATCATATGATATGCTTTATGAATGAACATCTCTGTGGTACCTCCTCCGGCCAGCACTGGCTCACTGATGGAGCTGTTGCAGGTCCCGTCAGAGGCCTGTACGGAGAAGTTATACTGGGATCCACACTGGAGGCCGTCCATGGTGCAGGTGGGCTCTGAGCTGCTGTTACAGAACAGCATGTCGCCTGCCTCGTTCTCAGCAGAGGCTGAGTATCCCACCACATCACCAATGGGGGTCCAGGAGAGCACTGCCGACTGATTGACACAGTGGATGCTGACTGAGAGAACGTCTGGTTGGCATATCACTGACAGAGGTGAGAAGAAGGGAGAGTAGAAGATATAAGAACTATATATAACGACATATATATAGTTGGTTAGGGCGATAGTAGCTCAGGAGGTGAAGTGGGTTGACTGGTAACCGGAAGGTTGCTAGTTCGATCCCGGCCACTCTTACGGTGGAGTTGTCCCTGAGCAAGATGCCTAACCCTGACTGCTCCTGACGAGCTGACTTCGCCCTGCGTGGTGGACTCCGCCGACGGTGTGTGTGAGTGTGTGTGAATGAATGGTTGTAAGTCGCTTTGGATAAAAGCAAAAAATCCCGTAAATATAACATTATGATTAATAATGATATGCAGATTTTAAGATAAACACATGCACATATCATAGAAGTTGCATGGCTTTAGAATGGTTAAAGGTTACAGTGATTCAGTTATTTTCTTATCAGTACCTGCACAAAAGGAAAATTCTTAAAGTAAAGGTTTGTCTTCAGTTGAGGTGATGAATAATACATATTTATCCAATGACTTTTATTTGACACGATACGGACAGAGCATACCTGTGTTAAAGGTGACATTTTGACTGGCCCTGCTTGAGCAGTTTTGATGGCTGGCAGTCACAGACAGTATATACTGCTGGCCACAGTGGAGGTCGGACAGGCTGCAGTTGCTAAAGCCGGTGTTGCACGTGTGCATGTGGCCATCGGCAGCCCTGGCAGTAACAAGGTAGTCGTCGGCCACTGGGGAGGGCCTCCAGGACACAAGTGCACCGCTGTCCCCGCAGGACGTGTTCACCACCAGGTCTCTTGGTTGGCAGGGCTCTTCGATGGGAAACAATGAAGACACACAACCGCAAATGTTAGCACTGCAAAACGCCACACTGGTCTTCCCTGGAAGACTGTAAAACAGAAACAAGCATGCATTGGATCCACTGTAGCTACACGTACCCATGCTTATCCTGAAGGGCGGACTCCGAAGACCACTGTAATGGTCGGAGGATGCGGCCACTGTGATGGTGTAGCGTAGATCACAGCGCGCTCCCCATAGAGTGCAGTGAGTGTCGGTGGAGTTGCAGTACAAGTAGGTTCTGTCGCTTGCCTCTGCCGTGGCGCTGTACTGAGTGTTTCCCTCGCCTCCCGCCATGGTCTCCCAGACCACAAGGATGGAAGAGTTGTGGCACTGAACGAATGCGGTGATGCCCGAGAGGGAACAGGGGGCTGGGTTGGGGGTTTGGAGGTTTGGGGGGTTGTTAATAGTGAGTTTGTTGAGAGATTGGCAATGATATTGTGTTAATTATACAATGAATCTCGGATGCAGCAGTCCAACTATGTTTTATCAGATTTTCTGGGGGCTGACAACAAAGAGCGTAGGCTGTGAAATCAAGAATGCAAGGGGCAGAACCATGCCTTGTTACCTGTCTCGCAATGTTTTGTTGTTTTTCATGTTTTTCTAAATGGTGTTGATTTGAAATCTTAACATAAACTATTTTAGAGTGTACAACTGCTGGCCAAGCTGTTGTCGCCAGTAACGCCCTTATTGGTGACACACCTGCACGATGCACGCCTCCAGCAACACAATTGGTCAAAGCAATATGCAAAACAAAATCAAATGCCCTGTTCACTGAGATTTGAGCTGGTCTGCAATCAGATTTTAGATATGAATCTAATGTCTGATTTGTTGGACAAGGTAAATCCCATTAATGACATTGTTTTCAAGGATCACAAATACAAATAGATCTGACAATGTAAATAATATCCAAAACAGAGTGGGATACAGGAAGTAATAATAGCATTTTGTCATGATCTCAATCAAACTTGAGCGTAAAGTTTTCTCGTACCTGTCTCCAGTTCGATGGAAGTGCTGGGCATACTGTCGCAAAAACTGTTTGAAGCGATGACACTGAAATTATACATGGCACCACACTCCAGGTCCTGCAGCTCACAAGTGGAGTTTGTTGAGGTGGTACAGTTGAATCTGTGGTCCCCATCAACCAGGGACATCACTGTGTAGCTCTGTGCATCTTGGCTTGAGTTCCAGGATATCCAGGCTGAATTTGTAACCCAATCCAGGGTGCCACTGATACTCTGTGGTGGGCATGGAGCTGGAGATTATATAAGAGAGAAAATAGTGAATTAAATTCAGAGAAAAGACCTAAATGGATACTCCAGATTGTTGTTTTGTGTATATGAAGGATCAATTTGAACAAAAAGAGCAGAAAACATACGTTGCATGAATGACGAAAGCTTCGATAGTTTAATAGCATAAAGATTATTAGTAAAGACTTTTACCCATATGAATGACAGAGCCGTTGCTTGGCAGACTGTTGCAGTTTCCATTCCTCGCCATCACGTGGACAGTGTACTCCTCACCACAGTGCAGGTCGTCCCAGGAGCAGGAGCTGGTATTTGTGACACACTCGTGGTTGTGGCCATCAAGGCCTGTTGCCACAGCAATGTATGTCTGATTTATATTGCTGGCAGTCCAACTAACCAAACCAATACTGGAGTTACAATCCAAATCGGTCACCACTGCCTGGGGCATACAGGGACCTAGGGATTTGGAGAAGGATGTGAACAGGATTTTAACAATCTTATTATAATTTCTGGAAAACATGCATTAAAACTAAAAGAAAGATTAATTGGTGGATTAAGGTAAAGATTTGTGGACAGTTCACATACCTGTATGAATGGGCGAGCCGTTGCTTGGCAGGCCGGTGCAGTTTCCATTCCTCGCCATCACATGGACAGTGTACTCCTCACCACATTGCAGTTCGTCCCAGGTACAGGAGCTGGTATTTGTCACACACTCGTGTGCGTGGCCATCAAGGCCTGTTGCCACAGCAATGTACGTCTGATTTAGATTGTTGGCAGTCCAACTAACTGAGGCAATAAGGGAGTTACATTCCGAATTGGTCACCACTGCCTGGGGCATACAGGGACCTAAGGATTTGGAGAAGGATATGAGCAAGATTTTAACATTCTTATTATGAGTTCTGGAAAACATGCATGAAATTGAAAGACGGATTAATTGGTGGATTAAGGTAAAGATTTGTGGGCAGTTCACATACCTGTATGAAAAGGCGAGCCGTTGCTTGGCAGACCGTTGCAGTTTCCATTCCTCGCCATCACATGGACAGTGTACTCCTCACCACAGTGCAGGTCGTCCCAGGTGCAGGAGCTGGTATTTGTGACACACTCGTGGTTGTGGCCATCAAGGCCTGTTGCCACAGCAATGTACGCATTATTTAGATTGTTGGCAGTCCAACTAACTGAGGCAATACTGGAGTTACATTCCGAATTGGTCACCACTGCCTGGGGCATGCAGGGACCTAAGGATTTGGAGAAGGATATCAACAAGATTTTAACAATCTTATTATGATTTCTGGAAAACATGCATGAAACTGAAAGACGGATTAATTGTTGGATTAAGGAAAAGATTTGTGGACAGTTCACATACCTGTATGAATGGGCGAGCCGTTGCTTGACAGACCGGTGCAGTTTCCATTCCTCGCCATCACATGGACAGTGTACTCCTCACCACAGTGTAGGTCGTCCCAGGTGCAGGAGCTGGTATTTGTGACACACACATGTGTGTGGCCATCAAGTCCTGTTGCCACAGCGATGTATATCTCATTCACGTTGCTGGCAGTCCAACTGACTGAGGCAATACTGGAGCTACATTCCGAGTTGGTCACCACTGGTTGGGGCATACAGGGACCTAGGGATTCGAAGAAGGATGTGAACAGTAAATCACCAATTGTATTGAGATCTCTGGAAACCAAGTATAACTGTTAAAGACACTTGAAATGGTGCATCAGGTCCATCAACAGTGGAAAGGTCTCATACCCATTTGAATAATAGGGCCATTGCTTGGCGGACCGGTGCAGTTTCCATTCCTCGCCATCACATGGACAGTGTACTCCTCACCACAGTGCAGGTCGTCCCAGGTGCAGGAGCTGGTATTTGTGACACACTCGTGGTTGTGGCCATCAAGTCCTGTCGCCACAGCGATGTATGTCTCATTCACGTTGCTGGCAGTCCAACTAACTGAGGCAATACTGGAGTTACATTCCGAATTGGTCACCACTGCCTGGGGCATACAGGGACCTAAGGATTTGGAGAAGGATATCAACAAGATTTTAACATTCTTATTATGAGTTCTGGAAAACATGCATGAAATTGAAAGACAGATTAATTGGTGGATTAAGGTAAAGATTTGTGGGCAGTTCACATACCTGTATGAAAAGGCGAGCCGTTGCTTGGCAGACCGTTGCAGTTTCCATTCCTCGCCATCACATGGACAGTGTACTCCTCATCACAGTGCAGGTCGTCCCAGGTGCAGGAGCTGGTATTTGTGACACACACATGTGTGTGGCCATCAAGTCCTGTTGCCACAGCGATGTATATCTCATTCACGTTGCTGGCAGTCCAACTAACCAAACCAATACTGGAGTTACATTCCGAATTGGTCACCACTGCCTGGGGCATACAGGGACCTAAGGATTTGGAGAAGGATATCAACAAGATTTTAACAATCTTATCATGATTTCTGGAAAACTTGCATGAAACTGAAAGTGGGATTAATTGTTGGATTAAGGAAAAGATTTGTGGACAGTTCACATACCTGTATGAATGGGAGAGCCGTTGATTGGCAGACCGGTGCAGTTTCCATTCCTCGCCATCACATGGACAGTGTACTCCTCACCACAGTGCAGGTCGTCCCAGGTGCAGGAGCTGGTATTTGTGACACACTCGTGTGTGTGGCCATCAAGTCCTGTTGCCACAGCGATGTATATCTCATTCATGTTGCTGGCAGTCCAACTGACTGAGGCAATACTGGAGCTACATTCCGAAATGGTCACCACTGCTTGGGGCATACAGGGACCTAGGGATTCGAAGAAGGATGTGAACAGTAAATCACCAATTGTATTGAGATCTCTGGAAACCAAGTATAACTGTTAAAGACACTTGAAATGGTGCATCAGGTCCATCAACAGTGGAAAGGTTTCATACCCATATGAATAATAGGACCATTGCTTGGCAGACCAGTGCAGTTTCCATTCCTGGCCATCACATGGACAGTGTACTCCTCACCACAGTGCAGGTCGTCCCAGGTGCAGGAGCTGGTATTTGTGACACACTCGTGGTTGTGGCCATCAAGGCCTGTTGCCACAGCAATGTACGTCTGATTTAGATTGTTGGCAGTCCAACTAACTGAGGCAATAAGGGAGTTACATTCCGAATTGGTCACCACTGCCTGGGGCATACAGGGACCTAAGGATTTGGAGAAGGATATCAACAAGATTTTAACAATCTTATGATTTCTGGAAAACTTGCATGAAACTGAAAGTGGGATTAATTGTTGGATTAAGGAAAAGATTTGTGGACAGTTCACATACCTGTATGAATGGGCGAGCTGTTGCTTGGCAGGCCGGTGCAGTTTCCATTCCTCGCCATCACATGGACAGTGTACTCCTCACCACAGTGCAGGTCGTCCCAGGTGCAGGAGCTGGTATTTGTGACACACTCGTGTGTGTGGCCATCAAGTCCTGTTGCCACAGCGATGTATGTCTCATTCACGTTGCTGGCAGTCCAACTAACTGAGGCAATACTGGAGTTACATTCCGAATTGGTCACCACTGCCTGGGGCATACAGGGACCTAAGGATTTGGAGAATGATATGAACAAGATTTTAACATTCTTATTATGAGTTCTGGAAAACATGCATGAAATTGAAAGACAGATTAATTGGTGGATTAAGGTAAAGATTTGTGGGCAGTTCACATACCTGTATGAAAAGGCGAGCCGTTGCTTGGCGGACCGTTGCAGTTTCCATTCCTCGCCATCACATGGACAGTGTACTCCTCATCACAGTGCAGGTCGTCCCAGGTGCAGGAGCTGGTATTTGTGACACACACATGTGTGTGGCCATCAAGTCCTGTTGCCACAGCGATGTATATCTCATTCACGTTGCTGGCAGTCCAACTAACCAAACCAATACTGGAGTTACATTCCGAATTGGTCACCACTGCCTGGGGCATACAGGGACCTAAGGATTTGGAGAAGGATATCAAAAAAATTTAACAATCTTATCATGATTTCTGGAAAACTTGCATGAAACTGAAAGTGGGATTAATTGTTGGATTAAGGAAAAGATTTGTGGACAGTTCACATACCTGTATGAATGGGAGAGCCGTTGATTGGCAGACCGGTGCAGTTTCCATTCCTCGCCATCACATGGACAGTGTACTCCTCACCACAGTGCAGGTCGTCCCAGGTGCAGGAGCTGGTATTTGTGACACACTCGTGTGTGTGGCCATCAAGTCCTGTTGCCACAGCGATGTATATCTCATTCATGTTGCTGGCAGTCCAACTGACTGAGGCAATACTGGAGCTACATTCCGAAATGGTCACCACTGCTTGGGGCATACAGGGACCTAGGGATTCGAAGAAGGATGTGAACAGTAAATCACCAATTGTATTGAGATCTCTGGAAACCAAGTATAACTGTTAAAGACACTTGAAATGGTGCATCAGGTCCATCAACAGTGGAAAGGTTTCATACCCATATGAATAATAGGACCATTGCTTGGCAGACCAGTGCAGTTTCCATTCCTGGCCATCACATGGACAGTGTACTCCTCACCACAGTGCAGGTCGTCCCAGGTGCAGGAGCTGGTATTTGTGACACACTCGTGGTTGTGGCCATCAAGGCCTGTTGCCACAGCAATGTACGTCTGATTTAGATTGTTGGCAGTCCAACTAACTGAGGCAATAAGGGAGTTACATTCCGAATTGGTCACCACTGCCTGGGGCATACAGGGACCTAAGGATTTGGAGAAGGATATGAACAAGATTTTAACAATCTTATTATGATTTCTGGAAAACTTGCATGAAACTGAAAGTCTGATTAATTGTTGGATTAAGGAAAAGATTTGTGGACAGTTCACATACCTGTATGAATGGGCGAGCTGTTGCTTGGCAGACCGGTGCAGTTTCCATTCATCGCCATCACATGGACAGTGTACTCCTCACCACAGTGCAGGTCGTCCCAGGTGCAGGAGCTGGTATTTGTGACACACTCGTGTGTGTGGCCATCAAGGCCTGTTGCCACAGCGATGTATGTCTCATTCACGTTGCTGGCAGTCCAACTAACTGAGGCAATACTGGAGCTGCATTCCGAATTGGTCATCACTGCTTGGGGCATACAGGGACCTAGGGATACAACGAAGGATGTGAACAGTAAATTGCCAATTGTATTGAGATCTCTGGAAACCAAGTATAACTGTTAAAGACACTTGAAATGGTGCGTCAAGTCCATCAACAGTGGCGGGTTTCATACCCATATGAATAATAGGGCCATTGCTTGGCAGACCAGTGCAGTTTCCATTCCTCGCCATCACATGGACAGTGTACTCCTCACCACAGTGCAGGTCGTCCCAGGTGCAGGAGCTGGTATTTGTGACACACTCGTGGTTGTGGCCATCAAGGCCTGTTGCCACAGCAATGTACGTCTGATTGAGATTGTTGGCAGTCCAACTAACTGAGGCAATAAGGGAGTTACATTCCGAATTGGTCACCACTGCCTGGGGCATACAGGGACCTAAGGATTTGGAGAAGGATATCAACAAGATTTTAACAATCTTATTATGATTTCTGGAAAACTTGCATAAAACTGAAAGTGGGATTAATTGTTGGATTAAGGAAAAGATTTGTGGACAGTTCACATACCTGTATGAATGGGCGAGCCGTTGCTTGGCAGACCGTTGCAGTTTCCATTCCTCGCCATCACATGGACAGTGTACTCCTCACCACAGTGCAGGTCGTCCCAGGTGCAGGAGCTGGTATTTGTGACACACTCGTGTGTGTGGCCATCAAGTCCTGTTGCCACAGCGATGTATGTCTCATTCACGTTTCTGGCAGTCCAACTGACTGAGGCAATACTGGAGCTGCATTCCGAATTGGTCACCACTGCCTGGGGCATACAGGGACCTAGGGATACGATGAAGGATGTGAACAGTAAATTGCCAATTGTATTGAGATCTCTGGAAACCAAGTATAACTGTTAAAGACACTTGAAATGGTGCATCAAGTCCATCAACAGTGGAAAGGTTTCATACCCATATGAATAATAGGGCCATTGCTTGGCAGACCAGTGCAGTTTCCATTCCTGGCCATCACATGGACAGTGTACTCCTCACCACAGTGCAGGTCGTCCCAGGTGCAGGAACTGGTATTTGTGACACACTCGTGGTTGTGGCCATCAAGGCCTGTCGCCACAGCAATGTACGTCTGATTTAGATTGTTGGCAGTCCAACTAACTGAGGCAATACTGGAGTTACATTCTGAATTGGTCACCACTGCCTGGGGCATACAGGGACCTAAGGATTTGGAGAATGATATGAACAAGATTTTAACATTCTTATTATGAGTTCTGGAAAACATGCATGAAATTTAAAGACGGATTAATTGGTGGATTAAGGTAAAGATTTGTGGACAGTTCACATACCTGTATGAAAAGGCGAGCCGTTGCTTGGCAGACCGGTGCAGTTTCCATTCCTCGCCATCACATGGACAGTGTACTCCTCACCACAGTGCAGGTCGTCCCAGGTGCAGGAGCTGGTATTTGTGACACACACATGTGTGTGGCCATCAAGTCCTGTTGCCACAGCAATGTATATCTCATTCACGTTGCTGGCAGTCCAACTAACCAAACCAATACTGGAGTTACATTCCGAATTGGTCACCACTGCCTGGGGCATACAGGGACCTAAGGATTTGGAGAAGGATATCAACAAGATTTTAACAATCTTATGATTTCTGGAAAACTTGCATGAAACTGAAAGTCGGATTAATTGTTGGATTAAGGAAAAGATTTGTGGACAGTTCACATACCTGTATGAATGGGCGAGCTGTTGCTTGGCAGGCCGGTGCAGTTTCCATTCCTCGCCATCACATGGACAGTGTACTCCTCACCACAGTGCAGGTCGTCCCAGGTACAGGAGCTGGTATTTGTCACACACTCGTGTGTGTGGCCATCAAGTCCTGTCGCCACAGCGATGTATGTCTCATTCACGTTGCTGGCAGTCCAACTAACTGAGGCAATACTGGAGTTACATTCCGAATTGGTCACCACTGCCTGGGGCATACAGGGACCTAGGGATTTGGAGAAGGATATGAACAAGATTTTCACATTCTTATTATGATTTCTGGAAAACATGCATGAAATTGAAAGACGGATTAATTGGTGGATTAAGGTAAAGATTTGTGGACAGTTCACATACCTGTATGAAAAGGCAAGCCGTTGCTTGGCAGACTGTTGCAGTTTCCATTCCTCGCCATCACATGGACAGTGTACTCCTCATCACAGTGTAGGTCGTCCCAGGTGCAGGAGCTGGTATTTGTGACACACACATGTGTGTGGCCATCAAGTCCTGTTGCCACAGTGATGTATATCTCATTCACATTGCTGGCAGTCCAACTGACTGAGGCAATACTGGAGCTACATTCCGAATTGGTCACCACTGCTTGGGGCAAACAGGGACCTAGGGATTCGAAGAAGGATGTGAACAGTAAATCACCAATTGTATTGAGATCTCTGGAAACCAAGTATAACTGTTAAAGACACTTGAAATGGTGCACCAGGTCCATCAACAGTGGAAAGGTCTCATACCCATTTGAATAATAGGGCCATTGCTTGGCGGACCGGTGCAGTTTCCATTCCTCGCCATCACATGGACAGTGTACTCCTCACCACAGTGCAGGTCGTCCCAGGTGCAGGAGCTGGTATTTGTGACACACTCGTGGTTGTGGCCATCAAGGCCTGTTGCCACAGCAATGTACGTCTGATTTAGATTGTTGGCAGTCCAACTAACTGAGGCAATAAGGGAGTTACATTCCGAATTGGTCACCACTGCCTGGGGCATACAGGGACCTAAGGATTTGGAGAAGGATATGAACAAGATTTTAACAATCTTATTATTATTTCTGGAAAACTTGCATGAAACTGAAAGTCGGATTAATTGTTGGATTAAGGAAAAGATTTGTGGACAGTTCACATACCTGTATGAATGGGCGAGCCGTTGCTTGGCAGACCGTTGCAGTTTCCATTCCTCGCCATCACATGGACAGTGTACTCCTCACCACAGTGTAGGTCGTCCCAGGTGCAGGAACTGGTATTTGTGACACACTCGTGGTTGTGGCCATCAAGGCCTGTTGCCACAGCAATGTACGTCTGATTTAGATTGTTGGCAGTCCAACTAACTGAGGCAATACTGGAGTTACATTCCGAATTGGTCACCACTGCCTGGGGCATACAGGGACCTAAGGATTTGGAGAAGGATATCAACAAGATTTTAACAATCTCATTATGATTTCTGGAAAACATGCATGAAACTGAAAGACGGATTAATTGTTGGATTAAGGAAAAGATTTGTGGACAGTTCACATACCTGTATGAATGGGCGAGCCGTTGCTTGGCAGACCGTTGCAGTTTCCATTCCTCGCCATCACATGGACAGTGTACTCCTCATCACAGTGCAGGTCGTCCCAGGTGCAGGAGCTGGTATTTGTGACACACTCGTGGTTGTGGCCATCAAGGCCTGTTGCCACAGCAATGTACGTCTGATTTAGATTGTTGGCAGTCCAACTAACTGAGGCAATACTGGAGTTACATTCCGAATTGGTCACCACTGCCTGGGGCATACAGGGACCTAAGGATTTGGAGAAGGATATCAACAAGATTTTAACAATCTTATTATGATTTCTGGAAAACATGCATGAAACTGAAAGACGGATTAATTGTTGGATTAAGGAAAAGATTTGTGGACAGTTCACATACCTGTATGAATGGGCGAGCTGTTGCTTGGCAGACCGGTGCAGTTTCCATTCCTCGCCATCACATGGACAGTGTACTCCTCACCACAGTGCAGGTCGTCCCAGGTGCAGGAGCTGGTATTTGTGACACACTCGTGTGTGTGGCCATCAAGTCCTGTTGCCACAGCGATGTATGTCTCATTCACGTTGCTGGCAGTCCAACTGACTGAGGCAATACTGGAGCTGCATTCCGAATTGGTCACCACTGCCTGGGGCATACAGGGACCTAGGGATATAACGAAGGATGTGAACAGTAAATTGCCAATTGTATTGAAAGGAAAGGAAATTGGCATGTCAAAACAGCAGGCCCTAGCAATTCAATTTTCTGGCAAACATGATGCTAGATGATAATGGTTTTCACGTAAAAATATGCCCAAACCGTAATCCAGTTGAGTTAAATTGACAAAAAATGTATCACATGAGTAAGCTAAAAGATGAATCCATCCATTTCCTGCAGGCATGTGCGTGTGCTGTGTGCGTTCTAAAAATTGTTGTCCATATCTCACCAGAGTCAAAGTTAATTGCTGCATGCTCTGAACTGTTGGATCCCCCGGCAGACACCACCAGACTAGCAGCATACGAGCAACCACAGTGGAGTCTCACAACACAGGAGGTGTGGGTGGAGGTGCAGGAGTCCATGTGACCGTCGTCGCCCATCACTTTCACCGTGTAGAAATCGACCCCATAGGTCTCGGACCAGGAGAAGTTGCCCATGCTCGTCCCACAGTCCACACGGGCTGTTAGGTTGGCAGGCATACAGGGAGCTGAAGAGTAAAGTTAAAAGAAAATGTGATGAATTTTTATATTGTAATTTCTGAAAAAAAACAAAACAAAAAAAACTAAAACATCATAAATGTATATGATCGAGTAAGTTGATAAAGGCCAACAATGTGAGAAGCCTTTCTCCGAATTATCTGTTTAGGGATAAAGATATATTTTGTCTTCTTTAAGAGCTGCTCAAACAATAAGCCAGATGCAAAGGAATGCAACCTTTTTAAATTCTGAGGGTGCATTATAAATGCACTCTCAGTTGATTACCTTTTTGGGGGGGTATAATTTTAATTCAAATGCTGTAAGATAATAAAGCATGCTTAATCCTGTCATACCTGTGGCTACTTCTATGGCTGGGCTCTCCGCGCTAGTACAGTTCCCGTCCTCTGCTTTGATACGTATGGAGTGCCTTTGTCCACATTGCAGGCCAGCAAGGGTGAAATTGGTGTGAGTGGTACTGTACGTGGAATTGTATCCAGGGACCCCTACCACGTCAGAGTGTAAGGTGTATATGGCCCCATACACTGGGCTCATATCCCACGTGACCTGAACCGCCATTGGGATGTGGGGCCCAGAGGTGACCTCTCCACTCAAGTTGGTTGGTGAACACAGAGCTGGGAGAGGGAAGAACATGTGTGTTCACAAACATCACATGACATCAATCAGTTACTGCGTTGGTGCTAGGAGACCAGGACAATTGGTCAGAGGTAGTGAGTTTTACTGGCTAGAGATGTTAACTGGAGTACATGGGAATTTGGAGGACAACATAATGAATATTCAATTCAATGAGAATATAAAATAACAATACTGGCAATCTTAATCAGAGACAAGCGTTAATGCTATGAACATCAAATGCATTACCATCATTAAATACGAAATAACAGTTTACGTCCTATATTTTGGGTTACATTACCTGTGTACAAAGAAATGGACTGGCTCTCTTGGCTGGTACAGTTGTCATTGACAGCCACAACGGCGATGGCATACACCTGTCCGCAGTGGAGGGAGCCCTGGATGACGCAGGAGGTGCCTGTGGCTGAGCAATCTGTCCTCTGGCCCGTGCTGCTCACGGCGAAGGCAGTGTAGTTAACAGCACCCAGGCTGGCGAGCCAGGAGACCGGGACAGACGTCTGGCCACACGACTGTGTGGCTGTGACGTTGGTGGGGCTACATAGTACTAGAGGAGAATAAACACACATAGAGGAACAGGGTTTCAATTGACTCTGCAGTAGAAACAGTCTATCATCAGAAACGATGAGCCTCTGCTAGCCTACAAGCGGGCTCTCTGACCTGTTTCCACACTGACGGTGGCGCTCGGAAAGCTGACGCAGCTGGAATGGTAGGAGGAGACGGCGACGGAGTAGGCGCTTCCGCAGGGCAAGCCGCTCTGGGTGCACTGCATCTCCGTGGAGGTGCAGTGCACCTGCTGACCTGTTGCCACGGAGGTGATGGTGGTGGTGTAGTTCAGCGCAGGTATGGAGTCGCCCCAGGAGACGGTGAGCTCGCCTGTACTGCAGGAGACGCTGGTCCGCACGTCTTCTGGTCTACAGGGTACTGTAAAGGGAAAGGTGAAGGAGGGCTGGATGAGGATGCTCTTGATTATTTACTCAAAACAACCCCAATGTCAAAATTGACAATTCATGCTTCGGACTTGAAAACCCGAGATGTGAGCAGAAGGCAAACATTCTTGCTATTAAGTAACTCTTCACTATTCAGTCACCTAGCTAAGAAGAAGAAAGAAGGCGGTCATATGTACCAGAGGTCATGCTGATAGCCGTGGAGGTCATGGGACACCTTCCATCGTCATAGGTGACTGTGATGTTGTACATCCGTCCACAGGGCAGAGCAGAGACCTGGCAGCTGTTAACAGTGTTGCTGGTGCAGTTGAGCCGGTGCTCTGGTCCTCTCTGGTCCTCCAGCAAGGCCATGAAGTTGCCTGTCGGCTGGCTGTGGTGCCACTCAATGAGAGCAGTGTTGGCCTCACAGTTTATGGTCGCCTGGACGGACTGTGGAGGACACGGTGCTGGAGAACAGGCAAGGAGACGACAGGGGGTGAAGATGTTGCGTGACGTTGGTCAACTGCCTCACTTTGCATTTTACCGGTCATATATACAATTTTTATTTGATCATTCAACTCATTTGTATGCCTGCGATTAATTAGCAAATATGTTGAGAAAAGGAAAAAGTATTGAAATCGATATGTGATAAAGATCCGCTGTTCAACCTGCTATTGGTTGGTCTCAACGCTGAACAAAGCCCTTCTTAACGGCGGCCTACCGGTGGTTATGGCGAACTCGGAACCGATTGAGCTGTTGCACTTGAAATTAGTTGCGGCAAGGCTGACATTGTAATCCTGCCCACAGTTGAGCCGGTCAATGAGGCAGTTGGTGCCATATGAAGTGCAGCTGTGCTGGGATCCGTCTCTGTGTTTGGCAGTGGCGATGTAGAACACGGCCCCTGCACCCGCCGTCCAGTTGACCTTGGCAGAGTCCGGCCTACAGTCCATTACAGCCGACACGTTGGTCGGGGAGCAGGGGACTACAGACACAATGGTGAGAATAGATGGAAAAAGCGGGCAAAGTGAGGAGAGGATGAAAGCAACAATACGCCAGAGATGTGTGTCCCTTCATATTAAGGAATAATAAACCAGTTTGCATCGCGGGTGGCCAAACCTCCTCATGCCAGGGACTCTCTTGCTACTATGGAAGTAACTTTGTACTGCGTTGTCTCTCCCCGTCGCACCAACTCCCAGTTCTTACCTGTCTCGGCTGCCAACCCCAGCACTCGGTTGGTGGAGCAATCCTCATTGGAGGCGGTGATCCAAACGCTGAGGTGTTCCCCACACGGAAGGGAAGCCAGGGCACAGCTGTTGTTGGAGGAGCTGCAGTTGTACTGGTCGCCGGTGTTGCCCATAGCCTCCACCATGTAGTCCTGGGCACCAGCCACGCTATCCCAGGTGGCGCTCAGCAGCTGAGTCTCACAGTTCAATGTCGTCCTCACGGTGGTTGGCAAACAAGGAGCTGGTGGGGAGGAGTGAGGAGAAGTTGAGTGCATCATGGTACCGAAACATTTTCTCTTTGTCTCTTTGTTTGCAAAAATCGCCATCGGAGGCCAGGATGATATTATGGTTGGGTTTCGATCCCCCATGCCTGCAGACTACCTGCAGGTAGCCCTGAATATAATGCCCTTCCCTCTACCTGCTCCTAATGGCCCGTATCTGAATTCAGTGAATGTCGCTTTGGATAAAGTGTACAAAGTTAATTTCTTACAAAACACGAAATAACTTAACAGCAGTCATCTTTTGTTGGTGATCAATTAAAGCCATTCCTCGTCACACAGAAACCACCGACCAGAAAAATAACCCAAACCCTCAACTACTCACATGTGTCAACAAACTCGGGAGGGCTGACTTCGCTGTCACACGTGCTGACGGCGTACACAGTGAAGTGGTAGCGCTGACCGCAGTCAGTGTTGGTGAAGAAGCAGGACGTCTCTGTGGTCCTACAAAGAATCTGCTTGTTGGAGCTGTCCGTGGATGTGGCAACGTAGTATTGAGTGTTGTTGGTGGGCTGCCAGCTGAAGATGATGGCATTGCTGTTACACTCCCGGTATATTTTACGCCCAACGGGAGCACAGGGAACTTTTGGAGTGGGGGGGGGGACAGAGGACAGAGAAAATTGTTGGAAACAACCATTCTTCATAAATCTGTGACGGGAGGAATTCTATGAAGTTATGAAGACGAAAAAGTAATAACGTTAAAATATGCTCTTAGGAGCCAGAAAGCTAGAAGTTATATTTGGTACATACCTTGGACAGATATGATATCACACATGGACATCACACACACTGTTACTTTATAAAATACTAATTTATACAACAAATCATATAGACAAATCATATAGTCCACAGATCCCCTCAGGGATCTGTGGACAAACAAATATCGAATGAAATTTGAAATTCCACCAAAACATAATCTAACCTATACTGAGACAAACTTCTGTGTCTACATATCAATTTGCTATAAATCAATCTCTGCTTATTCTATAGAAATGTAACACAAGCCTAAGTTTATCTTTATAAAGCCACATGAGATCACCCTGTTATACAGTATGTCTCCAAAGTCTTTTTCACAGGCCAGGCTGATAAAAGAGCTGACCTTTGAGATAACTACTTCCATACAAAAGTCTGTCAGGTAAGCCCTGCACCAGCTCTAGGCAGCTCAATAGCCTTTCCTTGTAGCCCAAGAATAAATGGAGACATGGTGTGTACTGTAGATGAAATAGAACAAGACATATACTGAAACTAGACATAGTTCAACTGAAACTAGACATAGGTCAACTGAAAGTAGACATAGGTCAACTTAAACTTTACATAGGTCATCTGAAACTAGACATAGGTCAACTGAAACTAGACATAGATCAACTGAAACTTTACATAGGTCATCTGAAACTAGACATAGGTCAACTGAAACTTTACATAGGTCATCTGAAACTAGACATATTTAACTGAACTTAGACATAGATCAACTGAACCTAGACATAGATCAACTGAAACTAGATATAGATCAACTAAAAATAGACATAGCTCAAATGAAACTAGACATAGATCAACTGGAACTAGACTATGTCCCACTTCATTAAAAGACCCAACACCCAACCCAACCACATTCTCACTTCCCACCTGTCTCAAACAGACTGGAGGTGTTGGAGATGCTCTCGCAGTCATCCGAGATGGCAGTAACCAGCACCTTGTACTGCGTCCCACAACTGAGGTTGGAGATTTGACAGGTTGTTGAGGAAGAGTTGCAGCTAAAACCAGTGCCGTTGCGGTCGGAGGCGGTGGCCCTGTAGGAGTTGGCCCCGAAAACCAAGCCCCAGGTGACGGTTGCTATGCCATTCGCACAGCTGTAGTCTGTCTGCACCATCGACACCCTCTTAATGGCTGAGTGGGAGAGAAAATAACCCTAAAATTAGAGACATACTACCAAATGCTCATGGGAATGAATATCCTTGCTCTAATTAGATTCTACTTCAATTTGTGTAATATGTGTATTTTTCCTGCACATCTGATTTATTTTATCTTTATGTTCGTTGTCGCAACCTTAAGCCGCTCGCATTGCAGTTTCCTTTGGGATTACTAAAGTCTTATCGCATAATATCAGTTTGCTTGCTCAGAAGCACCTGTACTGAGAGGGAGGGAGGGGGTGGGGGGGGTCTTCTTGGAGGTACTACTCACTAACTGTAGTGTGCGAGACATTCGCAGCTTCCCCAGCAATTCGGAAATTGTTGACAGACGACACGCCCACGATGTAGTTGGAGCAGGGCTCCAGATCAGTGATGTCCATGGAGGTGAACTCGGTGTCCCTTGAGATGGGCGCCACGCTGTCGTCGTCGTCGTCGCTGATCGTCACCCGGTAGCGCAGCACCATGTTCACGGCGTCCCAGGATACAGTAGCCGTACTCCTTCCCGTGGGCGTCACGGTCACACCTGTGGGCGGCTGGACCGCTGCGGAGAAACACCAGGTGTGGGTGTCAACCCCTTGCGTACACTTGTATAAATAGTATGAGTTCGTTTGGATTAAATCGTTGTTGCTTTTTTGATCATTTTGAACCGTCAAACTAGATACACTCCCACTCACATGAGATAGATAGATAGATAGATAGATAGATAGATAGATAGATAGATAGATAGAAAGATAGATAGATAGATAGATAGATAGATAGATAGATAAAAAACTTTATTGTCCAGTGAATTTACAGACACTGGAAATTCGTCTTTGGCACTTTGAAGACATATTTGAATGCATACATGAATGACGTTCATATAGTTATTTCTACGTTGAAGTGAAAGAACCAGGAAAATATGGACCCACGTGTGGAGACTATCTTGCTGCGACTCTGGGCCCCATAGCCGGCGCTGTTGTAAGAGATGACGAAGCAGTTGTATCTGGTGGAAGCGTTCAACCCGTCCACTTGTCCCGTAACGGAGGTGAAGCTGCCGTTGTATACCTGCATTGTTGTGGGGTACAGTCCCTGCGAGAGCATATACAGCTCCAGAATCAGGAAGTACCTCTCCGCCCCCGTCACGGCGGACCACTGGAACCTGATGGAAGAGCTGGACAGGGCCTCTGAGGTGGTGATCTGGGACGCGGCGGGCACTGTTTGACACAAACAACCACGCACACATTCACACTCATACAAACCATCATTAATCCATTGACTATACACCCATGGTGTTTCCACAGACAAACACCATGGATGATGGTGTTTGTCTGTGTGTGTCCGCCTGTGAGTGCACATGTGTGTGTGTTCATGTGCATGTGTGTGCGTGTTTGTGTGTGTGTGTGTCCTAACCCGTCAGAGCGCGTTGTGTAACTCTGCATTTCTCCGTGTTGTACTGTATGGCTTTCAGCGTTACGTCATAGTGGCTCCCTGGTCTTAACCCTTGCACCAGTTTCTGTGTGGCCATGGTGACGATCATCACCGGGGCCGTGTCGGTGGAGTTCACCGCTCGGAGGTTCAGCCGGTACAAGACTCCTGCCCCGGGGTACGCGTCCCACGCCACTTGAAGGGTTGGCGCGGATTGGGATGATATAGACGTTATGCTACAGCCTGCTGTAGAGCAGAGGAGAAGGGAGAATCAGAAACAGTGTTGACCACACTATTTTGTTATGCTGAGAGATTTTAGGTGTGAGGGAAATTGGGTTGTCAGACAAAGCTAATAGGTAGAGAGTGGTATCATATTATTTAATATAATACATATATATATATACTATTATTCCAGAAATGCGTTACAAAACATAAACAGATTTCCCTAACACTTGTTATTTGTAGTTATTTATGAGTCCTCACTAAAATAATAAGGTAAATCAGTTTAAAAATAAACTTTATTTTATTGTTTTATTGTCACAACAGAAAAGTATGGAACCCGTAAAGGGACATGGGGTATTTTTTTTTAACGTTTCTCGTGCTCACGAGAAAGTATCTTGTGAGCACGAGAAAGTAGGCCCATCTCGTAGCATACCACTGCCTGTGTGTGTGTGTGTGTGTGTGTTTGTGTGTGTGTGTGTGTGCGTGTGTGTGTGTGTGTGTGTGCGTGTGTGTGTGCGTGTGTGAGTGACGTCAGCGAGTGAGTGAACGAGCGAGGAGAGCGAGCGCTAGTGTCAGTTTAGTGAAGTAATGAACGAGTCCGGTTGTGTGTAAGGAACTAGTCCTTTGAACAAAAACACAATAACCACAATTATTATTATTTTTCTAATAAATATTCATTAATCTTCTAAATGCCGATACCGATAGTTTGGAAAATATCTAATATCGGCCCGCCGATAAATCGGTCGGGCTCTAATACATATTTATTTGTATTCATTTATTTTTCTTCCCATTAAAGCTATAACTTGTTTTCTGGAACTATTCCAGAAGAAGAATGAAACGTGATGTTGTTCCATGTTTACAATGTGCCTGTGGCTCAGTTCTAGTGTGCACTTGTGATGACGGATCCCTTTCAGTTCCTTTCTCGACCCCACCAAAGAGCTGGGTTACAAGACAATAAAGTACTATCGTATGGTATCGTATCGTATTAAGCTATTTAGTGTCAAGTGCCCTCTGGAAAATAGCCATATTAATAGTGAGTAAACAAATGCCATTTCCAAAAGCCCCTCTCAGCACTGTGAAGACAATGTAAATCACCAAGTTTTTATAGACAGTTACAGGCTTTTTCTGTGTTTTATTATGAATGAAATGTAACATATAATTTACCTTTCATCATCTTAATTGAGACCCGTCCAGGAGCACACCCTACCCCATTAGCACCAACACTAACGCAGTGCATGTAACTACAATCGATTGATGGCATTCCAAAAGACACATCACAAGCCTTTGTAACATTGTCACACCGCAAATGACACCCATGATGATTGTACTTTGAGAAAATGACTATTGGTTGCGACTGCAGGTTAATGGTCTGAAAAGAAAACGACCTTGTGTGTAGTCGGAAGCCTGTTCCAAATAAGTAGTATGGAATGCAGTGCCTACACCTGGGGTGAACTTTTCACAACCAAGATCCACTTTACACTTATCACTATCCCGAGGTCAGTAGAAATAGGAAGCCGTATTGCATGTAGCATACGTACGTTGCCCCTTGCCAGATTTACAACTTCACCGCCAACCTTTTCCTCTCCGACGCTCATTCCCAGTCTCTCTCTGCCCATCACTGCTAAAAGGTTACGCAAACTCGTTACGCACTGACGCTCTGCATGTTCGTCATACATCTCGAGCCGGTATTTGCGAGAAAAAAAGGCTTAAGTGAACATTCTGTCACAAATCGATATTGTAAAGTGTCCTTACGCATATAAAATTTGAAGAATATTACAGTCAAGTTCATAAAAAAAAATGCAGTTAGGCAAATAGGACTGACCTGCGGCCGAAGCACTGTGTATCTAGAAGAGAAAACCAAAGAACCAAAGATCAATAAAAGCACTGCACTACTGTTCTGTTAAATAGTTTGAAAGGGATCTCATAGTATAGATTTCATAGTATAGGAAAACTTTGTTACACACCAAAACACAATATAATTGATACATTAACATTCAGACATGCATACACTTGAAAGGCCTACCTGCATCAGAAAAGGCATAACAAAAGTTAAATATGAATTCCATCTCTTATCCATGTTTGTTTTCTTTCCTGTCCTTGTCTCCCAGACTTAATAAGTTAAATCAGGAGCTGCTGGAGAGCGGGACTTCTGAATCCTATGGAGGCTGGGTGCAGGTACATCAGCTATATGGGAGCCAATCAGCACGTCTAAACTGAGGACGGGTATCACCTCGTGCCTCTGGGCTAACTGTTATACTGAGAAGGAAATAACTTGTATAGAATCTGAGGTGTTTGTGTAGAGGAAGGGGGCTCTCTCAATTTCTGATATTTCTGATATGTCTGTTATGGTTGGAAACAATTGGGGCTAGGATAAAATACTGAAACTCTGTCTGAGCAAAATGAAAAGATGCATGGACATGAAGGAATAGTTGTTTTTTTATGTTATATTGATGATTATTTATGTGTGTTTCTTTCTGGTTTCACTGTCACAAAAAAATCGTGGAAAAAAATCATCCTTGCGTAATCACGTCATAAATAAAGTTTAATATTTAACTTTTGAAGTGAAGTTTAAAGATAATGCTCTAGACTGTGTGTTAAGTGTCACTCACAGTCGGGCAATTTATTGTTTGTTGAGAGCTGGGAATGGTTGCATGTAGATACTAGCTTTACAAATAGGGAATTAATCAGAGGGAAATATTTATACAAATAATAATATATGATCATTATGTATTGGCCTATAACATGATATAGTATATATATATATATATATATATATATATATATAATTGTACATGTGGGACGGATGAAATATGTGGTGTTGGTTGGTGGGGATCCAGGGACCTACCAGCATCAGGGGGCTTTCACTCAATGTGGGCCGCTACAGTCAGGCAGCCAATGGGGTCAGATGGCCTGACCGTGTGCTTGCTCAGGGGGGTTGAACACCTGAGGAGAGGGAGTGTTCGGCCAGGAGCCGTCTGACCTCCTGAATGTTGCACAGGTGGATTCTGAAGCACCGTGAGGCTGAGGTCTGGCAGACGTTGGCTGATGGTCAATCACGGGTCAAGCACCAATCGATGACGAGAATGCAGTGTCGTCTGGGGGAAAATGAAGATACATTTGGGTATCATCGGCATAGCTATGTTAGAGCCCATTGGAGGATGCACAACAGAAGCGGAGAGGCCCAAGAAATCAACCAAAACATACATTTTATATATATATAAATATACAAAAGTATATATATATATATTTTTTTTTTAAAATAGGTTGGATACTTTATCCAATCTTTATGACCTGGCTGTAAATCCTTGTGTAACCTTCTATCCATTTCACCATATGACAAATATCGAATAAGCGATTACTGTGCCGCAACATCACGCATTATGTTCTCTCATGGTGAACCACCTAATCACAATAAAAACCAACTACCCTGGGGCTTTCCTGTGCACAATACACAATATCCAGTTCATAACCGTAGTGCTCCCCCCTCTACAGTTTATGTTATGTGGAATATGATAGCACCTTGCAAGCTACACATTGTACACTTTGTGACAATGCAGGATGCTCACAATGGGAACTCTGCCAGGACTGATCTGGTTGTCTACGCCCACATGAGGTAAGCAGCTCCTCAGGTATGCAAATCCAAATGGTGACATGAATCCTTAGAGTTCTCGGAAATACACCTACACACAGACACACACAGACACACACACACACACACACACACACACACACGCGCGCGCACACGCACGCACACACACACACACACACATGCACACACACAGGCACAAACACACACAAACACACACCCACACACACAGACACACACACTCATACACATATTGGGTGACAACAGTTCCCTTGGAATTTAAATTTTTCAAACTAGTATCACCTCAGGTATTATAATATATTATAATAAAAATCAAATTCATCTATGATTGCGTTAGATTGAGGAAATGATCAGAAACACATCTGAAATATGTTGATAATCATCCGTTATGTAGCCTGTGTGATGAAACGAAAACGGTCCAGCAAGCCTGATAACCAGATTAAAGAAAATCGGTTGGCACTATTAAGTTAACATTTCAGCAACTGTGGTGTTGCTTACGTAAATGTGAAATTTTGCTTAAATCTAAACCAACATTACACTGTTACACAATATATATATATATAGTGTAACAGTGTAATGTTGGTTTGGATTTTATATATATATATATATAATATTATGTAATTGAGTACATACATGTACAGATACAGTCCAATGGTTAGGGTATTCACTCCCCAGTAAATCTTTTTTTAGGTATGAAACCCAAATGTCCGCAGTCCAACTTTAGTCATACTTGAGCATGATGCATAGACCCTGTCCGCTCATCGATGACACCTCTCTCTTGCTTAAAATATCATTAAGTGTCTGTCAAAGGACTAAATAGTAATGATAATAAATAGCGGCAAATATATTTTATTTAGATAATGTAAAATATTTATTATCAAAATAATTTAGATAAATAACTTACTATTTATAACCCAGTTAAAGAACAAATCAGAAAGTCCAACAATAAAAACAGGACTGACACCACACAGTATTGTCATGCAAAAGAAAGGTTGTGCTTTATTTGTGTACAGAGTCACCGGGGATGTCATGAATGCAGTGAATGCAGGAGTTAACATGGAATCGGCTTCCCCAGGTATCTGATCAGACGTATCATCCGTAGGGGACACTGCCACACATGATGACTCCAGGCCTTCACCATGGATACTTTCTGCCTATCCACTATTACATTTACCGTCTTTCAAAATCCAACAGCCACCTTTTGAACCCAAGAGGCATCAATGACAGTCCATCCACCAATGGAGGCTTTTCTACTTTGGGAAATATATTTTTTCTTGATTCTCTTTCTTCATTGTCTTCAAAAGATTCTGTTTGGGATTTTTCCATGGAATTATTGCAGGCCTTTTAATATTCATGGTTCTTATTTTCGTTTAAACGATCTTTACACAATCAAAATGTTTATGTTTCAGATTGAATACCGACCGATGTGTAAAATTGTATTTATTGCATTTTGGCTCTGTCTCAGAAAAATAGCAGTTACAGGTAAACAAAAGGCATGTCTCAACAAACAAGGTGATATTTTCTATCTTCACTCTTCACTCTTCAGCTTGGCGTGTAGCAGACGTATCCTTGTGTCCAACCGGTGGGGGGGGGGGGTTCCACTGTTAGAGACAAGAGAGAAAGGAAAGAAGACATCAGCCCGGAAGAGTTGACCTGCATACCAAGTTATGGTTTCACCTCTTGACTGATCGAGCTTCTGTATTTTGTGAGACATGAGGTTCATGAGTTTAAATGAGTTTAAGCCTACTTTGTGTTTTAAAAAACACAAAGTAACCCCCTTTATTTTTTTTATAAATGCATACATAGATAAATTAACACAGGAATACATAAAGTAAGAAATAACTTAATCTTCTACTTGCAATTATCAAAAGCATCTCTGTCGTCTTTCAGGGCGGGCCATCAACAACACAACAACAACAGTATTGTCGTTCTTAACACAACAGGGTAAGTCATTTAGGCCTACCACACGTATGTTTCTACACAGCAGCATTTAACATGTGTCACATTGTTTTATTACACCTCCTATGAAAGCAAGACATGAACCCCAGAGGTCCCTGAGGGGACAGAGAGAGAGAGGTGTCCTTGTCTAAACAACTTTCCTCCCATTCTTCTCACACTTTCAACCTTTGTTAAGAGAATCCTATAGATACATATAGAGTCAATTTAAGGAAACACGATACCCTTAATACTGAAGAGGTTCACAATGGACCGGTCGTTTTAAAGCAGTTTTAAAGCAGTTTTAAAGCAGTTCTCTTTACAAATTGCACGTTGGGAGAAGCTTGATGTATGTGTCTCAACATGTTATATAACACTTGTTTAGTCTGTCCCTTTAGTAGATGCGGCAAAAAAACTAAAAAGTGAAGATGACCAAATAAAACTCACCACACTTAACCCGTACTAACCCTTCCACGGTAGATCGCTGAAGAAAGAAAGAAAGAAAATCCTGAATTAGTGATTTTATGGATTTCTTTAAATAAAAAATGAACAGTTTGGCTCCTTAATGTCCGGACACTTACCCATTCCAACACTGTTGCCTGAGCAAGAGACTGTAGGCATGATAAAAAAAACAACAACACCATTGGTTAATGATCATCCATTCATTCATTCGTCTTCTGTTTTTACACAGGATAGGGTGTAGATAAGCCCGACCCCCAGATGAATAAAGTACTATCCGTACCTATCTCCTCAAGCCCACCCCAAACCATGCTTCAATGCTTTACTTTTACGTCCCTGTCTTACCGGCGTACATCCTCCGTGGGCAGAAGCTGACCACGCTGCCGTCGCTGTTGACCGGCGCCACCACCACTGTGTACACGTCGCCGCACATCACGTTCTGCACGTCACAGTAGCTTCTGGACGGGGCCGGCGTGCACGTGTGGTTGGAGCCCGCGCCGGACACGGCCACCGTGTAGTTCTGGTTGGGCGGCCCAGAGGACCGCCAGGACACCCTCATGGAGTGGTTGGACATCCGATAGAGCTTGACGTGTGTGGGGCAGCAGGCGCCTGGGAGACAGGGGGTGTGGAAGGGGATGGGGTGAATTAATGAAAATGGGGTGTTGCTTTTTATTTTCATCATTATCATTGGCATAATACTGGATTGGTTACAATACAATACAAACTTTATATCTATAGCGCCTTTTGTGCAAAGTTGCAAGACACGGTGCTTAACAGAACAGTAAAAAATACAGCAGTACAATTTGAAGGTTTACAACTACAACTCACATGTCTATAATCCAAGGAGAAATTGTGATTTACTTGTTATTTCTTTACTAACTCCATGGTTCTCTTTCCACCTTAGCAAAGTTCCCCATGACACTCAGGCGACATGGGGACATGGGATCAGTGACATGGCACATTGGGGTCATTCAACGCTTTTGGTTTCCCGAAATGGCTGTGGATGTTACGTACGTAACAAGAGCTCCAATACCCAGAGGACTCCTTCAGCCACTCCTGTTCCCCCACAGACCATGGTCCCACATCGCTTTGGATTTTGAGTCAGGAAAGAGCCCTTAGGTACCTGGCGTCTCACCAGCCCTCCTCCTGGAGTCAGGATCTGGCAAGGGCTGAGTATGTCCACAATTCCCACCCCGTTGCATCTACTGGTCTGTCCCCTTTTCAATGCTGCCTCGGCTACCAACCCGTCTGCATGTTGGCTCAGATTTCACACTCATCTGACAGTATTGTGTCTTACCAGCTGTGTGTTCCAATAAATACCCTGGTATACACGGTGGGTTCGGTGCTTACTGGCTGAGAATCCGCTGTAGCTACAGTTGGACACGTGCCCCGTGCTGCTGATGGCCTCCATGTTCACACTGTAGTTGGTGCCGCAGGTGATGCATCCCATCAGGCAGTGTGTGTTCATGGTGTGGCACTGGGCGTGGCCCCGCGGCGAGGTCAGGGCCGTCACGTAGGAGCGTGCGCCGAGGCTGGGGCTCCACGTCACGTTGGACATGGCCTGGGTCACCTGCATCACGCTCAGGGTGGAGGGACAGCAGGGTCCTGGAGGGGTGGGGCGGGATGTCATAATACTGAAACTGGAGGCTACCGTGGAAGCTAGCTGGTAACCCGCATCACTGGTTTACCCTGACAATAGCTGTCTATTTAGATTGCATTTTAGAAAGCAGATAACCTTTGCATTTGTTTTCCTTTCTCTGCCCGTCACACATATGTTAACCTTTGATTGCTCCTCGGTTTTGTTGAATACTTGATTCTGATTGGTCAATTAATGCATTTACCGACTGTTCATTTTGAATAACAGACCACTGCTTTGAAAGCAGCTGTTGCTATGGACACTATTTCCAATCGTAGAATTGGAAATAGAATAAACAAGAATAAACAAAAAAGAAGAGTTTTATATTTTGCCCAAGTTTCCCAATAATGACCGGCTCGCTGTCCGTTATCCCTGACATATTTCCCTCTTTCACACCCAGCCATGCCTCTTGTTCACCTGTTTCCAGAGGAACGCTGAAACTAGGCAGACTCCGCCCGACGGGGTTGCTGGCCACCGCCACCACCTCGAAGACGGTCCCACAGGGCAGCTGCGTGAGCTCACAGGACGCGGACTGCGCGCGGCAGCGGTGCGTGTCCGTGCGTCCCACCGCGGAGACAGTGTAGTTGGTGCTGGGCCTGTTGGGGGTCGTGTAGTGGACCGTGATGCTGGACTCGCTGGCCTGGGTCAGGTTGTGGATCTGCGGGGTGCACGGAGCTGCAGGAGAGCACAGGGGTGAACTGGGACTCTTAAGGACAGGTGGTGGGGTCATGCATCGTGCTGCTGTATGTACGGGCTGGGAAGATCTGAAGTGGCTCCTTGATTGATATTATGTCTAAATAGGCAGTTTTATTTTTTCGATTTTAATGCTTTATTATAGAGAGAGATAGAGAGGAAGGTATGGGAGACGGAGGGGGAGGACATGCAGCAAAGGACAGCGGGCAGGATTCGAACCCGGGTTCAGCGCTGAGCCTATATGGTACGCCCTCTACCCGGTGAGCCACCGGGTAGAGGGCCAAATAGACAGTTTTGACTGTGTATATCTGAGCTACTGTGTGTGTGTGTGTGTGTGTCCTCTCTCCCCACTCACAGCATTACCTGTCTCGTGCTCCTGCGGCTGGCAGCTGATGTTGCAGCCCCGTAGCTCGCTGCAGGGCGTGACCACCACTGAGTACCAGGTGTTGCAGCTCAGGTCCGACAGTGCACACACCGGCGACGTGTCGTTGCAGTGGATCACGCCTTTCGTCTGCACCGCCCGCGTCTCGTAGAGGTCTGCCCCTCGCACCGGCTCCCACTCTATCTCGAGCGTCTCCGTGGAAACCAGCTGCACGGTAACGTCCTCTGGACAGCAGGGAACTGGGAAGGCCGAAAAGAGTAAGTGTCACTCACACAGACTTAGGGCTAGCGGCGTTAATGCCTAGGTATAAGCCTATGCACGCATTGGGCGTGCTCCATATTTACGTGCATGTGCTTCATTTACTTTTGAGCGGAATGATAACAGGTTGTGAAATCCATTTCCCCCTCTACTATGTTATGTTCAGGATGTCCTTACCCACTGGTATTTACATTTATACAACTGTATTCTCGTATAGTTGTGGGTCTGTCTGTCTGTCTGTCTGTCTGTCTGTCTGTCTGTCTGTCTGTCTGTCTGTCTGTCTGTCTGTCGGTTGATCAGTGGGTCAGGGGCTGGGTGGCTGAGTGTGTGTATTCGTGTCTTTGGTCTTTTGTGTGTGTGCGTGCGTTTGCTTGCATGCGTGTGTGGGTGTGAGCGTGCGTGTGGGTGCATTTGGCCGACCGTACTGGTGGTGTAGTTGGCCACGGCCCCCAGGGGGCTGGAGCCTGACGGGTTGTGAGCGAACACGGTGGAGAAGTAGGTGAAGCCGCAGGTGCAGGTGAAGTCGCAGGGCGCGCCCGTGGTGTTGCACTGCGTCTCGCTGCCATCGTCGCGCTTCACGAACACCATGTAGAAGTCGGCCATGGGCGACGGGCTGAAGGCCACCCTGCAGCTCCCGGCCCAGGGCTCCTCCACCCAGATACGGTCCGGAGGACACGGGTCTGGGGACGGCGGTGATACACGAATAACACAACCATGAGGTACAAACGATAGCATATCGTGTTAAAGTACCAAAAATATCCAATCAATTAGAATGCATTAAAGTGAACGCAGTCATCGGTAGTAGGTACTGCTGACATTGAGCCATTATGAGATATTATTTTTTTTCCTTTATTTTCATTTGATCCAAAAGCAACAGTACATGTGTAGCAGGGCAATCAAAGCACACAAATAAAATGGGTCCTAGAATAAAGTCCTGCACAGCCAAGAAAAATATACTCATAGAGCACAGAGGAACAATAGGAATGTGCTATCGGTTAATACAGAAGTACGTAGAAGTACATCTAGAAGTGTTAATGTTGTGTGTTAAATGTAATTGCTCACATGTCACAAAGTCCTCCTCAGCTGAAGGAACACTGGGGCCTGCCGTGTTGGCAGCGGTGACCACAATGGAGAGGTTCTGACCACACACCAGCGGGGATATGATGCAGTAGTTTTGCCTCAAGCTTTGATCAGGAGTGCAGTTCTGCCCAGTGCTGGATTCAACAAAGTAGGTGTCAGCACCGTAAGCGTGCCCAACGTACACCCTGACGGCCGGCAACCGAATTTGCCCAATGGCCAGCAGAACCTCCACCGGCTTTGGGGTCGGGGGACCTGGAAAGGGTCACATTTTTTTTAATATTCCATCAGAATGCATCATGAGATTTTTTGATGTGATACTCCATATTGAGAGGCCTCAAGACTGTTGTAGTACTGTCAAATCCTAAATGAACATAATTATACAGTATGCATGCTAAACGCTTCGCCAGTTTCAAACTCAACAAGGTCTCCAAATAACGACAAATCGTTTCACGACTGAATCACCAAAACACCATAACCATACCGACAGAATAACAAAAATTCCAATGCTACTACGCTTCCAAAATGGAGGCGGTCATCGTGATGTGTAGGGCACAAGCCCTATACATAAGCCCTTCCCCTACCCGGTTCTCTCGCTCTGCTTACGTGTGATCTGGCAGTTGCGGTCGTGGTCTCCGGCCCGCCCTTCCTGATCCGAGGCGGTGGCCTTGATGCAGTAAACGGTGCCGGGGTTCAGGCCGTCGAAGGTGAAGGATGTCTGGTTGGTGTTGTAGGTAATGAGATTGCTGGTGCTCGGTGTCTCGATGATGTAGAGGGAGTAGAACGCGGCGTGCTCCACCGGGGGCCAGCTTGCATAGATGGTGCTGTTGGTCTCGGAGATAGTGGCCAGCTGTGGAGCCACCACCACTGTAGGGCAGGGAGAAGACGCGGACACCCGTCAGTACAGGGGCCACATTTAGTCAGAGTGCGTATGGTGGATGCTTTACTCGTTTTTCATCTTTGGTTCATTGTTACTGTGAAACATCTAAAGGGTATAATTTAGGAACTGCTAACGACATGCTGGGCTTCCTAGCCCTGGCACTGTGGATGCCTGGCTTTACCAGTTGCTCTACCAGTTACCTTGCTATACCAGTGGAGCCAGACAGGGAAAGGGGGGGGGGGGGGGGGGGGGGGGGGGGGGGGGGGGGATGGGATGATCAGACCATTGTTGTAGAGAATAAACTATCTGATCATTAAGAAGATCTTGGACGAAGGGGGGTGAAGACCATGGATGAATTGGATTTTTTAATCAATCTGGGTGATCATTCACCATTCATCATCTTTCTACTCAAATAATGAGTTAAAAAGATTGAACAATAAATAAAGTGCTCCCTCCCCCCTCCCACACACTCCGCCAGTAGTTTTCATAGGAGCACCAGAGGTGTGGTAAGGTGGAATCAATTTCCCCCTGCGATCCTGTTACGTCCAGCATTGCTTGGGGAGAGGAGACAACCCAGTTCTCAAGGTCTCCCTTTTCATATTCTTGGGCATGCAAAAGGATGTATATGGTTTCCCCTCACTGTGTTTGTCTGCCTGAAGTAAACACCGAGACAATAAGGCGGTGACACGATACCCTCATTCTGCTGCCGGATTGAGATGCCGATGTATTGTCCTACAGAAATTACCGAGGCTGCGTTTCAGGAGTCTCGTGCATTATCACCTGTCTGTCGACAGATTTTTTATTATTTTTTATCTTTTCTGGACCTGTGAAGGCAAAGCTTGTAATATTGGTCTGTTGATACACCTTGCATTCAACAGGTGCTGATTAGATTTAAAGGTTCTATGTGTAAGAATCAGCAATACCTCCTCATTACTGGCCCCTTTGGCTGATAAGTGAACTGCAGCCTGCTCAAGCTAGTGCATTCAGAGCACTTGAGTGCTAGCTCCCTAAGCGGACGCAATAACAATCATAATCTCATGCTAGTTATAACCATTAATAACTGTTACAAGTGAAAAAGTTACAAAGGTTTTGCTATGATCGACAGTTGGAAGTCACTTCCTCTTTTCCCGGCAAAACCAGCCCAGTTTAAATATAATAGAAATCAGCTCACAGGCGGTTCTACACAACGGAGAGAGATGGCGATGGTCTAATTTTTAAGTTACATAACAACCTGTTCATATATTATCATTTTAAAGCAATTTATGCATTCATGCAATTCCGACACGTAGTCCCTTTAATGTAATTCTATGTGTATACTGGCTGGGCTCATAATTTGATGTCGGTCCATTGGTTTATCAGGAATGCGTTGCATGTCGACGAGTGGGACCAATCATGACAGTCTGTACCTGTCCTGAGCTCATAGTTGTATGAAGGCTGGCTCCGCCCACCGGCGTTGACGGACATGACACTGAGTGTGTAGTCGGTGAAGGGATCGAGCCCCTGGATCGTGCCCGGGGACCCGGCAACCGCCGTCTCCTCAAAGAAGTCGTCCACGTCGGACATGGCCCTCAGGATGTATCCGGTGGCCCCCAGCACCTCGTTGAACTCCACGGTGATGCTGCTGCTCTGCTTTGAGTAGGCCAGATCGATCTCGGGCACCTCAGGAGCTGCAGAGGTCAGAGGTCAGACACACTGATTTGTACCCAGCAATGATGAAAGTAAAAGACATTTGGATCGTCATTAGACAGCCAATCCAACAAGGAGCATCATATCTACAAGCTGGGTTGAACCAGGGAGGGTAAAGTGTGTCGGGTCAGGTCAGCTGACCTGTGAGCGCCTCCTCCGTCCCGATGGTGCTGAGGACGTTGAGATCATCGTCCATCGCATCGACCTGCATGGTGTATACCGTGTTGGCGGACAGGGTGTTGAGGCCTCCGACCACCATGTTGCCGTTGAACGTGGAAAAGGCGGTAGAATGTCCCGGATCGAGCTGGGGCGTGGCCTGGACCCTGTAGTGGCTGGCGCCGGGGTACGCTGGCCACTGCATGGTCACACTGTAAGACGTGACCGTGTACACGGACACTGTAGAGCAGACAGGAGGAAGACTTAGTGGGATAGGATCTGTAATATTTAACAATTATTCGCCGAAGGCTCCTTGAATAGTGGGGAATAGCCTATTCCCCACTATTAACGGAGCCTGAGGTGAATAATTGTTTTAGTATATGCTACATGTGAACACTCCAAAAATAAACAAGATAACACTTTTTGCGGGGATTTATTTGCTTTTATTAGCAAACGAAGCGGGAAATTTTTGCGATGAAAACAATTTCCCGAGTTCGCGATTTCAATCATGGGATATTGCCCAATATCCCGAGATAGCGAACCAATCAAATTGCGCCATCTTAGGAGGTTCACGTGTAGCATATGCTAATGATGCATATAAATAGATACATGTGCATATTCATAGGTCATGGGGTCATGTCCCTACTACAATAGCCTTGACAAACAATGACCCTCTAGTGTTGCAGTAAAGTGTTGTGAAGCAAAGAGTAAAGAGCAGTTAATTTACCATGATGATGATCTGCAGTGCATATCTGAAAATAAAATGTACAAAAATATTAATTTCCAAAACATTACATAAAAGTGGAAATCAATTCTAAGAGAAAAATAAGGAACATACCAACAACACAGGAACATAGTTTCAACAGTAAAGAGCCATTTGAGTGCCGGTATCTGACATTATGAGACCCCTGAGGCAAATTACCCCTTGTATCATATTGTCAGCGTGTGAAGGGCAGCCGACTGCACATTACCATCACTCAGCACAGATTTCAGAGCTGCACAGGGCAGGTATTTATTCCAGGTCCGAATGAATTTGTCTATTGAGCTAAGGTTCTGCATGCCACACACACTTGTTGACAGCAGTTGTGATACTCAAAAGAGCCTGTGTTCTCCAATTTCCGCACACAATGCACAATGAACAATACAATATTACACAAAAATAAAAGAAACACCCTTGGATTTACCGAAGATTTTTGACAATTTTACAATTCCCCCAATATTGTACTTTTAAAGATGCATGACTCTATCCACCAAATAATGACTTTAATCTTCTTACCTGTGACAAACCCAGCAGCAGGAACAGTGCAAGCATCCTTAAACCTGTACCTGCCATGTCTTATATTAAGTATTTCTTAACCAGAGAGAGTGTGCCTCCGGGCTGTTGATCTTCTTGTCTTTGAACTTTGGCAAGAGGAGCTCATCCTTAAATTTAACTTAATATATTTTTTTCTTCCTTCGTACGGCTGTTTCTTTATTGTTTCAGCAAATCAGCACTAACCAGAGAACCCGAATGTTAGAATCCTCCTCCTCTGGGATTTTGGGTCAGCCTATCAGGGGAGAGGAGGTATGTCTCTCTACGGTGCTTGTACGTATCTCTAGTTTTTCATATTTTCACATATTTCAACTAAAACATAAATATATGCAGATATCCATTATAACTTCATTGTACTTTTTTTTATCTGCATCCACCCTCACCTGATACCTCTGATAAATGACATTCATTTGATCAACTTTAGTTTAATTAAATATGATTTATTTGTATTTAATTTTGTGGCTTAATCTGCAGTTTAATTTTCCTAATAGCTTGTAAGTGGATGTAACACTTTCACATTGCTTGAAGAGAAATATGTCAGGGATCCATACATACCTGTATGTTTCCATCATAACCACTTGCAACAACATATAGATATAAATATGATATACGGCTGCAATTTCATCATTTTTCACAATGGAAAATAATAAAATAATCGTTCTACAGTCCAATAATTTGGAAAGGATATAGATCCAGATTCAATGTGGAATCTGCATCATAAGCAAATAATAGCAAGTGTTTATTAAACATAAAAACACAAATCAAAATAGTATCGATTTTACCACCACTGTTTAAAAATAACAAACCACAGATGCTACTGCATGCTAGAGTTACAGCATGCTAAGTTAGTCAGTAGAACAGTCCAGAGTTACCTGCCTGTGTACGCTTTGCCATTTACAGTGTGAATAATAGTGACGTGGTCCCTTGGGACTGTTTTCCTCATCCCTCTATTATGAAGATGGGCTGGGTCGGCCCTTGAACACCAGAGACCTTTTCAAAATATGAACCCAAAAGAAATTTGATCGACTTGACCTAAAAATCTGCCATGCAATCTCTGCTCCCCATTATCCAATGCTTACACTGTACCAATTTATTTTTATTACATTCTTAGCCAATATTCTCTTGTCTAGTAAGGTGCATTTTTGTGTTAACTCTGTAATTAAAACAATTGATAATTTGCTAGTTAGTAATCATTTAGGTAGATTGTGTAATTATTTATTTTTAAAGCCGGTTAATCTTTACTACCAAATTATCTTAAGGGGGCACTTAATTTGATAATATGTGCCTCTCTGACCTGACAGCAAGGAGAGAGAAGAAGACATAGAAAGCGAGATAGAGAGAGTGTTTGTGCAAGTGTGCCCCTGATGAAGGAGAGGATATGGTGTCTTGACTCATACGAGTGCCCCATCCTATCTGGCCTGGAGGTTTGGGCACAATGGAAGGCTCCATAAAGGACCGCAGAGAACGGGTCAGCCTTGCTGGTGGCATCGTTGTGAGTGTGAATGATACCCCGGCAGAACAACAACAGGGTCAACTGAGGAACAAAACAATGGAGAGTGAGGAGTCTCGTATCACAGCACCTGCTCATTTAGTGTCTAGGACCCACAGGCTATCGGGGTTGGACATGTGAGGCATCGAATGAGCAATTTAGCTTTAAGCAGGAACCAAAGCCGATACTTAGCGGGGAGTCTGAATGGGAATTTTTCAGAAATGTAATATTGCCACGCTGACCTAATTTTTTGGATTCATTCAATGTTTGCGCCTTTGGTCTATCTATATAAATATGTATACGTATCTACATATTTAGATCCAGTTGCATGCTGGGAAACTGGGGGGTCATGTGACCAGTACATGGCACAGGGCACCCAGGCGGGGTGGTAGACAATATTGTATTGGAGATTGCTTCATCTACTAAGTGACCTCGTGACCCGCATCTAAAGTTAAAAAAAGAAGATACCAGCATCCTGGTGCACTTTCATTATGACTGTATGAAGGTTTTATTAAGGAACAACATTAAAATGCATTCCCTTTCTATTTCAAGATTTCTGATTTGTAATGTGATTGCGATTGTGATGTTTTTTCTATTCATTACATACAACATTAGAACTGCAAAGAATACAAAATTTAATTAATAAGAACAGGTAAAATAATCACATATAATAAGCACATAAAAATATATTTAAATAAATTACTATATGATAAAACCAATAGGTAAATATTACACATTTTACTTATATTCTAGGGATTTATACTAAAGGGGACCTGTCACGCTCTGAAGAAGAGAATAATGCTTCATGTTGGGGTTGGGAAAAAAGCATGGTCTGCTCCACTCTGTTTCGACCATTGACGTCATTATTCCAAATTGGACCAATGGAGAAAGCAAATCCAATGAGTTAGAAGGGCCCAATTGTTTAGTGAAAAACATGCAGAAACCGAGTTGATATTGATGTTTTCACAACACTCGTATAAAGCAGTACTCTTTTATGTGAACAAAGCGACCCTGAAGGTTACCCTTAAGCTGTTTTTCAACTTGGTAAAGTGGTTCAGTAGCCCGCCGTTTCACAGGGCGTTCCCTCTTCTGCCCCCTAATGGCCGCGCATGCTGCGGCCTCCTCTGGAGCTGAGCCGTAGCCAGGTCTGCCGAGAGGCTCTTGGCCATGCGGTCAGTGGTCCTCTTCATGCTGCGCGCCGCCTCAATAGCCCGGTCCAGAGTCCGGTTCATCTCTTCCTCCTAGCCCAATACAACAGACACGGTTACTGAGTCGAAATTCATTTAATCCTTCCCGATATAGTGCACTATTAAAGATGTCACCATTTTCACTGCTTCCCATGTATAGTGCGCACAACTTAGTGGCCAAAATGTACTGTTAAAACATCTGACCGCAAAGCATCCTTTGAGCAATATGCTCTTACCACTAGCCTACTTGCTTCTTAATTATGTAATTCTTTGCTTCCTGCGCTTTGGACAAAGGATCTGTTAAATTAAAGTGTAGTAAAAAGTAAGTGAAAAGTCAAATTCACCAAAGTTAGTGCATTGCTACTCGAAATCACGTTTCAAACCAGTTACTATTTCCACTAAAAAAAAAACAACATCTTTCTTTATTTCCAAATAATGTAGGTTACATCTGTGGACCTCTGAAACCCATACTGCTGGTCTATAGAGAATGACGTGCTGAGAGACTGCTGCTCTCACCTTGCTCCCTCTGGGTCTGGCCGCTCTGCTGCCTGTCCTCAGATACTCCAACGCTGGCGATGGCGTGCGCTGGAAGAATACGTTGCTGGGCAACAGCGCGGAATCCGATTGAACGGAGCGCTTCCGCTGGTTGGATGACGCCTGCATCGCCTCTCCCACTTTATAACTATATGTGTTGTGGTTGTTTTCATGTGATGAGGAGTGATGCAAAACAGAAGTGGAAGATTAATTCATTTTTTATCTATATTTCTAAATGATTATGAGCGCACTGATACAGGTGAGCAGTCACCTTGCCGGGAGGCTGCAGGAGGAGGTGTAGTTGACCTGGAGGAGCGGCTTCAGGAGAGGTGGAGGAGACAGGGGATACAACTTCTCTTTGGAGTGCACTCTCCTCACCTCCTTCCCTGATAAGGAACACATCAATAGGAATGTGAACTATGCTACACAGCTAGATCTTCGGTCGGGTAAAGAGCTGCATCCCATTCGGATGTTGAAAGGGAATTTGGGAACAAAAGCAACTGCAACACTGACCTCTGTAGGCATGTCTTTTGCCTTGTGGTGCCCTGGGCAGCTCAGAACACAGGTAGAGACTACTGCTGCTCCCGCTGATGCCCCCTACTGGTGCATTGTTGAACTGCAGCATCACCTTGGAGTCATCTGCCTGACCACTATCTGGAAGTGGGGAAATGATCATGTATTACCAAGTATTTGTTTGCGCCCCTGTGCGTACGTGTTTGAAAGAGACAGAACGCGAGAGAGGGGGAGAAAGATAGGTGCGCTTTCCTGGGAAAGAGAGATATGTGTTTTATTGTGAGAAAGAGAGAGAGTAAGAGAGATGGACTGAAAACACTGAAGATGCTAACAAACTGCCATATCTGTTGGGAGAAACACAACAATGTGCGATAGCAGCAGGAGGAATCGTGACATGTTGTGATGAGAGAAGGACCTAAAACTCCCCATAAACAGACTCATGCCACTTTAACACTCGCACACCATTGTAAGTAGGTAACAGCACTCTGTTCACAATGATTCCATTATTGCACATATCTCCCCTCTGTAAATACAGTGTATCTTTAATTTATCTGTTTATAGGAGATACTGGACTATCTATACCCTATTTATACCCAGTATTCCACATTTTACTTTATTACTTTATATATTAAGTAGTGCTGTCAGTTTAACGCGTTATTAACGGCGTTAACGCAAACCCATTTTAACGGCGTTAATTTTTTTATCGCGCGATTAACGCTCTTTTGCCTTGGCATACGTTGTAGTTTTTTCACCTGCTGTCTAGCAACAACTAGTCATGTTAGAAAAACTACAACACCATACCGGATCTACACTGGAAACAAAACAACAAGCACGCCGCACAAACTTGTTGGGGCAAGCAAGGATACGGAGCGGGGAAAAACTCCTTAAAAGTGTGTGTGTGTGTGTGTGTCACTCTGTTCGAGCCTGCAAGAGAGTTCAATGTTGTCATTAACTGTTACGTCTTTCTGACCAATCGCAGTTCAAGGCCCACCTGGGCTGTACCACTTCGGGAGGGGCCGCTGAGTTACTCCCCTCTAGACAAAAACGACTTGGTTGCGACGTTGACACTTTGTGAGTGTTGCGTCTGTTGAGTGAGTGGGAGGTTGCGGGCGCACAGCTCAGGCTGCCGGACGGCGCTGCAAGGAACTATATAAACGCAATATTGTTATCCCGCAGTAATCAGCCCGACAGCCCCGAAACGTTAACGGCCCACCAGGAATTCTCCCGACTCTCCCGATTACCACTCGTCACCGCGTGTGTGTGCGTGTGTGTGTGTGTGCGTGTGTGTGTGTGTGCGTGTGTGTGTGGGCGTGGGTGTTATTCGATAGCCTGGTAATGTGTATAGGCCTACGTACGGTAGGAATACTGGAATTCATACTGGATTAAAAAATAAATGTAGTAATAGTATTTCCCATCTTGCTGAGCAAGGGTTTTGTTCGAAAGTTCAGTGATTGAAACAAATAAAGGCCTGGGCTATTGACGTTTTACGGTAGGCCTACCACTGTCATGCACCTACCCGATGTCAAGTGGACCGGGTTGAATTCACTGCGGGTCTTTCTTCTTATATCCATCTTACCAAATATATTTTATTACTGTCCTTCTCTACACTCTCTGATCCCACTAAAAGGCTAGCAGCACGAAATCAAGGGAAATATAGAATAGAAAACAATGTGCGATTAATATCGATTAATCGCGAGTTAACTATGACATTAATGCGATTAATCGCGATTAAATATTTTAATCGCTTGACAGCACTAATATTAAGTATTTAATCTTCAACTTTTTGTTGTGTATATATTTGGTATTTTACGTTTTATATTTTGACCTCCTAATTTCTCACCTGCTTTGGCAATGTTAACGTTTGTTTCCCATGCCAAACATTTTTTGAATTTAATTTTTTGAGAGAGAGAGAGAGAGAGAGAGAGGTGTGCTTCACCTTTACTCTTGCTCTGCTCCATGTCCGTTGAGATCCAGTCTTCTAACTTCCACCGACTGGAGCCAGGCTGGCTCCCATCCTCCCATACCTCGGACCGGCTGCCCAAGGACTTCAACCCACTACAAAGCCCACAGGACCATTATTACCAAGACACTTTACACTATTCAGCCAGACACACAAACCCCTCTACTCATGTATGAACATCAGGTACACTATGTGCAGTATGTCTCTCTACCGGTGTTGGGTTATCCGGGCTTGTCGGGTTTTGGACTGGCGGTCCAGGTTGAACTTAGAGGTGAGATAGTCCATCTTCTGAGCTAGATGGGGCAGCTGGACCAAACCATCCTCTAGGTCCTTCTTTAGCTGGGACATCTCCCTCTGCAGGGCCACCAGGGCCTCGCTTGAACACACACACACACACAAACACACACAGACACATACACACACGGACACGCACACACACTCACACACACGCGCACACATACACACACATGCACACAGCTGTTTTAAGCCACTCATTGGAACGTTTTGTATTTTCGTAATGTATTTACTAATAGCTGCGGAAGCAAGCGTCCCTTTTCTTTATTCTTCGCCATCCACAGACCTGTTGCAAGAGCAAGAGTGCAGTTGGTCCAATCCCAGGGGAGCCTGCATGGCTGTGCTGAGGGTGGCCTCTGATAGGTGGCGCTTAACCTGGTTGGTACGGAACTGGTGGAGATGAACTGCGGGGGGGCGGGGTCAGTGTAATTGATCAGCCAATCGACATGCTTGTTTGTGTATTTCCCTGTCCACTTGTCGAATGTGTGCCGCCTCACCCTGGCGCCTGATTGGCCTCTCCTTGGCGGTGCTCTCCACCCACCGCTCCACCGCTGTAGCCGCCCCACAGCCGGGCTTGTCGGTGTGTTTGTGGGCTTCTGATTGGCCGGCGATGGGCAGGCTGCTCCTCCCCCTGGGTTGCTCTGCGGGGGCTGGTGGGTGGACGGCGGTCTGCAGGTCGGAACTGGAGTCCTCGCTGTCCGAGGCACTCAGGCCATCGCCGTGAGGATGCACCACAACGGCGTTGCTGAGGCTATGAGCGATATGTTTTTAACCACAGGAATATATCTTGTTATTGTCCCCTGGGTCATGTCTGCAATAAGTTTCAATTCAGGGTTATAGTGTAGAAAAACAATGTTTTGTTTTGTGGATAAATTCCTTCTGATTGTGTTTGTACAATCCAGCATAGGGAAATTGGATCTACCAAATTGTCTTTGGTAATTACTCAGTTCTTCTTGCCCTCCGGGCAAGAATGTAAAGTGCATTTAGTAGCCTCACCTCTCTGTGAGTAGTTCGGACTGGAATATTCCTACGCCTGGTTGAAGCAGGTCAGAGCTCCCAAATCCACTGTCAGTTTCTGGGCTGACGATCCTCTGCACCGCATGAAAGCACATCAGCATCATTACATGACAGTACAATATGGAACTATACAATACACTACAGTAACAACATATTTGTTACATATTTATAAGATAAAAAGATTGAATAACAATAGTTATCCACAGATACACTGTGAATAATTAATTAGTAGAATACCTTCTCAAGTTGGGCCATGTGACCCAAAAAGAGCCCAAAATAATACCAGACTTTTTTTTCACAACTAACTTTTTAAAGTGACAAACTCTGAAGATCTCCGTCTAATTCTCTTTGGCGGCACCCATGGCAAAAAAACGGCTCTACACGCGAGTGGGTTGAAGAGCGAGTCTGTTGCAGCAGCTCCACAATACCCTCTATGGCAGAGCAACAACAGCTGGGAGATAGAAGACACATCACTTACTGTGCACCACTTTGGATTTGTGATTTGAATGCAGGGCTGGAATGCCGCCACCGACACCCAGTTTGTAACCTTCATAATGCTGCAAATGACCAGTGGGCCATTGTCTCAATCACCATTATGTTGCCTCATCCAGCGATAGTGACTTAAACAACATTTTATACAAATGAACAACTTTGGAGATCTTCAAGATTGCCACTTTAATTATGATACGAGACAAAAGCTGTGGACTGGAGATGGGGAGTACCGTACGCAGCAATGCAGCCACTGACCTGTGATAGGCATAGGCTTTGGGTCTCTGAAGCATTCGAGGAAGAGAAACACTCCGCAGCCGGGCTATCACTAGAAGCTAGGCTATCGCTAGCATCCAGGCTATCAATAGCAACAAGGCTGTAGCTAGCATCTAGGCGTTCATTAGCAGCTTGACTCTCATTAGCAGCCAGGCCATTGCTATCAGCCAGCTCCCGCTCACTGTATGCGCTCAGGGTACTGTCCTGGGTGAAAAGACTGAAATAAAGACAAACAAACAGACAAACATTTGTATTATATGATATTCTCTTACTATACATTAAACTAGATTTTGCATTAATAAACAATTTTAGCAAAGTGAACGTTAACTCAAAACTTTCCCTCTGCTTTAGACATTGTAGCCACACAACTCAGAGGTGACAGCAAAACTGTATAGATTGGCACTGTATTTATGGGATGAGTAACGAGGAATACCTAACACACTAAGACAAAAAATGGCCGAGAATGCCCAAATTTATTCTCTAGGCCTATTGTAGATTGACCACAGCAACACTGTGGTCAGCATTGAATGCTTTCTCACTTGGATTGCGGTGCGATAGAAAGCAAGTGCAGATACATTATTTAATAGGGATCAAATAAAGTCAGATAGTCATCATTTTTAAGTTTATCTATTCAGACTCTCTCCAAACAACAACCAAAACAACCACAATAACAACAACAACAACAACAACAACAACAACAACACTGACCTTTCAGGCGTCCACTGTGTTTGTCTTGATGAGGAAGTGGTTTCAGTCACACAGGCCGAGACGTTGTCGGAAACCTTCCTTTCTGAGAAGCTGCAGCTCCTCTCCACTCTCTGCTCCTCATCATCGTCAACAGTAGCAGCAGCAGCAGCAGTAGCAGTGATGTCCGGTCCCTCAAGAGAGTCCTGTAACCGGCTGAAAACACAGAGACGCAAATACATGCGCACACACAGACACAGAGGGCAAATTAACCCACCGTTTGTTATTCCCACTGCCCTGGGGAACTCTACACCAACTGCACCTGAAACACTACCCACCCCATAGGAAGGCAGACTGGCCTATTAACTAGATACGGACAAACACGCGCAAACGTGTGGTTGTGCATGTGTGTGTGTGGGCATTTTGTGCACGCCCACACACACAGAAACACAGACACACAGCCATACACACACACACACACACACACACACACACACACACACACACACACACACACACACACACACACACACACACAATGATTCACTAAATAATCCAAATGAATCCTGTCAATGCCTAAGGGTGCGTAAGACATACAGTATTTAAGAGCGTGATTATAATGTAATTTACCATAATATTAATATAATATGTGACATTAATATAACAATCAATTATGCAGTTGGTTGAAATTGGTCGATCTTACTGGGGATGTGTATGTGAGCACTGTGGAGGAGGGCTGCTGTCTTCCGAGGAGAGAGTCGGTGAGCTC
Organism: Pollachius pollachius; assembly: GCF_949987615.1. NCBI lineage: Eukaryota > Metazoa > Chordata > Actinopteri > Gadiformes > Gadidae > Pollachius > Pollachius pollachius. The sequence goes on along the minus strand of NC_136947.1, from coordinate 17,034,644 downwards.
TCTCTGCTTTGATTCAGCTCACTGTCACCCTGGTCCTCACTGGCCTCTTCCTCCTCCTCTTCTTCTGCCGCCGCTCCCCACATCTCATTGGCTGAGAGAGGGAACCAGGCACCTGGCTGCTGCAACATGAGAGCGAGTCAGAGCCTTCACACGCACGCACTCACACGCACGCACACACTCACGCACGCACGAACGTACACACACACGTCACGTGTCTGCATGCATGTTTGTACACACTAACAAATGCAAACAAACACACTCACATCTGCCCACTCATCACCTTTGCACACACACACACACAAACACACACACACACACACACACACACTTGCATTTACGTACACACATATACAAACACACTCACAAACACATAGGCACACCTGCATAACCCACACAACAACAAATATTGTGTAGAAAACAATGTTTTAGTTGACCAGGGAAAAGTGTGCACACAGTAAAGAGCATCTTCTCTCAGTTCATGAATAGGTGAATGAGTACATTACCTCATGCTGGGATGAAGGGAGTGAGGTGTCGGAAAGGTTAGGATGATTGGGATTCACGCCCAGCGATGGCATAGGGGGCATGGACGTGGGTGTGGACGATGAGTGGGGAGGGGAGAGCTGTCTGCACACATTTATGTCTATGGTCTCTTTAATGTCCTCCAAGCGCATGCCTATCCTGAATATGTCTCCCTCTACAAGCCTGCACACAGCACAGAGCACAGGTATGTAGCGCGTGCAAGCAGCGACACATAGGCACATGTTGACAACACACATGTTACGATACACTGAAACACCCACACAGACACACACACACACACACAGAAACGACAGTGGTGGGGCCGTGTTAAAAAAACATACATACAACACAAGAGCTCTGCTATAACCTCTGACCCGTCAGGGTCAAAGATTAGAGCTCTGCTATAACCTCTGACCTGTCAGGGTCAAAGGTGCCGGTGTTTCTGCGGAGGCCGATGTAGTTCTGCATCTCCAGGGCTCGGTGCTCCTCCTTAGTGCTGATGTACTTCCTCTCCAGCTGATCCTGAGCTTCCACCATGCTCCTAAACACCTGAGACACATTACAGTTCACACAACATACAATTAGGCAACCAGTTTGTGGCATACCAGTACTACGCTGTATACTTATACCTTAGTTAAAGATATGATGAAAGATATGGCCAACACAGAACCCAAAACAATGGAATGACCATACTATGTGCACTAGATGCAGTGAAAAAGTACTTTTTTACAAAGAAACTTGAGTGTGTGAGTAAAGGCTGCTGTACCTTGGCACTTATTACGATTTAGAACAGAGCTTACCATTTGCTGATCTCCAAGGCTGATGAAGGCTGGGGAAATGTTAAGGCTCACTTTGAATTCCTCCACCTAAATCAAAGATTAATTTATGGGAATGTTAACTAATTAACCTTGCTAATAATGCATGGACGCATGATTGTTGATTCTTTTACTATGAAATATAATTTAAATGTTGACCTTTTTCATGAATTCACTGATAATGTCTCGTAGCTCATTGGTCATTCTTTCACCATCAGTAGGATCTTGTTCCCTAGGCTGGATGACTGACTCTTTATTCAGCTGCTCAATGGTGCTCCTGTGCACAAGCTCCTCACTAAATTGTACTAGACCAAAAGATACACAAAAAGAAACTACAGAAAACACTAAGACCGTGCAAATAAGTTGCTAATATTTAAAATCATTTTTGAACATAATACGTATTTTAACATATATTTTTTAAAGTGATAACTGGCATACAGATTACAGATACATCTGCACAGCATAATATACATCTCATACATTTCTTTTCATGCCAATAATTCAAAATTTTGCCCAAGGCAATTGCAGCAAGTGCTCTTAAAACATGTCTGTGTCTGTAGAACTGTAACCTGACCCCACTTGTAACCAAGGAAGGCGGGTTGCACTTCATTGCTTGATGTGTTGCTGTCATAACATCAAATGTCAGAAACCAAAGATAACTTTACCTGCTTGAGGAGCTAGAGGAGGTACGGAGGATTCAAAATGACTCCCTTGGAGTCCCTGATAATTCACACTGTCGAACCTGAGCAGATCTTCAGAAGGTGTCTGAGGCTGTCAACAAATTAAGTGTTCAATTGTGAACAAAATTACCAACACAATTTCTCTGGTCCCGTAACCTTTGGGAACATATTCAATTATGTTAAAATATAAATGGCAACAAAGAACTACAAAGAAGATGTACTTACTCTGTTTCCTAGCCTCATTTCATCGATCATATTCTCTGCTTCTGCGTATTTGGTTAGCAGTTTATCATATTCCGCCTGAGGGAATAATAAAAATGTAAAAATTCTACAAGCATTGAAGTTGAAAGTAAATTACAAGCAAATAAAAAATTCTAACATCGTCATAAATCCATAGTTAGACCATAATAATTCCATCAAGATGCTGTGAATTGCCAAATTCCCAAACTCAATCAACAGTCAAGAGTCTGTCCCACCTGTAGATGATGCACCATCCCTGGGGTGGTGGTGTGCTTCTCCTGGTCTGGGAACACAGAGGGCCTCTTTGGAGCCTGGACCGAGTCCTCCAGCACCCGGCTGACCAGCCCCAGTGCGCCTGGGGATGACTGGGCTCTGTGCATGGTGCTGGGGGGCTGGGCTGCGGGCCTGCTGGAGGTGTTGGGGGTGGTGCCTGTGGTGGTGGTGGTGGTGGTGGGGGTGCCGCCGGGGGCTTTGGGGATCTTCACCTTGGGCGCCACCTTTGAGAAGTCGGGCAGCGGGTAGTGGACCTGACCCTGGCCGTACTTCAGCTCGCTGCACGAGCGGGCACGGACCAGAGGAACGTTGTCGCTTCCAACAGCCGTCTCCCTCCTCATTAGTCGCAGATCCTCGCTCTGGTGCTCAGAAGAGTTACTGTTTGATGCGTTGCTACGTGTAGCAGAGGAGAGGTCCTCCACAACACTATTATCATGCTTCCAACTGTCTGCCGAAGAGGAATCACTCCCATCATCGGCAGTCTTGTCACAACTCCCTTCGGGTGCACCCTGATTCGTATAATTATCCACAGTGGGGCTCCCCCTGCTTAGGTTATGCTTCCTAGAAACCCCTGCTGGGTTGTTTTTCAGTGCCGTGCTGAGCAGGGTGTCGTCCAAGCTGTCCAGGAGGGACACCTCCGGCAGCGTTTCCGCTTCGATCAGCTTACCTGAGCGGCACAGCTCCTCCCTGGAGAAGTGTCTCAGCAAAAGCTGGGTGAGGTCTGGTTGTTGGGCGACAGGAAGAGGACTACTGCGTGTGGGAGCGGCCACGTTGGCTGGATTGACACTGCTATGGGCCTTGGCTGGATTACCGCTCAGCTCTTGGGATCTCAGGTCTGGTTCCTTAGTGGTCATCTCAATGAGAGAATGATTTTGTGCAGCATGGTTCTCCCTGCCGTCCACTGGCCCGTTCAATTCCGGGCTTGCATGTGGGGTTTCCCTTCCCTCGGAGCTCATAGTGCTCTCAGTGCTGGACGTGTGGTTAAAGTAAGGGCTTCCCAAGTCACCATCAAAGGGCAAATCTTCTTGGTCTTCATCGCTCGTATTCTGCCCCAGGTCTTCATCGTCCCGGGTGGATGGAGGTTCAGCTTGTATGTTTCTGGGTCTGGAAGGGGACCCCTGCTTTATACTGTTGTTGCGCCTGGACTTCAGGACATTCTCCGCATCCTTACTGCTGGAACCATTGCCTTCTGAAGAAGAGGAGTCCTCAAGGGCTGACAACTCTGCATTCCCTGTGTGATGATGGAACAATGTGATCACTTGATGCCTTGATCATCCATTCAGGGGGTTGAAATGTCTTACATGCTTAATTGAATTCAAAGGGGTAGACAATATGCAAACTGTGCAATAATGTTGTGTATAATGTACAGGCTAATCCTTGTTCACTTCAGTGTTGAAATAAATAACAAACAATGCAATAAATACACTGAGTCTGTTGTGCAACAACATTATCCCAGGGTTTGGTTCATGCCGGCTGGACTGAATAAACTGTTCCATATGAACAGAAAATCAAATCACACAGAACCCAAGCTGTGTTACCCACGTTCATTTACAAGTTTGTTGGTCTGTGTGTAGAATGATTTTGGTAGACTGAGGTTCACAGAGATACACACGCTGATGATCTGGGATGAGGATAATCCCTTACCACTGAGTTGGAGGCTGGCCTCTGAGCCGGCCGACTGAGTGAGACGCACGGGAAAGGAACTCTCCAGGTCACTGAAGTGGAGACTTTCATCCTCACTCAGGTCCACAAAGATGCTTTGCTCGAAGCTTTTCTCCCACAGGACCGCCGTTCGCGGAGGGTGGGACGAGTCCTGCCCCTCAATGTCCACATCAGAGTCTTCCATAATTCTCTCTTTGAAGCTTCTGCGCTGTGTCAAAGGGAGGGGAAATATGAAGGGTTTCCTGAGGTAGAGGCGATATATAAAGTTATTTATTAAACATGAATTTAAATGATGTCAATATATAAATGTAGTTTGTATTCATGAAGGTTGTTTGGGAAATTGATGGAATGGTCAATAACAGAGTAATACCTTGTTCACCTGGTTCATTTTTACAATTAAATTACATCTCTGGGTGTCAGTCTGTGAGTTTGGTTGATGTGAATGGGGTGGTTCTCTGTGTGTAGCAACAACTAAATGTGGTCTTACTCAACTGATGTCCAAATTGAATTCTAACGAAGACTTATTGCAATATGTATAGCAATATCTATTTTCTGCGGAAAACATTTAAAGGCATTGCAACAATTAGCAGAGTGATAACACATGGTGGTGTAATAGGCTTACCTTGTGTAATGAAACTACCGGTCAGTTTTCCGATATCAGACTCACACACTTTGCGTCGATGTTGGCTGTTTTGGATCCGTAGCCAAACACTTGCTGCTGACATAATTCTGCTATTACACGATGTCTATACGGGACGACACTTGTCCAGGGGCAGGCTGTTCCCTGTCTTATTAATAATGTAGTCACCCTGAAGCGCTGCTGGTCCTGGGCCGGCTGCGTACAGGAGTCCATGGGTTGCTTGGTAACATCTTTCATGACTCCTCCGATTACTGGCCGTCTACTTAAGAAGGTTTTTAGCAAAGTGCCAAAGGTATTTTACGTAAGACTATGTACTTTTGAATACAGACGCTTTATTGTAAAAAATAATAAATAAATGCGCGCTATTAGGTTCCAGTAATCCTGCTCAGATGTCTCCACTAAACACAACTCTCTAAACATCCCCGACTACAATTGTTGCTTAAATGTATTATTATATGATGCTTCGGCTAGATGAACAGTTCATTCGTTTCACTTTATATGCTACAGAGTAAACTTCTCGTTTCACTCAGTTTAACAGCTGATCTGTGACAACGCGTCACGCTCAACTCTATTTAAATCTATTGGTCGCGCGACTGTTATGTGGGCGTGGCTATCTTTGAATGCGCCGTTCCTATTGGACAGCTGGCTAAAAACAACGAGTACGTTCTTTTTGTTTTATGCCGTCGAAGTAAACTATAGAAGTTACATTAAGTAGGAAAGTTTGGATTAAATGTAGTTCGCTATGGAAACTCATAAAATGTTTTATTTAGTGTTGCTTTTGCGGTATTTTAAGCTATAGGAGGATCTTTATTTCCGAAGTAAAATAAGAACCTTCCATTGTTCGAACTGGATCGCCTAACGTAAGTCAACAGCTAACAGGCTAACCACAACGTATGTTATTCTGGTGTTAAATCGCTTTTTACTATCTTGTGTGAGCCGTGTCTGCCGCAGTTAAACTAACTCAGATGAAATAGCATCAGGCTGCAGGGGGCTGACCGTCAGCTCCAGTGCCTCCCGTGTAGTTGAGGCTTGAAGTTGGAGGATCCATAATGTGCGAAATGTCACGTTAAAGATATTTCTTGATCCATCAACTAAAGGATGTTATTCATTTCAGTGTCCTTTATTGCCCTTTTATATCGTTGACTGATGTAGCCCTGCGTTGATGTATGCTCCGTCTATCACACACTTTTAGGTTTTCCAGATTACCCCCATCTGTGTTGAGAAGTTATCGGTGAGTACTCAGACCTTGTTGTTTTGGTTTCTGGTGTGCGGATTCACTGCTGTAATGCGACTGGGTGTTTCCATCACGTTTGCTGTGGCTCTCAATAAAATGTATTTCTGAGAGACCCAGACGTAATCTAGCCATTTGGGATCTATAGTGGCCTGCCTGCCTGTTCGTGTCTTCATGGGATTAGCTGGATGTGAGGTGGTCGTTAAAGAATATTAACCTGTTGATTAATCGGGTATTGCTTGAGGCATTGTTCACTTCTCTTTCTACTCCTCTTTCACGACTACTATGTGCCTACTACAGATTACTGCTATTCACACATATTTGGCTCTTAAAACTGGGAAAATGCTGAATGCGTATTAGCAGACATTGATTATGAATGCACGCATTTCCATGTACTTGTTATGTACTTGACAGTCTTCCAACGCCTCAGGCTTTTCTTTTTCTTACGATGATTCATAATCCGATGAGCAGCAGAATAACAGGCTAGGCAGACAGTGTTTGTAACCAGTGTTTTTCCATTCTGAATATGAAGTGCATGTTCAACTACTATAAACTGCAGAAGTGGGTTGTGTTTCAACGCATGATCATTACCCATGTGAGTGTATGTAGAAATGCACTCTCAGAATTGTAATGATGCAACTTGTTGCCAACAACACACTTGTCATTCGCAACTTATAGTGCTGCACAATCTCATGCATTGTAATGCTTCTAAATATATCTCCCTGTTCGGTTCAAGAATGGAGCATATAGGCCTATATATATATGTATGTGTGTGTATATATATATACTGTACTTTATATATGCAGTCTGCTCAGCTTATCTTGTGTGTTCCCTGTGCAGACTCAGTTTCCCCATGCTTAACATTTACAGCTTATGATCTATAGTTTGATTTTGGGAAGAATGAGAACCAGATGTTTGGCCCTAGATTTGCAATTTTCTTAAAGAGGCATAGTCAAAATAGCCTCTGATTAGTAATCAAAAGAGAAAGAAATACGATGTGCACAATCCGCGTCTGATTTACTTTGTCCAGCGTAATCCCACATGTTGTGTTTTTGATTTTCATTTGTTTGAATGGTTATGTAGTAGGCTAGTAGTAAAATTATAAACCACCCAAGACTAAGATGAGTAAACATGGTTTTGTGCACCATGATTATTGTGCTGAATGACTCACCATAGCTAATATAATCACCAGTTCAGTAAATCAAGTTATGCCCTAAATTGATTGTCTTATCTTTGCATTAGCTTATGACCTTTTCTTTGTATTGCTAGTTTTCTCAAGCAGGCCACTCCGACTGTGTTCTTGCTCTGAGATTTTTCTTCGCTGCTTTGTTCCGTGAACTTGGGGAGCAAGAGGGTTGGGTTTTGTATGACCTCATATATGAATGAGGTAATGGTCGACCCTTACCCTTCTTAGAGGTGTGCTTGGGAGCTTACTCTTTGCTTTACACTCATTACGGTTTACTATCATTTCGCTACCAAACTATATCTTCGAGGGCTTTCTGCCAATATAATCAATATTCAACAATATCAATCATATTTTCTGTTGATTGCTATAAACCGAGCAACGCCAACGCTTTTCCTTTATTTCCCACTGTCAGAGCTCCAGCCTAAGCCCATGTATCTCTGCATGCTCATGCCCTATCCACAGGCACGTGCTCCTCATCTAAAGTCTACAGTACACGCCCCTGAACCGGGTTGATCTCCGTTGGCAGGTTGCCTGCGTTTTGCCCCCTCCTACCAATCTATTCTGTCCACCTCTTTTCCTCGCTCCCTGCGCTCGCCCTGCCCTGCTTCAGCATGCTGCTGTTTGGTTGGGGTTGCCATGGCGCAGCGTGGCCAGAATGAGGATTTACACACAGCATCTTGTGTTCTCTTCACAGAGGGCCGCAGAGAGGAGACAGCCGAACGGCAACACACACGCACTGAATGAACCTAGTATGGACAGAACACTCAGGACTCTGCCGACTATTTTAAAGACTCATAGAGGCTTCAGCCCACCCTCGCTCTAGTTCTCTTCAACTATATCAACCCTACATCAAGGAGCTGATGTGAATATGTCCTCAGTGTCTTCACCATATTCTGAATAGGGAACGTTTCTTTTTTCACGTCCAACAATTTTTACTGGAACAAACTGGGATTGTCCCTCATAGTATGCACTACAATGGATGAAAAAGGCGCTATGCTTTGCGTCCAAGGCGAGGACCAGTCCTTTCATATCCGCTACAGGTAGGCATCTGCCCTCTCTCAACTTAGGGTACAGAGTACTAGTCATTTTCTAGGTTGTTTTCATGTGGGACTATTGATAAAGTAAATGTTGGTGCATTAAGGCAAAGGGAAGACCCTTGTTATTACCAGCCTCATAACACCTGTTGCACATGTTCAGGTCTTACTCTGTTATGTTGAGTGGCCTAGTCAAGAGACAAATAATGCTGTATCAGTCATTTGGAGTCGGGGATTGAAGCTCCATGTTTAATTAGACTAAACCCTTCTTGACAAGCACCTCTTTCCTAATTAGGGTTAGCTTGTTGACTAAAGGCAGGGTACTGTGTTTAAACAGACGTGAGCCAGCTGTCTGCGTACCTGTCCAGGTACGGAGAGTCTGAGAGCAGATGAGACCTTTCAGACACAGGAGGGACCGCTCCAGTAAACATCAATAGTTAAACAGGTCCGCTGAAACATTCATTACTTCTTGCTTTGTTTTGCCACTGTGAATGGACCTGCAAGGGACACCTGTTTGCTGAGAGCTACGATCATTTCTATTGGAACAATGCATGCACTGTCTAACGCAGCTTGAATGTTCTAATAAAGCTGCTTATCAATGGCCACAAGTGTAATCTGAAAGTTGCCCATCTCTTCTGTCATACTAATCTGAGATGACCTAGGTCAAAATAAAGATAATAGAGAGAGAGGGTACTGGGATGAAAGGAAAGTGGATTAGCTGTAGAATCGCTGATTGGGGAGGTTCCTTGATGCTCCAGGTTAATACCACGCTGATTGCATTGGCTTCACCTTGAAAGTTGTGTGCTCCCCCAAGTCTGCTGAGATAGATTCAAAAGCGATTGGAAAAATACTTGATCTCCCTTAACCTAGGTTCAGTTAATAATTCAGTGCAGTGTTAAAATGTTGTATAGGCTAAGGATCTGAATTAGATCTCTTCATGCCTCAGAGACAAAGAAAAAATAGAAGGGGCTGCCTGGAGTTTTTCCCCTGGTGGAAACCTATTTAGATGCCTCTATCATGTGCCATGCGCTGCTGCTGCTGCTGTTTATATAAGAGACGGAAAACATGCAGGTAGGGCAGAATTAGCAGAACCGACCGTTATTATCCTGGAATAGTACGATTATAGGACAAATTAAAGGCGTAAGCAGATGTTTACACATGTTTGGTCTGCTTCCAAGTGCTTGTCTGCACGATTTAACAGAACAAGCTACTTTAGTTCTTTAGGTTCGCAGTTGGCATCTGTGTAATCTCAGCAACACACCATCTATGAGCTTTTTGTTGAGTAGCCCCGATGAGCCTTTTATGATCCAGGAAGTGTTGGTGTTCTTCCTGAGTTCAAAGCCTTGAGTAGGAACAAACGGGAGCATTGGGAGTCAACAAACTGAATGAGGCTTTGCAAAGCCAATCTTGTTTATGAAGTTTTGGGTGGGCCATGGCAAAACCAAATGTTTGCTGCACGACTGCAGCAGTTGTAGAAACATGCTCTGTAATCTGCCATTAATCAGATAATCCTCCTTCTATTCTCAACACCCTCCTGGTTGCCTGGCCCCACAGTCAGTCCACACTTTGTTTTGAAAGGCCTAAAGGGTTTCTGTGCACAGAAATGTCGTCTTTTGTGGCCGTACACAGTGAATGGTGTGCTGTACCATTTGCCTCATACTTTTGAGTTCCCAGGCAGACACAATATTGTATATACATGATATTGACCAATGGCGACAGGAAAGGACCCCTTCTACCACAACAAACAAGGCCCGCGATCAACCGTGGCCATTGTTCTCTTTAGTCGGGAGGAAGTGGCTGAAAAACAGTCCCTGCCAAACGCCTTTCCTTGCAAGAGAGGCTCTGGTCGTGGACTGTGGGTGGAGTTTTCCCCCTTGTCTGTTTCCCCCTCCTCCCCCTTCCCTTCAGTACTTGATGTCCACACAGTACGAGTACCCTTTTCTATTTTCCCAAAGCCCTCGGCCAGCGAGTACGCTTTTGCTTCCTGAGTACCTGAGTTTTCCATATGGTGTTTTGCCAGATGGGCTGCTGCCTCTCCAGTGGGATTGTTAGAACATGAGGACCAATTTCTGCCCTGGGAGCATGTCCACTTAGCTGTGTCTGTGTGTGTGTGTGTGTGTGTGTGTGTGTGTGTGTGTTTATGTGTCTTTGTGAGTGTGTGTTTGTGTATGTGTGTGAGTGAGTGTGTGAGTGTTTGTGCGGTTGTGCAAAGGCACTTTAACCTCTTAACCACAGTTGAACAGGTACAGTATATGTTGTAGCTATACTTTTTGTCTAAGTATTCACGTAGTGGCTTCGGATCTCGGGACACAACAGAGAGGGGTTCAGGGGCCCAGAGAAGCAGTGTGTTAAGACTGCTGTGGTCCGTCCTGGTCTAGGATGGAGGCGTCCTGCCTGGAGCTGGCCCTGGAGGGGGAGCGACTCTGCAAGGTGGGGGACTACCGGGCCGGCGTGTCCTTCTTCGAGGCCGCCATCCAGGTGGGAACGGAGGACCTACAGGTGCTGAGCGCCATCTACAGCCAGCTGGGCAATGCCTACTTCCACCTGCACGACTACGGCAAGGCCCTGGAGTTCCACCACCACGACCTCACGCTGACCAGGTTAGAGCCCCCCGCACACACTCGCACCCGGGAGCGGGCAGCGCACTCACCGTAGGAGATAGGGCCTCGGAACCAAATTAGGGGATTGTGGAGAAAATGAACAGACATAACATATCTTTGGGCCCTTCATGCATTTTCACGATTTTTTAACCTTGGCGATCAGTCAAAAACCAAGGGCGTGATTTATTTTGATTTATTTCAATATTCAAATTTCGATTTCGGATTTCTTATCTCCATGATCCCACTTATCCAGCCTCAGGAAGCTGTAAAACATCCAAACCTCCGACGCTTGTCTACAACTCCTTCCTCACATGTCGTGTTAAACATCCCCGTCTAGGACCATCGGTGACCTGATGGGCGAAGCCAAGGCCAGCGGGAACCTGGGCAACACTTTGAAGGTGCTTGGGCGGTTCGACGAGGCGGTGATCTGCTGCCAGAGGCACCTGGACATCTCCAGGGACATCGGAGACAAGGTGAACGTGAAGTTGCAAGAAGTCCACGCCTGTACCAACATGTCGACCCTCCCGATATGTGGGTTTGTGTGTCGTTTTGCATCGTGCGCTGACATCGCTCTATCCTGTGTGTGTCTGTCTGTCTGTCTGTCTGTGTGTCTGTCTGTCTGTGTGTTTCTGTGTCCGTCTGTCTGTCTGTTCGTCTGTCCGTCTGTCTGTCTGTCTGTCTGTCTGTCTGTCTGTCTGTCTGTCTGTGTCCGCCTTCCGTCTGTCCGTCTGTCTGTGTGTTTTTCTATGTCCGTCTGTCTGTCCGTTCGTCTGTCCGTCTGTCTGTGTCCGTCTTTCTGTCTGTCTGTTAGGTGGGCCAGGCGAGGGCCCTGTATAACTTCGGGAACGTGTACCACGCCAAGGGGAAGAGTATCTGCTGGAGTGGGGCAGAGCCGGGGGACTTCCCCGAGGAGGTGATGGCGGCGCTGCGGCAGGCGGCGGAATACTACGAGTGAGTCGGAACGCTCAGGCTGCTCCTTATCTCGCTCTGTCCTGATCTCAGATCAGCCTCCCGAAATAGCAGACTGACCCGTCTTGGTGCTTTCCAGGGCAAACTTGGCCATCGTCAAGGAGCTCGGAGACAGGGCCGCGCAGGGAAGGACGTACGGTAACCTTGGCAACACACAATACCTCTTGGGGAACTTTCGCAGAGCCGTGTCCTCCCATGAACAGGTATTGTGTAGCTCTGAAACCAAACCAAGCTTCTTCCAAATTTCAAAGATGCAGAAACATGATTGTGCGATATATATAAATAAGCTACGAGTGTTACCATCGGACCCCTTAGCGCCTCCTCATCGCCAAGGAGTTTGGCGACCGCTCGGCAGAGAGACGGGCGTACTGCAACCTGGGCAACGCCTACATCTTCCTGGGGGAGTTTGATGTGGCCTCTGAGCACTATAAGTAAGCCTGCCTCCATTCAGGCCCAATTCAAGGCCACATTGTTATCAAGGGAATGCAGTTTGCAAATACTTACGCACAACTCACAGTTTATCTCTTGTGGTTTCTGTCTCGAATGCATCTCATAAAGACAGGGTCATCTGCAGTTGTTGGCAACATAAAAGCCTCACATCATTACATCATCACTTTGTATTTGGAATAACTGTAAACTTTGGTCAGAAGGTCATTTGATGTATAAAAGAGAATCCCTGTTTGCCATCCCTGCGACCTCGGGGCTGTTTGGTTAAGGATCATATCAATGAGAGAGACGGGAGGGAACAAGGCTGTGCGCTTTGTGTCCCCCGCAGGAGGACTCTGCAGCTGGCCAGACAGCTGAAGGACCGGGCGGTGGAAGCCCAGGCCTGCTACAGCCTGGGCAACACCTACACGCTCCTGCAGGACTACGAGAGGGCCATCGACTACCACCTCAAACACCTCATCATAGCCCAGGACCTCAATGACAGGTACACTCACTCTGGGTTACCGTCAGTCCTTTGGTCCTTTTTAAACTCTCCTGGGATGCTGAGGTAGAAACATACATATGCAGGAGAACCCCTCTCCCCATGGCCACCTCCTATCAGAACACGCTGTTGGTCACTAAGTGGTACAATATGTAACAAATGGACGATACTAGATCATAAAATGACCCTGACATTTCCATAGAGATGAAGGAAACTGCATACTCAAATACTGACATCTCTGACAACAATGTCACAGCCAGTGTGTTATCCTCTGAAATCTCTGTTCCGGGAGACAATTGGCCCATAAACACTGCGTGCCGTAGCCATGGAAGCAAGCGAACAAACTGGATCAACTGAGATTGTGCTAGATTCTACCCGACCTATAAAGCCACGTCCTCTTTCGCTGAAAGCTTCACGACCAGAACTGTGCTACAACACGTGCACATCTTGTAGAAAAGACATTGACCCTTAAGAGTCCAGGAGGATTTCACGACAGAGGCCACGTGAGCTGGTCTATAGTTTGCAAACAATAAGTCAATTGAAAACAATAATATACATTAGCTGATAAACTTACAGTGTAAGACTGGTCTTTCAAAACTGAATAATTGCGCCCATCTCAAAATATAACGTTGCGTTAGGCTGGTCTGCGCTCGCGTTCCTTCATTGCTCTTCATTGTCCTGGCAGTCCTCGGGAGCTTTGAGTCTGTTGATGAGAGGCCAGGCGGAGGGGGCAATGATCTCCCATATTGGGAATTTTAACTGAAATGCCAGTTTTTAAAGGCTCAGTGTCAATGTTACATATTGTACCTTTAAGGGGGATAGACACCATTGCTATATGGTCGACCCAATGGACAATAGGGTTAGGTTTTAGCCCGCCTCCTTAAGGACAGGGGGTCCAGACAGAGGGAGGTGTCTGCCACAACAAGGCTTCATTGTTGCCTTCCGAACAAGTTCACTCTGTTTAAGAACGTTGCTTCGAGTTGTGTGTGGATAAGCGGAGCTCAGTCTGGGCAGCAGTGGATGTTGATGTCCCCGTCTGATAGAGTGTCATGCTTCTGGGACACATAATATTCCGACCACAGTTTGTGTGGATATGCGGAGCCCAGTTTGGGTAGCGGGTCGTTTGGATGTCCGTCTCCTAGAAATGGAAACTTGGACACTTATTGTATAACACCACTGTGTGGGCCACATTTCAAGCAAAGACTCTCGCAACGACGGTACTTCATAGAAAGAAAGTCGCACGTGGTTGCCGTGGGTTGTAACCATGGGGATAACAAGCCCCCAATCCTTCGTAGAACTGTCAGCCCAAAACCCATTTTTGTGCTGAAACAGGGGTTCACTCACACTCTAAGATGACAAGGCAATGTGAGAAGTGAAACATTATCCAGAGGAGTCTTCGTCAGTATGGCATCTCCATGGCAATGTTCTCCGGTATGGTCTGCAGGATCGGGGAGGGCCGTGCGTGCTGGAGTCTGGGGAACGCCCACACCGCACTGGGCAACCACGACCAGGCCATGCACTTTGCAGAGAAACACCTGGAGATCTCCAAAGAGGTACGAGCATGCATGTACCTCACAACACACACACACATGAAACAGAAATAGGGATGGGCATTTGAAGGCACATCAATATTTGAATATTCGCTAAAAAGAAATTGAGTAACCCGTTAACCGAGCAACGCTACCGGCAACGGAGGTTGCCGGTATTCCAATTAATATAGCTAATGAATATATTGAATTAACTTTAGGCAAAAATTTAAAAGAATCTGCTACAGCTAAAGTCGAATACCCACGTCATCTCGAATAACCGTGCCCACCCCTAAACCGAAACACTGCAGCATTAAGCTAGTCTTAACGCCCTACATTCTTAAGAGCGTTTACTAAATATATTCACTTATAAAATCTTTTTAATTCGAATAAGAATGATGTAATTCTCATTATATACATATTATGTTGTGTTTGTGGATCATCTTTAATATCATTCATTTTCATGGTTAAAAAGCAACGTATCACATATCAATTAATGTGTCTGTATGTCATTGAGTTGATCTTTGAACCTCCTCTTCCAGACTGGAGACAGGAGTGGAGAGCTGACTGCCCGGATGAACGTGTCTGACCTGCAGACGGTGCTGGGTCTGAGCTACAGCACCAACAGCTCCACGCTGTCGGACGCCAAGGAGACGGACCTCCCTCTGAACGGTACGCCCACACAGCAGGGCCTTGGTTTAAATGTAGAGCAATGAGGACTCAGGCGGCCTCACAGAGCTCGGTGTGTGTTCCCTGTGTGCAGGAGCACGGGCTCGTACCGGCAGGAGACACAGCATGGAGAACCTGGAGCTGATGAAGCTAACGCCAGAGACCAAGCTGAGCGTAAGACACGCACGCATGCACGCACGCACGCACGCACACATGCAAACAAGCACACAAATTGATGTAAGGTTAATTAGGAACATTGAAATCTATGACAAATGTTCCGCAACTTTGATAGAAGACCAAAAGGAAAAAGGTTTTGTACATTATCTTTGGGCTATACCAGAGGTCAAAGTGTCCTCAAATCAAACTGAAGAGGAATGCCAATTCAAATCTTTAGGGTGGCATTAAACTGTTGTTTATGAAGGAAAAACTTGCAGATACCATAGAAAACCAATCACAGACCCAGACACACATGAAATCGTTCCCTATCACGGATATAGTGCACTATATAGGGTGCTCACCATTTTGTAGTGGTGTTCGAATTCTCAGTGGTTAATTTCATGCACTACATAGTGAACTTAAAATTCCCAAAATTTGAGTGAACATACGATGTTCCCTACATGTTACTCCCGTATACCACAATGCAATGCGGTCGTGTTTTTCCGGAGGAGAAGAAGAAGCTGAATAACCGCGAAAACGAATACATTTAATGATGGAGTCTCCGGCTTTCGTTTAGAAATGTACACAATTTATTTGGGATTAAACATAGAATATGTAACATTCAGAATTAATTAAAAAAAACCTTGATCAAGGAAATGTTACATTCAACATCAATACAACCTCCAGCTGTCCTCGTGGGCGCCCGGTTCGTTTACATGATGTTGGCGCGTCTGTCTGCGTCACACAAATACCCGGCGCATTCACCGACGCAAATGACGTTTAGCAACGTTCAGCGTAGGGTCCGAATTCTCGTTTGTTCGTTCCCTATATAGTGCACTATATCACGAACACTATGTAGGGAATAGCGAGTGAGTGAATAGGGAACGATTTCCAACACAGCTAGAGAGAGAGAGAGCGAGAGTCAGACAACGGTGGCTGTTACCTGAACCAGCACTAGCCTGGTCACCTTGTTCAGCTCCCACGCCGACTCACTGGCACTCCTCCTTCTGTCCCAAGGGTCAGAAGTGGAACAGCGACATCCTGACCAAGCAGTCCAAGCCCAGCCTGGCCAAGGCCTCCTCCAAGCTCTTCTTCGTCGGCCGGCTGCGCAGCAAGAAGCACAAGGCGGGCGGCTCCACTAAGGTCCTCCAGGACACCAGCAACACCCTGGACCCCAGCCAGACGGCCCCCCCGGGACCGCAGAAGGTAAAGGAGGACTTTGAGACCGATACGGGGGGGCGACGTAAGACGTGCCGCCCGCTCATTCACCGCCAGACAAGCGGCTGCAGCCGGATCCCTAGCTTCAGTTTCACGTCTTCCTCTGTTCTCTTTGCGCCGCCCAGCGGCCCAGCCCCGAGGCGCTCGGAGACGAGGGCTTCTTCGACCTGCTCAGCCGCTTCCAGAGCAACCGCATGGACGACCAGCGCTGCGCCATCCAGGACAAGGGCAGCCGCCTCTCGCTGAGCAGCGGGCCGGACGCGCCCCCCGGCAGGGGGTCCTCCGGGTCGGAGTCGGCGGGCCGGAGGACGAACGAGCCCGCGGCGGCGGCGGCGGCGGCGGCGGCGGCGGCGGCAGCGGGAGGGGCGAGCCTGCCGGGCCTCAGGCTGCACCAGCAGAACGGCAACCAGGCGGTGCTCAGCCACCTGATGGCCAACGCCGACAACGCAGAGCCCGACGACAACTTCTTCGACATGCTCGTCAAGTGCCAGGTAAAGGGGGAGGAGCTTGTGGTTATGGATTCAGTTCCTTGGTTTTATGTTCCGGTGTGCTCTTGTTTTATGTGTGTATAGATTATAGACTGATTCTTGGAAACGGGTGTCAAAATTCTTAAATACGATTTTGGACGTGTTGTAAAAATGTATTATATTATGTCATCTATACTATGAAGCGAGAGTGCTCTGGACTCTACACACAATTGCTTAAAGGTGACATATTATACCACCAGGTGTGACTGTGATTAGCCGTTACAAGACGTTGGTATAATATGTCACCTTTAACATCAGTAATATCAAAGCAATAACGACATAAGTGAGTTGTTTCAAACCATGTTTCCTCATCCTGAAAAAAGTGTGCAAAGGTGCAAAAAAGTGAGTCTGCTTACATTACGCAACGTGGATTGGCATTTGGTGAAAAGAAACCTCACCTCCAAGGTTTATAAGGGCCTGTTCAAACTGATTCGATAGTGTGAATATGTGTATTTACTTTGCAAGTCATTCTGGGACTTTTGGCCATGAACAATGTCTTAAATCAACATTAATAATGGTCTTGAAAGGGTATTCTTAAAAGTTTTAAATATAACTTATCGTAAACCTGAGAACGGTTTTCACCAGTTACTCAAACTAGTCGATGTAGCCTCTTAATCAGTCAAAATTAAAAGGACCTTAAATAACCACGTTCTGAAGCCACTGCAAACCTTTCCTCGCCCCACGCTCTAAGTGCTGTTACAACATCACCAGTGCCTGGCCATACTGCAGGAGCAACCCCACCTCTGGGACGCACCTCAGCTCTGTGTTTCCACATGATGTGTCAGCCCTTAAGTCCTGCAGCCCGCTCACAACCCGCCCCCGTCCTCCGCCCCCCAGGGCTCCCGTCTGGACGACCAGCGGTGCGCGCCCCCCCCGCCTCCGGCCCGCGGCCCCACCGTGCCCGACGAGGACTTCTTCAGCCTCATCATGCGCTCGCAGGCCAAGCGCATGGACGAGCAGCGCGTCACCCTGCCCCCAGGGGGCCCTGCCGCCCGGCCAGGGGCCCCCCACTGAAGCGCAGCCGCCCCAGTGTGTAGCTCAGGCCCGGCCGGGGAGGCCAAGGACTAGCGTGAGGACGGCCTCACCCACCGGGGGGGCCCCCCAGGGACGAGGAGGGACACCACGGAGACGGCGCTACGTGGCTCACTAGGGAGCGGTTCTCCATCATTGTCCTCAGGGACTCAAGCACTGCCAGCTATATGTATCATATGAGGGGGGGGTGAGGCAGAGGACTCACAGGCCTCTCCCGCCTGGTGCTTTTTTGTGTTTCACTTAGAACTGGATTTGCACTTCTGCATACGGATCATAACGGAGCAAATAATCACTGCAGTCAGAGGTAGCTTTTATTTTTACACTTGATTTTTTTGAAAATTGTAACCCTTTTAATTTCACTTTTTGAACAGTGTGTTTAGATGCTCAACTTCAGATGGGATGTATTTATTCTAGCTTTTGTAAAAAAAAGAAAAAATGGATTCCCAATGCCGTCCTACCACTTTCTCCCTTTTCTTTTTAATACTCTCGTAGCGTTACTAGCGATTAAGGTCCATGACATGACACTAGAAAGGTACAGCTCTTTCCGTGTGTATTTTTTTTTATAATTGTGTGTATGTCGATTATTAGTCTGATGAAGGCGTTGTCTCGGTCAGGGAATCAGACACTTTCAGACAAGCGTCTCCTAATATAAAAAATATCAAATAACTTTAAACCTATGAACAGATTGTGGTGCTCTTTTGTAACACTACTTTTTTGTTGATCAGAGGAATAAAGCCTCAACTCTTCAGAGAAGGGGAATTGTCATGTCTTTTTATTGTGAACAGAGGGTGGAGAAAATGTTTTTTAGCTTCTGAAGTGTAATATACCTTTTTATTCCATCGATAAACCAGTAATTTACACTTCAATTAAGTAGCATTAACTTAATCACATAATAAAACACAGAAAATCGGCTGCGTTCATTTCATAGAACCATCAGTTCACATGAAGAGGCAGTGAAATAAATACACCTCTGCTTTAGTTTGGCCACTTTTTAGTTCAACAGAGACACTGTACGTGAACAATAATTTAAAAAGCTTAAGATATTAATCAACTAGAAGGGTCAATTAGTAACAAAAAATCCAAAGAAAATGTGCAAACATACAATACTGGCATTGAAATGAACAAAACAACTGCGTGCCTTTTAAGATTTCAATGTGCATATAATGACCCCTTTTTCAACGGCAAAGGCCTCAGACCTACTGAACCTTCACAGCAGTAGACCACCTGTACGATGTTAATCCTGCACCCAATGCCAGGATGCAAAAATAAGCAACGAAGCGTATTTGTAATTCCCTTTGGGGCCATATGTTAAAAAAAGAAAGAATTGCAAGCTATTTCAAGACAATGTATCAGCTTTTAGAGCGAAACACCGTTTTTTACATTTACATCAAGCAAGTTTATACAAGGTCATCCCACTATGTACAACGCTGAGATCTATAGAATAAGAACGGTTACACTATACATGAGAAGGTTGAAGGTACTGGTAGAATGAATGACATATAGTTAGGCTATTGTATAACTTGCCACATATTCAGTTTCCTGAAGGCCTGATGTATAGATGCATTGAAATGTACATTCACAGCCCCACCTTTATATCAACATCTCAACAATGACTTCAAAATAGCAGCATAATATAAAAAAGAATAGAGAAAGACTGACTGGACAAAGGGCAGGAATGCATTTCACGTCAAAACCGTGAACCAAAACCTGACCTTTAGAAAAGACCATGGTTGATGTTCATCTTTGAGAGTTTTCTTTAGGTCGGG
This sequence comes from Pollachius pollachius, assembly GCF_949987615.1. Lineage (NCBI taxonomy): Eukaryota > Metazoa > Chordata > Actinopteri > Gadiformes > Gadidae > Pollachius > Pollachius pollachius. The sequence continues at coordinate 17,014,973 of NC_136947.1, read as the reverse complement.
GAAACTGCAGGAAGGCACCATCATTTATATTCGCTGTAATCAGATCATGTATTCAGTGCTGTGCCTGGTGAGCAGTGGGCGCGGTTAAAGAAATAAAGAGGTGAGGGACCTGACCACATGAAAACAAATGAAATGGAGGAAACTTAGCAAGCCGAAGACAAACCAAAAAGCATTCACGTGACTAAAACCCTCCAATCAGGGCCCATCTAGACGCCTGGCAGATTTCGTACGCGTTAACATTTCCCTTGGGATAAAAGGGGCACGCCTCGTTCACTGGGTGGGTGTGCAGTGTGTGTGGTTTCTGGTGTGTTCTGGAGTAAGCAGGCTGCATGCCAGAGGGGCCTGACAGGCCACTCATGTCTGTGTGGCGCAAACCGTACAGCAGTAGTGTGTTTGTGTGTGTGTGTGTGTGTGTGTGTGGCTGGGGGGCGTCTACAGAATGTATTGGAGCTGGACATGTTCGAACGCTAGTGGTGTGTGTGCGTGTACGCGTCGGCGTGCGTGTGTGTGGTAGGGCGTGCTAGGGCTTGTGCGTCCAGAGTGTCACAGTGCGGTCCGCGGAGGACGACAGGAAGGACAGGTCGTTCGGGTGCCACCGACACTGGATCACCTTATCCCCGTGCTCGCCCACCACCGTCACGGGCAGCTGCTTGGTCAAGTCCCCTACACAAAGAGAGAGAGAGAGAGAGAGAGTGAGAGAGTTGAAGCCATACACACACACACTGAATATGATACTTGCATAGATCATAGCCAAGGAAGAGTTGGGGACCGGGAGGGTGGAGTAGCGGTAATGTCAAGATGATGTGTTACGAAACCACAAACGAAACCGTTCATTAAAGCTGGGCTAAGCCCACCACTCTCTAGAAACAAAGTGTCAGCTTTCCTTCTTGGGATGGGGGAGAGAGGGGGAGGAGTGAGGAGGGACTCTGGGCTGTCTGTTTTCTTCACAACATTAGCTCTGCAGGCGTTCCCCTCCCGCCCTCTAGTGGTCAGAAATGGATCCGTTGTCCATAAGACCAAAAGACTTTTGGTCTTAAGTTTACATTTTCACAATTTCTTTTTTTCGATTAGCTAGTAGTGATTATGACGTAGTTACCACTCAGTCATTGAGCAACCGCGTTAACCTAAAGCGACTCTGGGTGACTTGTTCTAGAATAGTTTTGTTTAGGAGGGGGTAGGGGGTTAGGGTGCATCTCGCTGAAGGACGTCTAGAGGTTAGACAGGGGACATAAAGGCTTCGAACCCACAACCTTCCGGCGAGGAGTCAAACCCCCCCAAACCCTTACTAGACTATCCTACGCCTAGCCCAAGCAGGTCGGCCCTACGACGTTTCCAGTTCCCCCTTCCTGCCACCATGTTACCAATCGTTGTCGGTCGCTTTTGGACAAAAGCGTCTTGATAGACGCCCTTAATGTAAGCGAATGAATGTACGCGTGGGCCTGGACCCCCCCCTGGACCTACCCTGGAGGTTGGTCACCATGACCTTGGTGTCGTAGGAACCGGTGAGCAGGTAGTGGGCGCCGGGGGAGAAGCGCACCGAGCGCACGTCGCTGCCGTGGGGCCGGTAGGTCTGCACGGTGCGGCCCCCCCGGATGTCGTACAGCATGCAGGCGCTGTCCTCCTGCCCCGTCGCCAGGAGTCGCCCGCTGGGGTCCACCGCTACCGAGGCAACGGGGC
>NC_136947.1:16988296-17008296 GCF_949987615.1 Pollachius pollachius | reverse complement strand
GGGGGATGGGGGGATGGGGATGTTTGGAGCGGGTTGGATGTCATGCACACGCACACACACAAGCCAGTGGACCCACGTCCGAGCGTACTGCAGGAGGTGTAGATGGATGATAATGTGGTTTGTGACACCGGCCCACTAACAAGCCAGCCCTTTCTTTCAGGGAGCAGAAGACTAGATGGTTGTTCTGAACCACAATGACTCAGTGGCTCCGTGAGACACAGCAGAATGAGCCGGACTCCCTTTCTTTAGGAAAGCCCTATATTTAGACTGGTAACTAGCAGTCACCCTGGGCGTCACGCTAGCAGGTCCAGGACAATCGAGCAGTGACTCATTTGGCTCCAGAACAGCGCTGGCCCGGCCACGCCCGTCATGAACGCTGCACCTCATCAGAAAGGACCCTGGGAACCCCGGATTACCTCGGTGCTGTCGGCCAGCTCCGGGGTCGGGGCGTCCTCCCCGGGGGCGGAGGCCGGCCTCAGGCTCTGCGCTCCACCGGAGCTCAGCATGGCGGGGTCCACGGGCGTGTCCGTCCTGGAGCTAGAGCAGAGGACACGACGCACAGCGGGGTGTCGTCGGGCTGGGATCACCATCGTCATCATACCTTACGACACACTGCGCACTAGCATAACGCCCGTCTGCGAGGGGTTAACGACGCGGCAGGTCATAGAGCTAGGGCTGCTCGATTATGGAAAAAAATCATAATCGTGATTATTTTGGGCAATATTGAAATCCCGACTATTCAAACGGTTATTTTTTGAGTTTCAAAACATGATGTATTTATTCAGCATGTCTCTTTCAAAAACACTTTGTAACTGAGAACTTTGAAATTTTGCCTTAAAAAATAACACAAAATGGTCCAAAAGAAAATGTTCAAATCTAAAATAATGCACAGATATGTATCCAGCTGTTCTGCACTTTCTATAAAACATAAAAAATAAAATTAATAATAATAATCTAAAACTCGATTATGTTAACTTTGTGATCGTTTGACTCTAAAATCGAAACCGAGATCGAAATTCGATTAATCGCCCAGCCCTAGTAAGAGCTATAATTTAAGGGTCATTAAAAAACAGCACTGTCGGCAATCAGTGAGTGTACGGCGCAAGGGAGAAACGTACGACGCCTTTAACAACACGTTAAAACGTCAGCTCTTGAATCAACCAGCGATTGAATCCCCCCCCCCCCCCCCAGAGACCCGACAGACCCGTCTGGACTCTTACGTCTCGGGCGACTCCTCGAAGATGCTGTGGCAGTCGGCGCTCTCCATCATCAGGCTGCGGCTCAGGCTCTGCCCCGGCGCCCCCGGGTAGTGGAAGTTGGCGAAGGAGTGGGACATGGGCGACACCCCCTTCCCCGCCGCCGGCTCGCCCCCGGCCGAGCCCCTCTTCTCCTGGCCCGAGAGGCCGTAGGAGAGGCCGTCCAGCGCCGGGTTCAGCGAGCGGGACATGTAGGTGTCGGCCGACTGGGGCCGGCGCATGGGCGAGGACGGGTAGGGCGACAGCTTGCTGATGAGCGGCGTCAGCAGGTCGGCGTAGCCCGTCTTGGCGGGCTTGGACATGCGGTCCACGTGGATGTTGAGCTGCTTCTGCTCGAAGGCGCAGGAGAAGACGCCGGCCGACAGGTTCTGCATCCAGGAGAGCAGCGATAGGTCCAGGTCGTCGCAGCCGTTGCCGCACAGCATGTCCACGCCCAGGAGCACCTCGCCCTCCGTGATCTCCTCGCCGGTGGCCTTGCTCTGCGCCCCGGGGGGTGGGGACAGAGAGACAGAGTCAAGGGAGCGACGGGCGGGATGCACCGATTGGTTATGTTAAGTCACACCCCCTTTTTATAGGACGGATTCCTCGGGTTCTCTGACCCCGGCAGATTGTGTGTCGTTTCTGAGGAGATCTACAGGGAGGCAATGTTTTGGTGTGTCTGTCTATGGTCCACCAGGGGAACTGTGATGCAACGTCGTGTCTCAATACCCTGTTAAATCAACCAGAAAATGTACTATTATTTGATTTTCCCTTTGTTTCATTGTTAACTTATTTGTTCCTTCTCCCAGTTATTGCAGTTTTGCACCATAAGCTCTACATCCCGATTATTCTTCACAAAGAACATATTCCGTTACTCAAGCTTATACGCTTCACGAATTCCCAGCGTTTCATGCTGAGCAGCATTTATTATTTCTAGATCTCAAGGGGTTTTCAAGAGGTCCTTTCGGGTTCCCTACCTGGCAGAACTCCACGCAGCACTCGTACAGGACTCCCTTCAGGAGCAGCTGGAAGAGACGGTTGCCGCTGGCCTTGAACCCGGCCTCGCTCAGCTTCCTGTCGGCGGGGATGAACTCTGCCACCATGGTGCAGGCCTCCTCGAAGCAGTGCACCCGCGCCGTGCTGGGGTTCCAGTCCTGAGGGAACACACAGGACTCATTAGCACACGCTGTTGTTGTTTCATGGGATCCTGCCCTGAACTGTTTTTATAATATCAAACTAAAACATAATCCGGTTGGCCAAGGGATAACTCTCCTCTTTATCTTGGCCGAGTGGTATTGCATTGTGATCCACATGGAATGATACAATAACCCACAACATTATAGTCTGGATAAACAGTAACATATCACCTCAACTGTCAGACACTTTGTGTTGTGTGTGTGTGTGTGCATAAGTCCCAATATGTCAATATATTATAGCCATACATGCTTTGAGATCATGCAGGGTTTGTCTACGGCACTGTTTATAGCAAACATCAGTCCCACGCCGGCGGCTTGCCTTGAACTCTGCGTGGTGGGTGAGCCGCGGCAGGGTGAGCAGCAAACACAGTTTGCTGTAGTCGTCCTTACAGGGGCAGAACTCCTCCAGCGTGTGGAGACACTTGACGGCCTCCTGCATGGTGAACTCCAACTGAAGCGCACAAACACGACTTTAAGATTGACCATCGACAGAGTCTGAAGTCCAGCTGGAACACAAGTCCAGTAATAGTAACATAGTCAGGTTAATGTGCTGCAGTAGTAGAACAAAGAGCAGTGTGTAGTGAATCCAGTGGACTGGGGTTTTATTTTAATCTTTTGTTGCTGATGTAAACACTGGCTGGGATATTTTTAACCACACATACCACAGACTCACTCTTCGCATGTTCTGACACTGAATGGTTGGAATGGAGTGGACACTGGACTATATAAAGCCATTGTATCTTTAATATGACTAAATGCATGCAGTGTTTAGAAAGAAGAACTTCCAACTTGTTGGAAGTCATGCTATGTATTTTATTGTTCTAAAGGGTATAACAATGGTTATTTGAACTGTGTATTGGCACTGAATACATTTATTTTCTACAATAAATTCTTAATGTCTGCCTGCATAAAGATTTGAATTGTAATTGATGAGCTGTTTGAAGAGCTGTATGGGCTGTACTGCACTAGTGTAACATGCTAGTACTGCACTAGCGTAACATGCTAATACTGCACTAGTGTAACATGCTAGTACTGCACTAGTGTAACATGCTAGTACTGCACTAGTGTTACATGCTAGTACTGCACTAGTGTAACATGCTAGTACTGCACTAGTGTAACATGCTAGTACTGCACTAGCGTAACATGCTAGTACTGCACTAGCGTAACATGCTAGTACTGCACTAGCGTAACATGCTAGTACTGCACTAGCGTAACATGCTAGTACTGCACTAGCGTAACATGCTAGTACTGCACTAGCGTAACATGCTAGTACTGCACTAGCGTAACATGCTAGTACTGCACTCGTGTAACATGCTAGTACTGCACTAGCGTAACATGCTAATACTGCACTACCGTAACATGCTAGTACTGCACTCGTGTAACATGCTAGTACTGCACTAGTGTAACATGCTAGTACTGCACTAGTGTAACATGCTAGTACTGCACTAGTGTAAAATGCTAGTACTGCACTCGTGTAACATGCTAGTACTGCACCTGTGTAACCTGCTAGTACTGCACTAGTGTAACATGCTAGTACTGCACTCGTGTACCATGCTAGTACTGCACTAGTCTAACCTGCTAGTACTGCACTAGTGTAACATGCTAATACTGCACTAGTGTAACATGCTAGTACTGCACTAGTGTAACATGCTAGTACTGCACTAGCGTAACATGCTAGTACTGCACTAGTGTTACATGCTAGTACTGCACTAGCGTAACATGCTAGTACTGCACTAGTGTAACATGCTAGTACTGCACTAGCGTAACATGCTAGTACTGCACTAGTGTAACATGCTAGTACTGCAATAGCGTAACATGCTAGTACTGCACTCGTTTAACATGCTAGTACTGCACTCGTGTAACATGCTAGTACTGCACTAGTGTAACCTGCTAGTACTGCACTTGTGTAACATGCTAGTACTGCACTAGTGTAACCTGCCAGTACTGCACTAGTGTAACACGCTAATACTGCACTAGTGTAACATGCAAGTACTGCACTAGTGTAACATGCTAGTACTGCACTAGCGTAACATGCTAGTACTGCACTCGTGTAACATGCTAGTACTGCACTAGTGTAACCTGCTAGTACTGCACTAGTGTAACATGCTAGTACTGCACTAGTGTAACATGCTAGTACTGCACTAGTGTAACATGCTAGTACTGCACTAGTATAACATGATGTTCTGCACGAGAGGAAGGGCTGACTCACGTGCTGTGGCTCATCCTCGGCCGACATGGCGTTGTTAACACACAGAGCCTCCAAGAACTTCTGCTTCAGCACGATGTAGCGGAACCTGATACATCAGAAAAGATGACGAGACCCAAATACTGACCGGCACTGATGTTACCCCACTGCAGAGCACTACTTAAATGAAAAGGTATTTAGCACTTAGTTTGTAACAATGAATGCATTATTAACACTTTAGAGGCACCAACAGTTCAGACATCTATAAGGGTTTAGAATTATAATTCTAGGAATTAGAATAAGCATTTCTTCTGGGGTATTGTTCAATATCTCTGAAAAACTATTATTCATTTATTTTTAATAATTAAAAACCTCCTGTAACATTATACATCCACAGTGTCATAAGAGAAGGAGAATCACACTCATTCACCTTTTTCCATCAAACTTTTCCATGCACTCTAAGGGCTGAATGAACTGCAGCACCTCGTCCCACTGGCCATCAAGAACCAGTTGCCTGAAACACAGACAGACAGACACACACACACACACGCATGCATGCAAACACCCATGCAAACAAGCCCCAACAGTCACACACAAACACACACACATTGATTAGCAAACATTTAAAGTCTATGACTAAACGTTCAACAACTTGGATGAAAGACCAAAAGGAAAGGTTTCTTTTACATTATCTTCCAGCTATACAAGAGGACAAAGTGCCTCAAATTAATCTGATGCGTAGCACCAATTCAAATCTGCAGGGTGGCATTAAACTGTTGTTTATGAAAGAAAAACTTGCAGATGCCATCGAAAACTAATCATAGAGATGCGTGTTCTGCGATTAATGTTCTGTTTCCTTTATCTGTATCCATCTGTTCTTTCATTCGCTCTGAATGAATCTACGATGACATAACATAACAATGATCCATCCTCCAGCGCACACAGGAAGGGGGGGTTTGTTGTTGTTTTTAGATTGTATTTCTTCTTTCTACCTGAGGAAGAGCATGTCATCAGAGTACAGTCCGTTGATGACGCCACTCTCCTTCTCCAGGGCCAGCATGCTGATGTGTAACTTCCGGGAGTTGAGGAAGTCCAGGATCACCTTGATGATCTCCACCTCCTTCACGTTGATGGTTTCTTCCGCTGTCATGATGACGACGGGCTGCCCAAGATAGGACACCAAATCGAAAAGGGAATGTGTTTGCTATGTACATGTTATCATTTACTCGAATAAATGACTACTCAATTATATGTGGGGATCATAACAAAGATTCATTATGCAATGAAATTATTCAGATTAAATAAATAATATATATATTATAGCTACTGATAGTGGCCAATCATCTAAACAGATCTAATGCTATGTGTGTCTTTGCCGCCATTTGATACAAACTCTGATTTAGACCTATCAAAATACATTTGACTTAAAAATATATGTCAAATAAAAATAATGTTACCCTAAAACAACTAAAACAATGGCAGGCACTACCAGCACTCAGTGTGCGACTGAAACAGATTTCTGGTGATAATTACATATACAAAAACTGTGGTTATCATCTCAACAAAAACAGTAATAAGCTCTCTCTTTGTGACCAGAATATCATAAGCAAAATGCAGTATGTTATTCAGATATAGATCAACTAATCACGGAAAACCAAACATGGGATACACTTTGTTTATCATATCAGTGTATAGACCGAGCATATGCTGAACTACAGGGTAATAAGTTGTCCATGCAGGAGAGCAACAGACTGCAACGTGACTGGGAGGGATGCACCTTCGTGAGGTAACGTTAGGCAACGTTAGACCACGAAAACAAGGCTGCCCTCAACAGCATTTAGGTCTTCTAACACTCATTTCCTTGGCTTGGTTTCAGTTATTACACTGTCAAAACAACATAGCTACCCAGCGGGGGATGTATTCATTACGGTGAGATAATGCAGGAGGGTGCATTGCTTCAGATTGATTAGCCTAGCTAAGCTAATAACACTGTCACTGATGCACAAGTCCCTATAAGAAGCTTATCTACTTGTTACATAGCGAATTAAGCGGAAACCTTCAAATGAATCCATCAAAACAAGGAGAAGATCTTAAACGATTCAAACTAAATGTCCCGAGCTGTTGCGACGAAAGGGCCATACACACTGAACAGAAGAAGCCAGGCCAAGAAGCATTGAAGACGGGCATCCTCCGCTAGCCGGTCGGGCGGGGTGGGGACCGACAGCTTTCCCCATGTCGTACGCGGTTGGAAATAAGGGCGATTAATGCTTACCTCTTTCTAAAAATGCATGAGACGAAAACAAGAGCGTACTGGGCTGTTGACGCCAAGCGCCGTGACGATGGTATAGCTCGGGGTGGTCAGAGTACGTCTGCTGCTGCGTTGGTGGCTCTCCTCTCCTCTCTGTCCGCCTCGGCTGCTCCTACTCGATGTTTGCCTTCTGCTGCTGCTGCGGCGCGGGGCCGTCCCTCCACCCAGCCCGCCGGTTGTCAAGAGAACAGCCCTAGTCAACCAATCAACACAGGGCTCCCCCCTCAACCTGAGCCCCCTGGATAACTTTCGCTTTGAATTTAGAAAATGTATCTGAAGATCTGACCTTCGTGTTTGCTTATTGTAATGATGAAGGTGTCATACAAATGGCATTGTGCCTGTGTGTGTGTGTGTGTGTGTGTGTACGTGCGTGTGCGTGCCTTTATGCAGCCATTAAACTAGAACTAAACAGAAAATAATGAATTAGACACAAGGATGACAGTTGATAGTTGGCAATTTAATAGCTCAAATTAATAGAAAATAACAAGGTCCATAAACGTCTTGATGAATTAAAAACAATATGAAATCAGGTTGGAAAAATAGTAAGACTTTAAACTCCTTGAATCCGACCACTCTGTGCTGCTGAAGTTATCACACTAGAGCACGAATTAGGACTTCACACCAGGTCCTTTTTTCCCAAGCTACACGCTGAACACTGTTCTGTTTCCTTTACAATTGTGCTGACAAAACCCTCAAATGGTAAATGCAGCTTACAAAAAATACTTTCATATGACAAAATATATATGTACAGTGTAAACACATAATACATGGATATAAGCAAAGAAGGAAATTAACATGTAACGATGCACAAATAAAACCTACTGCATGTCGGTGTTACAGTGGCAATATGGTTAGAAGGTTCAGTGAGCAATTAGGTCAACTATGTTGGATCATCTACTGCTATAATTGTTGCTAACGATCTGTTATATACACGTTTGATTTAGGTTTAGGTTGTGGTTTTTGAATGTATTTAGGGGGGCTTTATCCACAGCAAAGTGACTAATTTAATGCTCAGAATGCAACATGATTAGAATTGTATTAACTCTCCATAGATTGCACAGATTAAGGACACAGTGGAGGGGTGTCTATAATAATCACAATTGTGTTATCAACACTGGTGAACGATCACACTGTTTTTTCAGTACGACAAAAGGCCCTATGATACATTATATATGCTTAGGATGAACGATTAAAGCTACTCAAAAGGTGACTAATTAGTCATTCATTTTGAATGAAATATCTATTATGTACAAGCATATTCAACTCATAAACATTACGTTCATTGTGTTACTCAGATAAAAACAACATCCCCAAATGCCTCGTGTCAGACAGTCAAAGCATTATTGTGAAATTAAATAAATTAAACAAGTCGGTTGTAGGTGCTTTCCAGAGTAAGTTTCATGATAAAACAATAAATGATTTCATCCTCATCATCATAATCATTTTCATCCTCATCATCATACACTCAATGGAAAGTTACGGCAATTCAACAACTTGAGGTATTTCCCTCAATCTTAGCACTTCACTATTCATACACATTTAGACCGTTCCATTCACCTTGCACAATGCATTCTAAGTGCTAATACAAAAAAAAGTTGTTCTCTCACATTCTCTCTCTTTCGTTAAAACTCCCAAACCATTTCATCCTGGAAATGGTGGAGAAGATGTGTGAGTCAGGGGAGGGGAGAGGGAAAAACGCTCACATCAAAACAGAGTCTGCGACAGGAATGTACACCGCCACCGACCAGACTTTACCACGCAGGCTTCTCCGTTAGAGACACACAACAAGCATAAGGCCACACATGATCAACTCAGAATAACCAAACTGCCTCTAACTGAGGAGTGACATTCAGTGCTTCAGCGGTACTACAAGGTAAGGCAAAGGTCCTTTGCCTCTTCTTTACTTTCGTTTTTTTGGCACAGAAGAACATGGATACACATGCCAACACAAGTATACACACACACACACACACACAGACACACACACATACAGTACACCGCCCTCATTGAAAAGTCTTAGTTGTCCCACTTGGTTCTGTTAACTGCGATGCCCTTTTGTTGAAGCTCTCCGTCCTACATTCCAGTTTCCAGGTCAACAGCCACGTGGCCCTTGGATGAAAAAACTATTAACACCAAGCCCCCGTTCGTATGGGTAACCCCGATGAACGAGAGATATCTTTTTACGTGTGCGTGCGTCTGTGTGTGCGTGTACAGTCCTGCGCTACTTGGGCTGCAGTTTTTTGGGGGTGCTCTGCTTCTTGGTCTGCCACAGGTGGCTGGCGATGGTGATGGCGTCCACGCTAGCAGACATGGTCTTGGCCGGGATGTGGCTGAACTGCTTCCTGTCAGAGTTGTACTTGTACAGGCCCTCCACCATCTTGGTGGTGATGCTCTTGGGGCCGATGCCGGCCAGCTTGGTCATCTCCTCCGTCTCGGGGCAGTAGGTGTACACCGACCTGAACTGACACCCCGCGTCGCGGAACAACACCAGGAAGTTGTTGGCCTCCGACTTCTCCATTTCCTGCAGAAGTTGGACAACGGATATAGAATGGAAAATGCGTGTGAGGATGAGAAGGGGGTTTGTCACCAGCGGTGGACTAATGGTTTGATTTCCTACCATACTTACAAAGTCGATATGTTTGTCAAATTGAGCATATTACATACTCAAACATGAACCAAGAAAAATAGCAAAACTTACATCCAGTATCTTGTTCTTCTGCCCTTCGTTGACCTTGCCCGCCAGGCAGCAGTGAGCCAGGGCGTTCTGTATGATGTGTTTGTTTGATTTGGCACTTGGTTCCTTGTACAACTTGGGTCCTGTGGGGGAAACACAGTGCATCTGCCTTAGAAAACAAATACACTTAACTTAAACTATCCATACACTATAGAAATCTGCTCTAGTCATAGGAACAAGGTCCTTTGTTCTGTTATAAACAGGTATGTACTGATCATGTGATGTACAATTCCTAATTCCCTGGGTTTGGGATGGAGCAGTGACTCCCAGTGTACCTGTGTACTCTGTGTTGGAGGGCGTGGAGGAGGTGGTGGACTCAATCTCCCAGTCTTTCTCTCCGTTGCGGCTTCCAGCTGACGGACAGGAAGAAAAGCCCCCCGCAGAGTCAGGCCTGGATGGACGTCACAACAAACACAGACATTACATGTCGGAATGCAAACAACAACAACAAAAAAATTTTTTATAATAAAAAACAACAACAAACACAACAAACACAACAAACCAAAAAAAACAAGGGTCGAAAAAGCCAGAGCAGACATGCAGACGATATCAATGGCACGAGACAATGAAGATCAGCGAACGCATATAGCAGCAGAGAGAGCGGCAGCCAAACAGGGTCACACACTGTGCACTGTGCTCTCAGCCTGGCCTGTTCTCTCTCACTGTACACAGCCAGTCTTAGCGCAGTAAAGCGTGGAGACATAATCAGACGGGTTCAGCAAAGCATAGACCGAAAGCCCTTATAGCGAGGGCAGACTGAGAGGCATGGGAGGCAGACTCAAGAAGTCCCGGAAGAAGGCACACACAACCATAGGGCTTGAAGCATCGGGGGAAGCCGGCACGATAGGGAATGATGCACGCAGCAGCCAGAGAGAGCAGCACTACAGAAGGCAAGAGTTACTTTTTATTCATCAAGAGCAAAGGAGCAGTAGAAGCAGATAGCGCCGGAAGCAGCATAGGCAATGGCGTGGCAGGTTTTGAAAGCAGCACAATGAACTCTAAACCTTTTTTGATCCATCTGTTTCATTTCACACACATCACTTGGGTAAGGGCTGTTATGACTGCTGTTGTCTGCTGCCGGTGACACATGGTATCAAGAGAATAGACAGCGTGGAGAAATGGAGTAAAGCTCTGCTAGGTGTGGATGGAGCTGCTTCTCTTGTGAACGGTCTAGGCGGTAACGGCCGGTTTTACTAGTTCTGTTGAGCCTTACTAACCTTCCCTTTCTTTCTTTGGGAGAGCTAAGAAAGAACGATATATGACAGGAAGCTACTTTATTGCCTCTGAGGGGTTGCGTGCAAAACAAGAGGTAGAGGATTAGACAGTGTGGGATATCAGATGGTAACACACACGTCGCTTACAAGGGAGGACAATGAAAAATGACTGTCAGGTTATGGCATGGGTTATTGCTGTACTAGTTCAACTGTGGTATATTTCATTGGAACAACAATGAAAGGAAACAGTTGCATATTTTATCACCGCCAGTTGAAGATTATACAATGTTGCTTGATTACAGTGACATTGTCGACAATAGAAAGATGGTCATTTGAGGACTATATGTATAGTTTCCTATATGAACAAACAAATAGCACAGGGATGACCAGAGACGTTAGGAGGGATGTTTGAATGAGGAAGGATCAAAAGATCAAGGCACTGATGCTTGATTATTTAGTTTCGACATTACTTAAGCAACCTAAACACGCAACTAAATGCTTAAAGCTCCAGTGTAGGGTTTAGTAGCAACTAGCGCTGAGGTGTCAGATTGCAACCAACTGAATTCGCCCCTTTCACCCCTCCCTTTACAACGACTACATTAGCCTGTACTGACCTCTAGCTTTTTTTTTTTTTGCTAAAAAAGTGTAAATTCTAATCCACCATGGTCGATTTTTGATGTCTCTAGCCAGCAAAAAAATCCCTTTAACCATCACAATCAGGTTATTAAAGTCACCATGGTCACAAGTCATGTTGAAGGACAAGGCAGAACTAGATAAATACTACTTAATAGCCTATTAACACAAAGTCCTCTATTGTATCCAAAGTGGTGGATAATACATTCATAGACGTATAATTATCACTATATGCTATATGCATTCGCCATTAATCTTGATAGCAGGCGGCACTACAAGCAAATGTTTATTTGCTCTGCAGTGAGTGACATAGATTGCTTTTGATAACATGACAGTGTGCGTTTAGTTTTGGATACAGTTTAGTTTCGGATACAAACTTTCTCAGAAAGAGCGATAGCCTACTTTAACCGAACAGGGAATCAACCAAAAAAAGTCTCCAGAACATGGATGTATTAAATAATGCACACCCAGTTCATATTAATAAGAATCCCCCTTATTTGCAAACTGTCATTTGCTACAGTATTTTACACTCGGATTAAAAAGTGTTTGAAACTCTAAACATTTAGGATATTTTGTCGGAAGGACGGAGCATGCTCGTCTTCACAGGCACAGTGAAGTGGACTTTGATGTCTGCGTTCCATAGAGGCTTTAGCTTCTTGGGGAACTTATCCGATTCTACGAACCTCACCTTTAACGTACTATTCCGTTGGGGCCAATTCACATTTTACTTGTTTACAAAGTTACAATTATTGTTTACCTGGGAGTTTTCCTGTTGTCTGATTGGTTGCTTTCATTGTCAGCGAGGTTCAGGGAAGCCAGGGAGACACTGGAGACTGAATACCCACGAGGACGCACCCCTGCAACCGCAACACCAAGGGTCAGGATGGCTGAGTGGGTTCGTGCTATTGCTAGTGTTGTGCAACAGGCGCCGCTCACCTGCTGCCCTGACTGGGGGCTTCGGCGACTCCACAACGTCCCGGTGGATGGATTTAGGGCGGGGCTTCTTCTTCAGGCTTCCTGAGCGAGGCTTAATGACGTCGTTCATGTCGTCCATCAGCTTGAGCTGCTTCCTCCTCAAGTACTCGTTCTTGATGTAATCCCTCCTCGCTTTCTCGTCGTCCTTCTTCTGCAGCTCCTCCTCCGCCCTCAACCTAAGACGCGGATTACCCTTTAGTTTGAAGGATGTTTCCTCCCCCCACTCGGGAGGGCCCGGGGCGGGAGAGGGGCGGGGAGGGGAGGAGAGGAGGAGGAGAGGTAGAAGATGAGAGGAGAGGGGAGGAGGAGAAAGAGGGAAGAGGTCATGAGAGAAAAGGAGAGAGAGAAGATGAGAGGGGAGGGGAGAGGAGAGGATGTGAGGAGAGGAGGATAGAAGGAAATAAGGGGAGTAGAGGAGAGGGAAGAAGAAGAGAAGAGGGGAGGAGGAGAAAACGAGAAGAGGTAAGGAGAGGAAAGGAGGAGAGAGAGAGAAGACGAGAGGTGAAGGGAGAGGAGAGGAGGAGAGGTAATAAAGAGCAGACTGACCTTGCAGCCTCCTTCTTCTCCTCCTGTTCCTGTTCCTGCTGTACTTTCTTCTCCTGCGCCTCCTTCTCCCTCCTCAGCCTCTTCTCCAGCAGAGCTTCTCTCTTGGCTGCCATGTCCTCTGGACCTTTGGCGTCATCCTGATTGTTGGAGCGGGTTGTGTGTGTTGTCATGTTATATGTTAATGAAATTTGCGAATCAATAAGTATCAGACAACAACTCAATAAATATCCCAAACAGCAGCAAAAACCCGCAGCCAACAGCAGCATAACTCGATATATCGAATTTCACAAGTTGTGTATAAATGAAGCCCAGGTGAAGCCCAAACGCACCTTGAAGAAGAATCCACAGCACATCTTCTGGTCATCCCCATAGGCATCTCTCCCTGCACCTCCATCCAGCGCTGCCTCTTCCTCTCTCTTGTCCTTCTGGAACAGGGGCACCTCCCTCAGGTCTCTCCTGCCCGGGTCGCTCTGCTCCGCCGCCGCCTGCCGCCCACCGTGCCCCTGGTGGTCCGGCCCTGGCTGGCTCCGCACCTCCGACGAGATCACCGCCTCGGTCGCCTTCCCCGCCGCCGCCACCTCCCGCCTCTCCCTGGGGTCGGACTCGGCGTTGGGTCCTTTAGCGGGAGACCGGAGAGCGCCTGCACTCTGCCTCTCCCCGTCCTCCGGGGGCTTGTCCCTCGGCTGGTGGTCCTGATGGTCCTGGGGGTCCAGGCCGTCGAGGGCCATGGGGCCCTCGTCGTGACCCAGGTAGGCGAAGGAGCTGGTCTGGGTCTGGCTGGGGCTGAAGCGCCGCAGCCGGGGCAGGCTGTCCACGGAGGTGGGGGTGTTGAGCATGCGGCTGAAGGGCGTGACCTTCAGGTCGCTGGGCCGCGGGGTGCGGGGCGTCCTGGCGTGGAAGGAGGCCGGGCGGCGCTTGAGCCCGGCGGGGGAGCGGTGCGGGCCGCGGGGCGACCCCGACGAGGACAGGATGGGAGACAGCGACCCCACGGAGCCACGGCCGGACCCCCGGCCCACCACGCTGCTGCTGCGCAGCTCTCGAAGCTGTCTGTTTGGGGGGGGGGAGGAGGAGGAGGAGGAGGAGGAGGAGGAGGAGGAGGAGGAGGAAGAGGAGGAGGAGGAAGAGGAGGAGGAGAGGGAAGAGGAGGAGAGGGAGGAGGAGGAAGAGGAGGAGGAGGAGGAAGAGGAGGAAGAGGAGCAGAAGGAGGAAGAGGAGGAGGAGGAGGGGGAGGAGGAAGAGGAAAACGTCTTACTATTGGAATGCACAAATCGAATCCATGTGGCTCAGGAGGTAGAGCGGGTTGGCTGGTAACCAGAAGGTTGTTGACTGTCGAGGTGTCCCTCATCAAGACCCCTCACCGTGACTGCTCCTGACGGGCTGGCTGTAGCCATGCATTGCAGTGAATGTGTGTATGAATGGGTGAATGTGAGGTGATATCGCAAAGCACTTTCAGAGGCAACTGGTTAGAAAAGTGCTATACAAATGCAGTCCATTTACCGTGCACCATATACCATGTGTTTCACTATCAGCCAGGCTCAAATGCATTCCTGTTGACTTAGCAATGGTGTTGATATTTCATCACGTCCAATGACAAAAGTACACCATTCATTGAACAAAATGATTTGCAAATCAAACAGCAGTGATTCCGCAGTGTAGCGTCTGGGTCTATCCCTGACATGGCCTCAGCCTGGTACCTGTGTGGGGAGGGGGCTGGCGGCGGGATGACCCAGGCCTGCTGTTCCCTCATGGACATGATGGTTTCCTGCTGCTGGGCCAGACGCTGCATCTCCGTCTGCAGGAAGCCCAGCGACGTGTTCAGCCTCTCGATGGAGCGCGTGTACTCCGTGATGTCGATCTCCCCAGAACCCACGCCTGGGAGAGCAGGGGAAACATCAACCAATCAATCATTCAGTTCAATAAATGTGTAAGGGATCCAGCACTTCACCTCCTGGCCAGCAAGGGGGGGGTTCTATTTAGGAATAATCTCCAGTCAACCTCATGTTAGCTGTTTTATGGTTACATTTGTTTTGGTTTTGAAGTCCTTTTTATTGCTCAGTCAACCTGGCCTTTTTGTTGCTCAGTCTTCACAAGCCTCCTGGAGTTAAGTTTGTTTAGTTGATTTAGTATATTGTCTCCAACAAGGTAAAAAAAGGCAATTGTCTCAATGAGGAGAGTGGCATTGTACTTAGCCTCAAGCAACCAAGAGGATGTTTGCTTTATGACCTCTTTGTCGCTTAATAAAACTAAGCTCTTGTCTGATTGTATTTAATGATGATAAACTCACAAATGTACACCTGGAATGCCCTATAGTCATTAATAGGGTAATCTGTTAGCGATTAGCCCTTGCAGCTACAATAGCATTATATTATAGCATCTCACTAGTTTATATTCACAGTCCCAGGCAAGGTACACATCTAACATAATTAAAGGAGTCTCTGTATGTATGTATGTATGTATGTATGTATGTATGTATGTATGTATGTATGTATATACAGAATATCTGTCCTTTGAATTTCTCAACAACCATTCATCCGATCTCACACTTGGCAGGTTTATTACAGAGGCCCCAAGGAACCGCAGTGTTTAGTTTGAGGGGGTTTGGATGAGCGGTTCTAGAGAAAGCTGCAACCTCGACCCTTTCCGAACAGGCAGGGAAGTTGCAGTGTCTCTGTATGTCTGTCTGGCTTTCCTTCGATTTTCTTGACAACCGTTAATTTAATCGATTTCACAATTGGCGGGTGTGTTGTTCAGGAACGAGGGAAGCGCAGGTTGAGTTTGTTGTTTGGATGAGCGGTTTTTGAAGAAAATACAGAAGGGCAAGCAATCAATCCTTTCAAAACAGGCACATTTTTAACAGACACTGCACTTCGAACAAAATACAAAATAAACATACAGAGCGGTAATGTTTGCTGCTCTGTGATTTTGTACAGATTATATTATTGAGAAACTTTAAAAAGTAATTTTTGGGCTCTTTTTCTATTTTTGTTATTAACTTTTTGCCTCTTTCTTGTTTTCACTACTACCAGTAAACAGCCTTTTTGTCTCTGCACGTGTGTTCCGCTCGCATCAAACTTACAAACTTTAAGGGGACCAACCATCTTCATAGGTGGACATTAAGGGGGCCGAGGGGACTTTAAGGGGACCTACCATCTACACAGGGAGACTTTAAGGGGACCTAGGGGACTTTAAGGGGACCTACCATCTTCACAGGTAGACATTAAGGGGACTGAGGGGACTTTAAGGGGACCTATCATCTTCACAGGGGGACTTTGAGGGGACCAACCATCTTCACAGGGGGACTTTAAGGGGACCTAGGGGACTTTAAGGGGACCTACCATCTTCACAGGTAGACATTAAGGGGACTGAGGGGACTTTAAGGGGACCTATCATCTTCACAGGGGGACTTTGAGGGGACCAACCATCTTCACAGGGGGACTTTAAGGGGACCTACCATCTTCACAGGGGGACTTTAAGGGGACCTACCATCTTCACAGGTGGACTTTAAGGGGACCTACCGTCTTCACAGGGGGACTTTAAGGGGACCCAGGGGACTTTAAGGGGACCTACCGTCTTCACAGGGGGACTTTAAGGGGACCTAGGGGACTTTAAGGGGACCTACCATCTTCACAGAGGGACTTTAAGGGGACCTAGGGGACCTACCGTCTTCACAGGGGGACTTTAAGGGGACCTAGGGGACTTTAAGGGGACCTACCCTCTTCACAGGGGGACTTTAAGGGGACCTACCGTCTTCACAGGGGGACTTTAAGGGGACCTACCGTCTTCACAGGGGGACTTTAAGGGGACCTACCGTCTTCACAGGGGGACTTTAAGGGGACCAACCGTCTTCACAGGGGGACTTTAAGGGGACCTAGGGGACTTTAAGGGGACCTACCGTCTTCACATGGGGACTTTAAGGGGACCTAGGGGACTTTAAGGGGACCTACCGTCTTCACAGGGGGACTTTAAGGGGACCTACCGTCTTCACAGGGGGACTTTAAGGGGACCTAGGGGACTTTAAGGGGACCTACCGTCTTCGCAGGGGGACTTTAAGGGGACCTACCGTCTTCACAGGGGGACTTTAAGGGGACCTACCGTCTTCACAGGGGGACTTTAAGGGGACCTACCGTCTTCACAGGGGGACTTTAAGGGGACCTAGGGGACTTTAAGGGGACCTACCGTCTTCGCAGGGGGACTTTGGTGCTGCTCCGTCTGGCTTGCACCTCTCTGCCCGGCCCAGGCTGGCGAGCTCGCTGGGCTCCCTGGCAGCGGGCTCTGGTTCCGCTTCCGCTGCTGCTGCCGACTCCGTGCTGTTACTGCTGACCGGGGAGGTGATGCCTTTCCTCCGCACCACGTTGAGGAAGGCTGTTCTGCCCATCCTCTGGCGGTGGCGCGTGAAAGCTGCCTCCACCTTTTTAAAGTAAAATAAAGCACTGATTTATATGCTATTCATTCCTCCTTTTATTCACCCATGCATCCAATTTGTCCCTCAATTCGCCGATACATGTCGTTTGATTCATTAATTGATTTATCCATTAAATCAATCATTCTGCGCATCACGCATTTATCCAGCCATTAATCACCCAAATTATTCAATTTATCCATAGATAATTTCATCTATTCATCAATCCACTCATCCATCCATCCATCTCTGCTGACCAAGCCCTTCCTCACCTTCTTCTTCTGGGCCTCTATGGCCCGGCGTTTCTCCTCCAGCTTCATCTTGAGGTGCACCATCTCCGAGGCCAGCAGGTGGGTGGGGTCCCTGGGGGAGGGCGTGGTCGGAGACGTGATGGGCAGTGGGGGACCAGCGCTCTACAGAGGAAGTACAAGTTAAATCGTCCTCCAAATTCAGACGGACCAGGTACTCTCTTAAACACGAATTTCTACAGATATTTTACGCAAAAACTGCAAAACCCAAAGGTATTGTACTGCATTACAAATGCTGAAAACTTTGCATGTGTGTACACATAGAGTATGGCGGCAGGGCAAACATGAAACATGCACAGCTATAAAGTTGCTCGTGAAAACGCTGCGTTATTTCCCATAGTGGAAATGAACGACGCGGTGGTCCCTGTGTTAAGGTGAACAGTGGCCGCGCGGCCCTGGCCGGCGGTGGCTCCTCACCTCAAGGGACAGGGCTCTGGCGGGCCGCGGGTAGGCCACGTTGAGCTCCGAGCTCTCCGGCGTGGTCCCCCCGCTGCTCCTCCCCTCCAGCTTCCTGAACTTCTGCTCGGCGAAGCTGGTCATGCGGACCTCCCCCGACCCGCCGGAGGAGGAGACGGGGCTGATGCTGTGGGCCGAGGGCAGCGTGGACCCCGCCCGGGGCCGGACGGGGCTGCTCCTCTCAGCCCCCTCCCCTCGCTCCCCTACGGGGCGGGCGTGCTCGGCGGGCCCTCCCCTGGCACCTCCTCCTCCGTCTCCTCCTGCTCCCCCCCCCGCAGGCCTGTCCTGCCTGTTGGGCAGCGGGCAGGACCGGGCGGCGGCCTCGCAGTCCGGGTCGATGTCCGGGTAGTCCCTCAGGGAGGAGGAGTCTTCGTCCAGGCTCTGGATGTCCTCTGTCCTCACGTGGATGCCCGTGTCCACCTCGTCCGTGGACAGGGAGCTGGGCTCATGCTCGGCCTTGACGGGAGAGCCCGGGTCTTGGCCCAGGCCGGGGGGCCCCTGGCGGTCCGGGGCCTCCCCACCGTGGAGGAAGAAGCCGTCGTCCGGGGCCCCGAGGCCCAGGCTGGCGTGGGGCCGCTCGTTGTCGTGGATGATCTTCAAGGCCTCCTCGATGCTGGGCGGCGTGGCGGGGCTGATGCGGCCGCTGGGGTTGCCGTGGTTACCGTGGTGGGGGCCATCCGGGAGACCGCCGTTGGAATACCTGGAGTGAAGGGATAGTGTCCATGTGTCAACACATTGGATAAATAACGTCAAATAAAAGAATAGCGAGAATAGCTTTCAGAAACGATGGCTTCTGTTTCATCGGAATACACACTCCCACCTTTGTGGTGCCACAAAGACCCCTGTACCTGCTTTGGTTCTTGATCGAGAACGTGTTGTTCCGCCCCAGAGGCTTCTGGGAGCTGTAGTCCTCCTCCTCCTCGGCGATGTGTCTGCCGTCCCTCTGTCCGTTCACCGCGACGGGCAAGAGGGACTGGTGGCGCTTCAGGCCACCGCCGCGCGTTGCATAGTGAACTTTGAACCCCAGACCGTCTGAGCTGGCCGAGCGGGTCATGCCGCCGCGGTGGGAGGGGCCTTCCCCGGACAGCCCTGATAGGTCGCCGTCCAGCGGGATCTCAAAGGAAATCCCGCGTGATCTGAAATAGAAAAATAAATGTTGGTTATCGGTGAGGGGCCGCAGTAGCTTAGGAGGTAGAGCGGGTTGACTGGAAACCGGAAGATGGCTAGTTCGATCCCCGGCTCCTTGAAGTGTCGAGGTTGTCCCTTAGCAAGATTCCTGCCGAGCTCACTGTCGCCGTGCATGATTGACTCCGCCGCCGGTGTGTCAATGAATGGATTGGAAGTCGCTTTGGCTAAAACCTTCACTAAAATCACCTACATGTGACCATTCTTTGGACATAAACAAATTGGACACATAGTAAGGCGGTGTTGATGTGCTCACCGGTTCTCTTTGGGCCACGTCCCCACACAACCTTCCATATACGACATGGAGGTGGATCGTTTCATTGCACCTGTAATAGAGTTTCCACCATGAGAACCAACCCAAACAGAATACATGCTCTGATTAAAGATGGAACAGAGTGAGCTTGGGTTATGAGCTGAAAGCGGGTGATGAGGGTACATGCTCAATATGCAGGAACCTCTTTATAGCAAACTTCTGCACACCTTTGAGAACCAGACCCGTGGATGTCAACGTCCTTAGCTCAGGTTCAAGCCGATGGACGTCTTTGTGATTGTGTATGTTTGTGTGTGGATCTGTGTGTGTGAATGTGTGTGTGTGTGTTTGTGTGTGTTTGTGTGTCTTTATCTGT
>NC_136947.1:16975796-16983296 GCF_949987615.1 Pollachius pollachius | reverse complement strand
GGGTGCATCTGTGGGTAGGGGGAACGGCCGGGGGTCTAGGGGTACAGTGGTTGGGGCTCCCCAGGATGGATGGACTTACAGGTACCAGCCTCCGATACCATTTGCCAGGAGACTTGCATGGAGGACGGGTGATGATTGGACGTTTGTAACAGAGAGCAGGAAGTCAGTTAGCTCTAGGCTACCGGGTCCTGATCTGCTGTTTGTCATCAAGTGAATTACTGACGGTTTATCATTAGTTATCACAGAGTTAGAAGCCTTATTGTCACACAAAAGATTAAGGACATATTTTGTTCAGACATCTCAATCTGTTTTTAATTTAACTGATAGAAATGCCCTCTCACACACACACACAGACACACACACACACACAGACACGTACACACACACACACACACACACACACACACACACACACACACACAACCACACACTCTCTCTTTCTCCCAACCTTATAGCTGCATGCAGGTCATCAGACCATGATAAAAGACATTCTCACAGTCTCAAAATATGCGTGGTTTCTCGGTGGTCTTACTGAGAAACAGATTGTGGTTGGTGATTGGGCCAGGAGTGCCCTTGTAGGTTTGTATGTGTGTCTCCGTGTAATTGTTTCCTAACAGTATGTCTCCTGCTTTGAATGGCTGTCTGTTTCAGCTAAGGCCGAGGGGAATGCTATGGGGTCAGATGATGTGGAGCATGAAGCAGAGGCCAGTTGAACAGATCTCTGGGTGGCGCTACATTTAAGGACAACAACTGCTTTGTTACAGCATGTTGAAAGCACACGTGAGGTGTGTGTGTGTGTGTGTTTGTGTGTGTGTGTGTGTGTGTGTGTGTGTGTGTGTGTGTGTGTGTGTGTGTTTGTGTGGCTGAAAATAGGCTTATTCCACTGTAATAAAAATAAGCAAACTAAGCGTTTGGTTTGAGTTTCCTATCCTTCGACCTCTACGTCTGTGAAGAACCACTTCATTTCACCCTCTGTGAAATTGAATTAACCTGTTTAATAATTGGGCTATGCTTTTCTATCACATTATGTGGTTCTTTACAAGCATACAGCCCTAGCCTGGGTGACAGTGTGTGGAAGCAGCTCAGTAAAGCGATGCATTATTATATTTGAGCGGAAACCGCACAGATTGACGACAGCTGGCTGAATGTATGTCATGGACTTCAATCAGTGTTTGCCCTCTCTCCAGACGCGCTCCTCAAACACAAGGTGGTATCTCCCTTCGTTAAACAAACTGGTCTTATCTTTACACACTCCCGGACAATTCTGTTGTATCTCCACTGCTTGAGGCCTATGGATACGTTGATGAAGACGATAAGGTGAAGACCACCAATGCAATGTTTATGACAGGACCCCCCCCCCCACCTGTCCGGGGAAGAGCATGATGGCTCCCCTCCCCCCATACCCTGTCAGAAGGTTAGCAGAGGGTGACTACGTAGTGTCACATGGTTCTTATACGGCCACGGGGTCTGCAGACAAAGCTGCCCCTCACTATCCCTCTCTCTTCAGGGTCTGACAGCCCTCCTCCTGTCTCTCCCTACTGTCTGTCCCTCTCTGGTAATGTCATTTCTGCTCCCTTGCCTCTCTCTCACTCTCTCAGTCGCTCACTCTCTCACTCCATCTCTCTCTCTCTCTCTCTCTCACACTTGATCTCCCTCAGATTTTCTCTTTCCTCGCATCTCTCTATCCCTCTCTATCCCTCTCTCTCCATCCATTATTTTCATCACCCCACTCTCTCGCTCTCTTTCATTCTGTGTGAGTGTCTCTCTCCCTCTATCTCTCTTGCCAACGCGTCTCTGTAACTGGCACGGCCCTGAGCTCATCTGTTCCTCTTGTTTGCTAGCAGAGATGGATCTGTGTGCCTGTGTGTATTCGCACAAAATGTAAAAACAGAAGTCCTGTAACAAGGAACAGCGTTAATGTGGAAAAGAACACAAAGATAGAGAAAATGAAAACATAGAGAAGAGAAGAGAAATGAAGAGAAAGGAGCAAATCAAATCCTGCTTCTGGAGGAATGGAGAACATTCTTCTGTTTTCATTTTGGCCTGGCTTATCTTGTGTTATGAGCTGTTATTAGGAGTGTGCATGTGTACGCATGTGCGACTGAATGTTCATGTGCATAAAGGCGTGTGTGTGCATGCATGCATGCATGCGTCTGTTCATGTGTAAACCTGTGTGTGTTTGTGTGTGTGTGTGTGTGTTTGTGTGTGTACATGTGTGTTGTGTGTGTGTGTACATGTGTGTTATGTGTGTGTGCATGCATAGGTGCATGGGTGTGCGTCCATGTGTGTGCGTGTGTGTGTGTGTGTGTTATGTGTGTGTGCAGGCATGTGTGCGTTTGCATACGTGTGTCTGTGTGTGTGTGTCGGTTTGCGGGTGTGTGTCTGAGCTCTTACCTTGCGTGTAACCTGGCTCTCCTGGCAGAATGCCTCTCGCAGAGTCTGCTCCTCAACCACGATGTCCCTCAGGTGTTGGTTGACCTGCGGACGGAGAGGGGGGGACAATAACTCTGATCCTCCCGCAGTCTCATTGCCTGCTGCAGAGTGACGCGCTGACCAGAACACCAGGGGAGGTTCAAATAGATAGATAGATAGACTGAGAAAGAAAAGGAATTATTTATAATTGAATCTTTCAAACGTCCCCCGCCACAAGTAGATAGTGGGATTTAGTTTGTGTTTTCATCCACTGTGTGATGGGAAGAAAGCAACTTTTGTGTTTGGGAGCCAGACATTTCCACGTGCAGATAATAAATGCTTAGCAACAGCTCAGCATTAACAGCTGACAACAGCATAAACAAGAGCGTAGGTGTACTAAGTATGTTTTTGCTATCTGTTCCTGACCCTGTTCCACGCTGCCGGACAAAGACCATAATGAAATGCAGTATCTCATGTTAGGAAGGTTTAGGATTCTGCAGTGATGTGCACAATGCATTTTTAATAAATTTAATTTACATCAATCCTTTTCAACATTTATTTTGAAAGAATCATTGCCTATTGTTTATTGCTGGCTTGTCTTTTTTGTTTTAGTTTTTCTATGTACAGACTCCATTTCTAAACAGGCAGGCAGAATACAAATAAATGGGAGTGAACTGGTTTACTGTTACACTGTTTTTTGTGTCGTAGCACAACAGAAAACAAAAGCAGAATAAAATCTCTTTTGATAGCCAGTCACTGCTTTATTTTACAAGCCTGTTCTGCCTTCAGTCTTAAAGGGTCGGTCCACATACAGCTATGTAAGCTTAGCCTGAGGACACACAGAGGCAATTCAGCCAGCCGCAGTAATGGCATGCAATGTCTGAAAGCTTTGTGTGTAAGTGTGTCTGTGTGGGTTGTGTGTATGTGTGTGTATGCTTGTGTGTTTATATGTGTGTGTGTGTGTATATGTGTGTGTGTGTGTGTGTGTGTGTGTGTGTTTCAGGGGGGGTGTATGTGTGTGTGTATCTGTGCATGTGTGTATGTATGTGCATGTGTGTGTGAGAGAGTGTATGTGTGTGTCTGTGTGTGTGTGTGTGTGTGTGTGTGTGTGTGTGTGTGTGTGTGTGTGTGTGTGTGTGTGTGTGTGTGTGTGTGTGTGTGTGTGTGTGGACCTCAGTGCCCTTGGCTGACAGTAGGGAGCAGGAAGCACATGAGCTTCTACGCTAAGGAATGTCAACAAAGTCAATCCACAGATTCCACGCAACATTAAAATCTTTTGTAGTTCATTCCCCTAAAGTCAAACAAGGAAACAAGCAGTTCTAGGGAAGCTTAATCCAGATCTAATTTCCTGTACCATCTGAGGAACCAACAGCGGCCAAATTAACAACCTCCTCCCACAGAAACTGTCCAGAAACTGTCCAGAAACTTAAGATGCAATCTGCGAGACTTAGCCACTTCACTTGCTGAGCTTCCAGCTCGCGCAAATCCTTTGAGAAGAACCTTGAGACGAGTCAAGTAGAAGCGGGACATCAGCCACTGCATCCTGTGTGGGCCAACCAGGAGAGATCAGTCTGACCCTGGAGACTTAATAGATTAAATATGGCCTCTCTACAGCCTCACTGTACAGCACATGAAGCCCTGCTCTTAGTGGGGGGACATGTCAGCGGAAGAGTGCGCAGTGTGTTGCCTGGAGATGAACCAGCGTCATCAAGGCCTGCACCTGCGGATGTATTGGTGCAGAGGTGGAGGAGGGCTGGAGGATATTGGCAAAATATGATATTTTGATATTGTTCATGACTGACAAAAGTTAGTGGGAAGTGCATGATTCTTGATATGAATGTAGCGGTTTACAGCAGGCTCTTCGAACACAAGCCCCACAAGGACTCATCTCTCCACAACATTAACAGAATATTGCATACTTTCCCCCTTTATTCTCAGATTTATAATGCACAATGTGATATTGCGACATGGTATCGATTTAATAAATCCCCCGATTTGAGTATTCAAATCCGGTCTTCTTCAAACGTTTAAATCTAAACCTTGTCCTCTTTTATTTTTATTATGGCAGAAATACAAAAAAAAAAATGTAAAAAAAATGTACTAAACATCCGATCGGATCAGGCTAAACAGGTCTTAAGCTGGCTTTTGAGACTGCAAATGGATCCAGCATTGCGGATCTCCACGGGGGTTGGGGGGGGGGGGGGGGGCTCCATAGACAGAGGAGAGGCAGCCAACCACCAAAATCCCCGTCCCCCTTAAGTAACGGATGTGTGTGTCTGTACGTGACTGCGGCCGACCCTCCTGTTGTCTGCATGCAGCGCAGCAGGAGCGGGGGGCGTACCTTGTTGATCCAGGTGACGATGGCGTCCTCCGTGTCGTAGGGCAGCTCCTGCGCGTGTCCGTCGGCGTACGAGGGCTCGGCGGACGAGCAGCGGTGGATGCAGGACATGACGCGCTCCACGCTCACCATCTCCACTGTGTAGGCCATCATCAGGGCGTCGATCAGGGCCAGGTGGGAGCTCTGTGGGGGGGCACGCCGGGTTAAGAGAGGCTTCTCATGGCGAGGGGAGACTGCTCAACGCTTCAAACGGCCAATGTCGTTGGGACCTGCTCATGGGTGACTTGTGTCTAGAACAACAGCCTGTAAGTCCTTTTGGATGAACGCGTGACTAACGCGTCAATTAATAGTAGATTCAGGTCATAAACTACATGCAAACGTTTTGCCTAGTGGCGATTTCAACGTGTGATATTTAAAAGCGTACGAAACGTTTCCCTGTAGTAAATCACACAGGGTTCCAGGCCTGATTTACGTAAAGGAAACTTGCAAGGCATTTCAGAACTGCTTGGCGAGCAAATTCAGAGTTAATGACCCTTCAGTGCAACAAAGGGGTTTGGTAGCCGCCTGACCCCATACCTTTACCATCAACACAATGCCTGACCTTATCCTAACCTTTCCTGTCCCACTCCAGGCCAGGTCGGAAGAGACTTCCCCTCCTCTTTCCTGTCACAACACAGGTCAACTTACGAAAACACGTACGGGGGCGGGAGTGTTGCTGGACACACAGGTTTATGGAAGAATAAACCGTTTTTTCAGTGCTTACCCAGGAGTCTACCTAGCCGCCAGCCAAAGGGAACAAACAACAAAGTCCAGCGCTCCGTGGTGTTCAAGCAAGGTGAAGGTGACTCAGACCAACGGACACAAACGGGGCAGTGAGTCGCAGGCTGCCAGAGCCTGACCTTTCAGAGAAGGCCCCTATTCATGACCCGGGGGAGCGCGCCCTGCCTCCAGCACCCAGCGGGACCGTGTGTTTCTCCAGCTGAGCGTAAGAGAAGGACCCATTGCTCCAGGTCCAAGCTCTATCCAGTGCCTCTCTAAACAGGAGGCCAGTGGAAATCAACTACACACGGAAAATCACTGGTGACTGACCAATCCGCCAGACCAGTGAGTTGTAGCACACAAGTTAAGTCTTTGTGGAGCTTTTTAATGCAGTATCATTTATATAAATCCATGTGTTTTGCGAATAAGCATGACACGTTTATTTTAGATGCTTCAGGAAAACTGAGAACTGGGCGTTTCTAGGCCCCGTGTTGACCCAGATTTTCGTCAGGATATTGATGTACGTCAGACGTTTCACACATTCTTCAGAGAGCGATTGCAGCTGGCAAGGATAAGAAAACGGATGGACAGACAGACATGCACAAAACAACAGGAATATAATTTCAATACATAACCTTTCATTGTAAACCTTTAAAGGCCAAAGAAAAAACTTTCCCTACTAGTACTCTCCTATCGCGCTGTTGCTATAGGGACAAAAGATGTACATTCTATTTAAAGCTGGTGTGTGGGTTTGTGTGATTGTGCGTGTGTGTGTGTGTGTGTGTGAGCATGCTTGCGTGTGTCTGTGTGGGTGGGTGTGTGTTGGGAGGGTAAGACATGTGAGAAGGCAGGAGATGCATGAAAGACAAAGGCTTGGTACATTATTTCCATTAAAACTGCTTACATTACTCCAGGATTAATCACTCTACTGTTTATATTACAACACAGATTTTAAATGTGTTCCATCCATCCCCGCTACGATTGGAGACAGTCTGAATGTGAATGTGTCTGTGTGTGTGTGTGTGTGTGTGTGTGTGTGTGTGTGTGTGTGTGTGTGTGTGTGTGTGTGTGTGTGTGTGTGTGTGTGTGTGTGTGTGCGTGTGTGTGTGTGTGTGTGCGTGTGCCACTAAACCATCTATGTAAAGACTATATAAGGTGGTGGTGGGCTTCCTGGACCTCCAGTGTGGGTGTGTTGGTGAGTGTCTAGGAACTGCCGCCTCCTCCAGAGTGCAGGCAGAACGGCAGTGACACGAATGCTGCACTTCACACATTCTAGAAACATGTGAATGTGTGTGGGTGTGTGTATGTGTGTATGCGTGTGCATGTGTGTGTGTGTGTGTGTGTGTGTGTGCGTGTGTGTGCGCGTGTGTGCATTACACCTGTGTCTCTGACCAAAGACATCTAGAGAGCAGCACACTGCAGCTGAGCAAACAGACAGCAGACCTAGCGTCCTGCCCCCTGACTGCAGCCTGCGCCGGGGCTCTCCAGAGCCCACGTCGGCAGGCACACGACAAGAGAGTCCTTTGTGGCCGCGCCGCATCTGCATGCCAGCTTCTGTTGTGAAGTCGGTTGGTGACGGCCCATTCCTCCGCGCCCACCCGCTACCACACCCCCGCCCAGCGCACAGGCATACTCACAGCCTTTAGCACACTTCAGTGAAAGGCTTTTGGACACTCTCACACAAACACACATATTCACACACTCTAAGACACACACACACAAACACACACACACACACACAGATGCACACCTCTGCTTGTTACTACCATAGCTGCTGTTTTGCCCTAGTCTTCCGGCCCTTCATTGGCCCTGTCCCATTGTAAGGTCGGCCATTTTTGGCAACCCCCTGATCTTCTTCTGTTGTTGTCAGCATCTGCTTACATCGTTCTGCATTTGGCTGTTATATCAACGTCCTAGTGAACATATACGTATCAACAAAATGAAAGAGACTGTTTTCGTAAGAGTAGCCTACATATATACTGTATACCTCA
>NC_136947.1:16860796-16970796 GCF_949987615.1 Pollachius pollachius | reverse complement strand
AAAGACAAATAATTTTGTTTACAGCCAAATAATTAATTAACAAATTAGCACTCTATTGCACTACATTCCAGGGATAATGTGTACATACTGAAATGTGCTCAATTATAATGCCAGGGGGAGAGTTTGTCTTTCTGGTTTATCTTATTAATCAAAGGTCTTGTTCAAATGTTTTTCTGCAATTGCGTTTTCATACATAGGCCGCACCACTGGCAGGTCTCTCTACTAAGAGCCTGGATCGCTTGTTGAAATCAGTCTAATCAATAGTAGTCTAATCAAATGCAATGCAGCCGTAATGACCCATGCAGATCCAGGGACCTGGCAGGTAACAATGGGTTTAGTGTGATCACACACCACAACAGCACCACATACCACCAGAGATTAGCCGCGGCTGATGCCTCACACCACGCATGTAATAACGCCTGGATAAGAAACGGGCCGCAGAGTGGCTCGTTCAATTATTCAATTATGCGCGTGCTTCTGTTACAAGTGCACGGCGAGTGGTGTCTGTGTTCTCTGGCAGCCCAGATGTCTTGGCTAATCATGTTTCCTCATCCAGCAAATCTGGTTGGTTTCTTTGGGTGGGAGAGGGAGAGCTGGACGCAACAAGTGGCCTACAGCAGCCCAGAACGAGAGCCCTGGGACCCATGTGCATTGATTATCAACTGGTTTGTCTGTATGGCTGCCTCTCGGTCTGTCTGTCTGTCTGTCTGCCTACGTCTATATCTCTGTCTGCCTATCTCTCTGTCAGCCTGCCTCTCTGTCTGTCTGTCTGGCTGCCTCTCGCTCTGTCTGTCTGACTGTCTGTCTGTCTGTCTCTCCGTCTGCCTCTCTTTCTGTCGGTCTGTCTGTCTGCCTTTCTTTTCTTTCTATCTGCCTGCAGAAACCCTGACCTCCCTCTGCCTTAGGTTTACTTGTGTGTGTGTGTGTGTGTGTGTGTGTGTGTGTGTGTGTGTGTGTGTGTGTGTGTGTGTGTGTGTGTGTGTTTGTGTGTTCCTTTAACTTCCCAACTATGTGGAGATGCAGACTGATAACTGATAACATGATAACACTACCATGATCTCATTCACGTGTTTGTTGAATGCGCTGGCTTAGCCGGACCTCTATCCCTCTCATTGCATCACATGATGAGTCAAATTGGCAAATTGTGTGTGGATATCTCCTGAATCACAGACGCACACAAACACATACACACACGCATACACACACATACATACACACACAGACACACACACAGACACACACACAGACACACACACACACACACACACACACACACACACACACACACACACACACGAGTGTAGCTTCTTATCTTCTAGCTGCTGAGTAACACAGGGAGACACACAAAAGACTTCTTAAAGATACAGCTGGATGCTCCAGGCTCAGTTAAAGTAACGGGAGGGATAAATATAGAGAGCAGGCCACAAACATCAGACATGTGGCCTGTGACCAAATAAGAGGGGTGGGGGGGACTGATTATTGTCTAAGTTAAGAGCTTGAGCTGAGTGCTGCAGCCCCCCCACCCAGAGAGATGAAGAGAGATATTTGAAGCACACAACCGTTTTACCACTTCACAAACTACTTTCAACCAGCCAGTTGGTTGGTTGGGGGGGCACATAGACACAACATCCACTTAACTGCTAGTGAAGGGGTCCAAGGGTGGGTCAAATTGCTGCCAAGGTGTTTATCAAAGTCGCAAGTTATAGCTGTTTGAAAAGGGAATTATTCCTTGGTGATTTATATATTTAATGCAAGAAATGTTTAGTTTGTTAGTTGTTCTCCTTCTCTTCAGGCCCATATATGAATGTTAAAATATTTCCAATTGCCTCAGCAGAAATCTGTGCAATTCACTTGTGCTACTGTCTACTAGTGTTGTTTCAGACGCCATGTTTATAAGGTCATTAAAAGAGCATTTAATAAATGTTAAGGGACTATTCAACAACATCCACCATGTGCACGTCAGTGGGCAGACTTCTTCGGAGTCCATGAGAAAGCGGCATTGTCAAGGAAAACTCACTCCTTTGTGTCGGCCATGGAAGAGGAAACAGACAGGAAGTAGCTGCCACAGGAAGTCAGACACAAACGGAGAAGACTGACTTCCCTGGAGACCAATGAGAGTACAGCTCAGCAGTACGCTGAGGAATGTACTGGTCAGCAATATCAGTTATCATTCTGTTTTTGAGAAACAGGAATCAAGTATTTATAATGTTTGATGTTTGTAAGTGACACAATTTGACAATACATTGGAAGTAGTAGATTATATTATTGCTTGAAAAGCTATCCATCTCATAGAAAGTTGAAAATACCACGGATTGATACAATGTTAAACCTTTGTATCTCATGAGTTATTAGTCGTTCATATTACACTTTAAGTGTCTTGATTAGTATGTTTAAAATAAGATTCTGACATTTAAGACAAACAATCAGCCTTTCTCTAATGAGTGCATTGTTCAAATCAACGTCATTTTTTGTTTATTTATTTCACACAATTAAATGACATTAGACGACATACCTTTGCAAACCACTCTGAAATGCCACGGTAAACTCAAACACAGGGGAGCATGTTGGTTAAAACCAACCACACAACCACACATTATTCAAAGGGCTTACTAGCTCACCAACAAATGTGTGTATTCCTCCCGTGAATGGACGAGTTGCCTTGTCCCTGTACTTAACTACAGAGTGCCTATGTGGCGGTACGTGACATCATACACTATATAGTGATAGAAGACGGACGGATGAGTCACTGTGGTCAGAGCAGCCAGTACGGGGCTAGGGGGGTAAGAGGTGAAAACAACGCCAGGGACAAGTTTACATTAGTGTGTAAATCCCAAGGGAAACAGAGCACCCTTCTTTTTGTTGTTGCTAAAACGGCTCCCTTTCAAAAGGCTCAATGGGAGCAAAAACAATGGTTAGTGCAGAGCATAAAGAGAACGGCCGTCACCATTGATCCAGTTACACTAACCAATTGACTCCCGTTTTGACATGGAGCGAATAAAACCAGTCAAAGACCTCAGGAGCCATAGTCTCCTGGGTCGTATAGAATGATGGGAATGAGGCATCTTATTGGAGCAGCTCCTAATGCCTGTTGCTTTCTCAAACCATTTGTTGTAAAAATTTAAAATCCTAAAGACTGGGTGGAGGGGCTGGGGTGAAGTGGGGTGATGCAATGTTCCTTATATTCAAATGTTTCCACAACCACATACATCCATAAATAGGCTACTTATGGATGATAATTGCAGAGACCTGCACTCTCATATCTACAGGTCACTTGGAATCCAGTCAACTGGAAAGGGTTTGAGAGAATTTTAGAATTGAGTGTGTAAGATGAACAGAACCAGTTGTAAACATGGCTCTTTTAAGTAGGCCATACAGTGTGCTGAACACCAGTTTTTAACTGGGCCAGGCTGGTCTACTAAATGCTTAAAAACCAGGGGGAGATGACAGGAAACATGCTATTGTGAAACTGAACCTGGCTTGCCCAGTCTAGTCCCTGATACAGTGTTACTGTCGAAGCCTCCTGCTTACAAGTGCGATTATTCACTGTTCCCAATGGCTTACCCTACACTAGATCTCTCTGCAGGTTTGTTTTGGTCTTGAGTACAGGCTGTTAACTAACTTATTAGAAAAAAGAAAAAACTCAGACATTGAATGCATTGTATTTGAATTGCACAAAGCAAAGAATATATTTCAGTGCACAAAATAAATTGACTATTTATATATAGGCTACTATATGTGGTGGCCTTCACTTCAGCGTTTGATCATACGAGTGTATGATGCAGTGATTTATAAAGTCTACTGTAGACTATACATCTTGTTTTTGTCCTTTCCAACTCATGAAGTGACTGTTTTTAGAGGAATGATGGAAAAGCATTCATTAGGAGTTGGACTAAACCGGAGGTTTCAGCAGCGGCTGGAATTACTCAGTATTTATGGGGCCAAGAAGGCAAGGCTTCTAAACCGCACAGACAACTTCAGCCCAGCAGACCTTGTGCAGGGAGATGGGCAAAAGACAGAAACGAGCCATTGCAAAATTGAAGTCAATTTAGGTCTTTAGATATCTTAATAAACTGAGTTTATGTTATTGACATCACGTAACGTCGTTTTGTCGTCGTTCAATGGAGCATTGACTATAGTTTCGTAGGATATAGAGTCAGATAATTATTAAATTGTTTTGCAACTGACTGAATTGATACGGGAGACTGGTTGAGTCTATTCATCATCTGACCAACACGCTCCAAACTCCCTGTCACGACCATGGCTCGAGTCTTGTGGTCATTTTGCAGTATTAAAACAAGATTGGGCTGGATTGTGGGATATAAAGCAGGCCTAGCCACATTGTTTCAGTGGAAAAGTGTACAATGGCAACAAGTTACAACACCAACTTTGAACAAGAACTCTATGCAGTGATGTTGAGCTTAATAGCCTATTAAAGACTGAACGTTGGTCTATTTTCTGAACGTCTCCTCCAGCCAACACGACTGACAGTAGGCCTATTACTGCTAAAATAATAACTATCGGGGATGTCACTGTAATGAGACGGGGATGCCAGATATGTGAAACATTCCCCTGATCGTGAGCAGATGTGAAAACAAGAAGCGCCACCTACCCGATCCGAAGGCTTTTGCCACCAGCCATGTCAGGCTGCATTTGATTTTAGCCCTGGTGAAGTCGTAGTGATCGAAAGATGTGATGGTCGGAACGATAAAAGTCCGTCTCATCCCCGGGCCGTCTGCCGCATCGCTCATTTTCCACCCTGTTTGACTGTTCCGTTAGACCGCAGATCGCTCCGCGGCTGGGGCTCGACGCGCGGCGGAGGACATCCCCTCTACAGGAATCCGATGCAGTAAATTTCCTTTTCCCAAAAAACTTTGAATGCAGGCTAGTAGGCCTACTACTGCTGAGACGACCGACCGGTGTACACGGAGTCTACTCGAGGCGGCCTTTCCATGAGATCTGAGCATCTCACATGTCGGTCCATGATGTCAAAATATCCTCAACGCAGACAGAGCAGTCTAGTCTGTTAGGAAGATTTTTTTTTTCTCATTCCCTAATATTTATGCCAGGTTATCCATCATAGCGGACTTGACTGTAGGCTACAGCAGCTCAATAATGAATTAAAAAAAATAGGTAAGAAGGTAGCGGATGTTTAGCGCATCGTTTGATCCGTATTTTCCTTACGGTTTCCGTCCCCCAAAGTCGAGGGCTTCTTTGCCTTTCCCTGCTGCCGCATTGATCGGAGGAGAGAACGTACCGCGCATGTGCGGTCCACCCAGCCATTCCAGGGATATAACTGGCTCCAGACCGTTTAGCCGCTGACTTTTCGCGCCACATCGCCGCTCATACCTTATGGAAGTCGTTATAATATATCGACCTGGGTGGAGTTGGGCCTTTAACTAATATTTGGTCGAGTTATTTCTTCCAGGTCACAGAGATAACACATTGCGTAGCCTGTAAATCGGTGGACACAGCCAATTTGGTGCAATTAAAATCATGCCATCAGAAAACTAATGAAGACATTGCATTCTGTCTCACCTTTAGTAAGGCCTACTATGATGGCACTTTAAGGAAAATACTCATTGGCCAAAATCAATAGGCTACCAAATAATGATAATCCCGATTCCATTGTGGGCCTATAATTGATTTATTTGTTTTTTCCCAAAAAGTCAAATAGTAGCCTATTCTCAGCCAAAAAAGCGAACTAAGAAGTTATAACAATTGCCAAACGTTATGAATGCCATGATCTCCTATCTGCAGGGCTTGTTTACTTGATAAGCAGTCCTGCAGAATCGACATTGATATTGTCAATTCTGTGTGTTTTGTGATTTCACCCATCATCCATAATACCACAGGGGGGCACATGGACGAATACGGGTCTTTACAATGAGATGGTATGGCAGGCTTCTGCCAGCGAATATAATCAGCTATCCGGAAAGAATATTAGCACTATTTCAGCCTTGAACGTAAATCATACATATTTGAATGAATATTGTAGTTGAACTGGCAACATTTCTCTTGTTTTTTTTAGCAGGTAGAAGGTCTCTTTATGGCTGCAGGGCTACATTCTGGTCAGCCTGCTGTGGGATTACATGACTGTGTTTATGTTACGACCCTCTAGTCTAGGGGATAGAGGGAGTAACATAAAGCCAACTCAAATAGTACA
Source organism: Pollachius pollachius (assembly GCF_949987615.1). Lineage (NCBI taxonomy): Eukaryota > Metazoa > Chordata > Actinopteri > Gadiformes > Gadidae > Pollachius > Pollachius pollachius. The sequence goes on along the minus strand of NC_136947.1, from coordinate 16,964,633 downwards.
GACACAGGATTTCCGAAGTAAACAAAGGGTTTATTGCAACAACAAAAACATATCAAACCCGACATTGGGAAGTAGTCCTAAAATAAAGGACCGGAGGGGAAAATCGAAACGGGGAAAACCAAAACCTCACAAAAACATAGGAGCGTTAAGGTTTGCATAAGTGATTGAATCCCACTCAACTATCAATGCACGCTCGATCAAATCACACACCTATCAATCTTTTCTGTATATTTGACCATAAAGTTCATTATTCTAGTGGTTCTAAATGCATGCATTCATTAGCAAACGGTATTGATTACAACTTACACAATCCGAAGCAATTTGAATTGGCACAGATAGACAATGGCACACTGCTGTTTTTGTATAATCTTCCTGGACAATCAGATGCAAAAAATTCAGACAAACAAGAGCCAATAAACCAAGTAAAGGGTAGATTTATCATTTGAGCAAAAACGCAGATGAATGCATATACATAATGGTGACGGGACAGGATGACATAGCATTATGAGAGCATTGAAGGACTATAAGAATGCAACAACATTGCTGCCTAGTGCCCATGTTGTGTCTATACAGCCACTGGATGTCGTAATTGCTTTTTGCCAGAAGATGGCAGACCTGAGCTAAATATGTACCGGCCCAGTTTGCATTGTGTGTGGAATTTTAAATAAACAAAATGTTTAGATAAATGTCTGTTGTGGAAACTTCCGCAAAAGTCTTAGTGATCATTTAGTGTTCTTAAGACATAATAACATCGTTGTACTATTAAAACAATTCTGCACAGATACATTCAACAATCATTGTAGGCAGAGGAATTTAAAAAACAAAATCAAACACCTGCAATGTAACCAATCCCCCATTATCAATTGTCTTCATCCTTATCAACATAGTTTGTGATTGAATCTCCATGATCCACGGTCATTGTGGAGTCATTACCAACGATCACGTAATTTGCATGGGCAACGGTAATGTTTTGCGGCTGCTGCCACCCAGCAACAGGTAATGGGAACGGGGAAGCACCAGCACACGGGTTGGTCAGGATGTCCTGCCACTCGGCCTGCATTTTCAGTGTCTGCTCCGTGAGACCCCTCAAACCCTCAAGCTGCTCCTTGGCAGTGGCCGCATACATGTCGCAGAGTAGCTTGCGGTGCTTGTTTGCCTCTTCCATCCGCTCCTGTCTCCTCAGCTCCTTCTTCACCTTCTGCGCTTTGGACCACACGTGCCTCTGCGCTCGGACCCTCTCTGCAGACAGGACCCGTCTGATTTTCTTGTCGAAGCCGCTGTTCTCCTCCAGGGGAACCAGTGTCTTCAGCACCATGGGCAGGGCGGCCCTGGCCATGCCGTTGTCCCGCGGCAGCAGGGGGATGACGGTGTGGTTCTTCAGCATGTGCTCTATGGAGTGGATGAGCGCCGCCTCGGCCTCCACCTGGAACCGCCGGTTCCTGACAAAGTGGTTGGTGAGCAGCAGGATGGCGAAGGCAGAGTTCTCGATGGCGTCGTCGATGCACTTCATGGTGCTTCTGCCCGGGACGGCAAAGTCCTCGGAGAAAGTGGACCCCACCAGGCTGCCCCCGCAGACGGACTCCACTCTTTCCCTCATGGCCTCCGCCATGTCGACGTCCTCAGCTGCATGCAGGATCACAAAGGCGTAGAATGTATCCACCTCTTCTTCTTCTTCTTCTTCTGTTTCTTTGCCTGTCTCCGTCTTTTTTGGAACAGCGAATTTGGGGGAAGGACTTTCAGGCATAGCAGGTGGTGATTTGGACTGGATGGATTGTGTGGTTGTAGTTTGTTTCTCGTCTTCTTGAGGGGAATTGACGTCTCTTGTTGCAATGCTGCAAGGGGTTCCATTCGAGCTATTCTCTGAGGTAAGCATAGACGATGCCTCAGATGAATTGGATGAAAGATATGAGCCAGGTGCATTATTTTCTAATTCATCTTCCGCCAAACTCTGAGGTTTTGAATGGGAGGGCTGTGACGCTACTGGTGTGATTTTGTCGCTAATAAGCACCCCTGTTGTAGCTAAACTTATCTCTAGATGCGTAGGATACGAGTCCAAGGAAGAGCTCGCCTTTAGTGAGCAAGGCATGCTGAGATTGCTGTCTGATTTACCTTGGGTCAGGGACAAAGCTCTACTCTCTTCGTCTGCTCCACCCACAGATGGAGGATGCATTCGCATTGACATTTTCTCTGCAAACTGAGGCCCACAGGCATACTTAGCCTCTTCTATCAAGAGTTGGACTTTAGAATCAATGTTTTTTTCACCGTCAAAGGAAACCGCTCTTGAATATGCAAGATCTCTCAGATGTGGGTCACACAGCCTTTGCTTAGACAATACTTCCAACATGCGTGCGAGGTGTAAAGGTGTCTCTTCTCCTGCCGCAACATTGTCAAGATGACCACATTGCTCTCTGAAATCCTCCAATTTGCCCCCGGCTGTGTGCCACTTCTCAGCCAGATGGTTTGCCAGGGAGTTGTCTTGTAGCGCCTGGAGTTGGTCCAGGCCCTGCATCTCTTTGTTGAGGAAGAGGAGGCTCAGGGCGTGCACTAGGACCTCCTCGGGGGTCTTGCCCAGCTGGTATGTCAGGCTCAACAACCGTTCCTTTGGCAAGTCCAGCAGAAGTCGTATGACATCTGTCAATCCAGTTCCCATTTTTTCTTCCCCTTTTGCATCCATGTTTGATAGAAAAAGGATCACTGGATCAATTCACATCCACAGATATTTCCAATGACTGATAGGATGAGTGTCTTTTTTATATGTATTTTTTCCTGCAGGGAATTACTAAGCATTATATTTGATGAGTTGCACCTGGCTGTTTAACAGGAGATAAAGTGACAGAGACAACACAGTCACAATTTATTCAGTTAACAAATGAATTATACTGTTTGTAGTGATACAAATACATTGTTATCGATGTATTATGCAATAATAGGTAACCTACGTTGAGACTTAGGACTCGAATGTTTCCTTGACATGTGTAATGCCCAAAAAAATGAATGAAATTATCTTATCATTCGCAATACCACAAAATAGTTTCGAAATAACTCACCAGCATTATATATTTAACAATGAAGCAAGAAGCATTGAAGACCGACGTACACCCAACTAAGGAAGTGAGTTGCAGTGGCTCTTCTGGTCAAAGCAACCAATAGGAATTCTTCTTGTTCGACGAGAATAGTTTGTTGGTAATATGCCATCCATAATGCTATTGGGCAGAGCGCTATTGGGTACCGTTGACATATCACCGGTAATAACTATGTAATGTTTCTAACTCGGCCTATACAATAAAGGATATATTATATTATACAAATTTTGAGGCAATAAAGCTTTTGTCAATCGAAACATGCGATGTATGAGGTATGGGAGCTCGTGAGGGACATACGACGAAAAGCGCGTTTTTTCCTTATGTTTTTATTATTGTTACCTTTTTTTATTTCACATTGCACTCGAAACCGTAACCTTTTAGTTCTACAGTAAAGTAAATAATAGGCATGTACAGAATATATTATATGACTTTATTGAAATAAATTTGCTCTGACCATAAAAAAGGCATGGGGGGAGCATAAGCCTCCCTTTTTCTTTTTGTGTTATGAAGCCCAAGTATATTTTTAACCATGGCAGCCACCACCAACCCTGTATTTACCAGGGGTGGGGTCACCCCAGGCAGAGTACAGGCCAGCCTAAAACCCCTCTGCAGAGCACAGACATGGCGTCTCCCGTCTCAGTGCGTGGTTGAGTTTGCTATGTTATGTTTGCTTTATGGCCACATCTTAAGAATTACAGTAACTCTATAGAACATGTGGTTATGGTATACGTTCTCCATGAATATGACTCTGTGACGTTAATACTACTGATTTAAAATGAACACTACGTTGCACATATTACCCAAACCCCTGCCTTGTTTTGAAATGTCATCCTTAAACTAAGAGACCATCATACAGACTGCACCCACAGACTGCGCCGAGTATGTTTAAAAATGCTCAAGACACACACACATTCACATCCACCCACACACATACACACCGCACGCACACACACAAACACACACACACACACACACACACAAACACACACACATACACAACGGACACACACACACACAGGCACACACACACACACACACACACACACACACACAGGCACACTCATGCGCACAGGGCTATGAGTGCATGTGTCTCCACAGCCCTTGGGGTCAACCTCCTAGTCCGTTATGTAAGGGGCTAGCAAATGTCCATCCTCATTGGGGTCAGTACCTTTAGAAAGAGACAAGCCTACCCTGTAGCCATGTTAGTCAGCCTTAGCCTTCCGCCTCAGGATAAACACACACATCGTTTGAATTTAGAAAAAACGTCTGTCAGTTCTGCAAACACTGGCCTTCTACACACACTCACTCATGTTGTGTAGAACACAAACACTTCTGACTCCCGGATTCCCGGCAGTATCCTCCACTTGTATTTGAGAAAATGTTATTCTGCAAAACGTATACATTTGTAGTTGTGGCCAAAATTGCATCCCTTCATCCACGTGTCACTTTAAGGTAGTAAAACAGTCAAACGCACTCTCGTGAACATGATAAAAAAAAGAATGAATCTGTATGTGTGGGTGTTTGTGTGTGTGTATGTGTGTATGTGCGCACGTGTTCGTGTGTGTGTGTCTGCGTGTGTGTGGGCGTGTGTGTGTGTGCGTGCGTGTGTGTGTTTGTGTGTGTGCGCGTGTGTGTGTGTGCGCGTGCGTGTGTGTGTGTGTGTGTGTGTGTTTGTGTGTGTGTGTTTGTGTGTGTGTGCATGTGCACATATTTCTCCTGGCCGTGGGAGAGAGCTCTGAGGGATACACAGAAGGGTCACATATAAGAGGCTTTAGGGCAGACGAGTGAAAAGGGGGCCCTTTCTTGGACAGAGACTAGGGCTTATGGATGAAAGACTTATGATCAGGGGGGATGCTCTCTCTCTCTCTCTCTCTCTCTCTCTGTCTCTTTATATCTCTCTCTCCCTTTTCGTTCCCTTCCCCACACATAGTCAGCATCAGGCCGTTCACAACGATGCAGACAACAAAGGTGGACACACAAAGAGAGGGAAGATATAAAGAGATACAAAGACAGATTGATAAGATATATAAGGGGGATATGGGTAGATGGAGAGAGTATAATTGAGACCTTGGTGGATTGATATTCAACCTCTTTACAATTCACTATGAGAGAGAGCGAAAGAGAGAGAGAGAGACAGAGAGAGAGAGAGAGAGAGAGCATTGCTCTTTTCCCAGCTCCTCGATTCGTCACACATGCTAAGAGAATTTAACACACTTGCTCCTGTCAGACAAATATATGCTTGCTCTCTCTCACTCTCTCGCTATCTCTCTCACCCTCAATCTCTCACATACACACATACAGACACAAAAACACACTTATGTTGGAACTCACGCACACACACACACACACACTCATGACCGCACACTTATTGGAACACTACATCTGTAGTGCCCTGTGTATGGACTCTCTATTGACAAGCTGAATGAAGCACCTGCACCAGGACCCTGTCTGGCCCAGGCTGAAGACTCAAGGATATGCTGGTACTTTCCATAATCCCCTCATTGATGCTGATGATGGGAGAGCCATCCGGAGAGCAGTACTTAACTAAACACATAGCAGCACGTTAGCAACAGCAGCCCATACAGCTGGGTATTATCACCCTCAACCGTCAGTGAGAGGCAGAGGAACCTGAAGGTGATTGTGGTGGACGGCTTCAGCTGGCGTCGCGCAGTTCATACATTTCTCCTAAACCCAGTTATCGTCTGTGCCTCATGACAGAGAGACAAATAGACCAAGCTGAAACAAACATTGACGCAAGTTTATGATGTTTATGCAAACCGGGGAAAAAACAGGTAACAGAGCTGAGTTAATGTGACAGTTAACTAGCATTAATTCAGGAGCAGGGCTAAATGAGGCACGCCCAGGGACATGAGCAGGGGACGGGGGGAGACGTGTGTACTGTACCACACTGGACCATGCTTGGCTGAGCATGTAGGCCATGCCAACAGAAACACACAATACAGCCTTCAGTGATGGGGGAGGAGGAAAGGATGCGAGCCACCAATAGACACATAGACTAATGCACACACGTATGTGTGCACCCCACACACACATGCACTACCACAAAGGAGAACATAGGCACACACACACACACGCAAACAAACACATGCATGCTTACAAACACACACACACACAAATAGACAAACACAACTGCATATACAAACATACACACACTCACAAATAGCGCACACACACACACATACACACAAAATCACACACATGACAACAAAATGCTGCACACATTTATATGCTCAAGCGTATATATACGCACAGTGACACATGCATACAACTACACACACACGCACACACACAAACTCACCCACACACAAACACAATCTCTCACAAAACCACAATAACACAAATACATGGACACAAAATTCACGTAACACTTTCACCTAATTGCACTCACGCACACATACACACAAGGACACGTACACACACATTTGGACACACAAACTCACACAGAGGCAGTGATGCTCATGGGGTAGGCAGCAGTAATGCTCATATCAAAAAATATTCTTTGATCAGTATGACAGGAAGGGCCCTCGCCCCTGGGGAACCCACCAACTCTAGCCTTGCAAAAGCACATTCACAATAAATCAGCCATGTTTGCATTTTCAACACAATCTTTATGTAAGCTGGCCGGCCATGGCTGATATTTAGCTTCAATAATGTGCAGAATATTTGAATCGGATTAGTTCCAGTTTGATGTCCAGAATAGAACAGCAGGATTGAGCAGGACACGAAGTAGGTTGCATGTATAATCCCCTCATTTTAATCGCTTTGGAATTTGCATAGCTAATTTACATACCAGTGTCATAACTTCAAAATTCTCGATCCACATATTCCCCGTTTTAACTACTGCTGCAAAAGGTATTTGAATGGTGAAAGTTCTTTGCCACTTAATACTTTAATTTAATACATTTTTAGACGTCACTTTTTTAAATGTGTTGATACAGATATACGAGTCATGCTTTGGATCTTGATCCGGAATTAGGCTTTAACTCAAGCATATTGTCTCTCACGATCGGACAGCCGGTAAAATTTTCTGCAAGAGGAAAAACACAGGAGCAGTGAAGATGAATTATAGAATGCGGAGAGGAAAAGGCAAAAGAAGGACAAGGGAAGGACGCATGAAGGAGGAGAAGTTCCTGGAAGAGACAGGAGGCGGAGGAGGAGGAGAGAGGAGAGAGGAGAGAGGACGTGAGCCAAGACATGTAAGACTGGGGGGGGGGGGGGGGGGGGGGCGGGGGGGGGGGGGGGAGTTGATTAGGCTGAAAAAAACAAAACAAGAGTTTAAATGTGGCGAGAGGAGAGGAAGGAAGAATTCAACGCTTTGGTTTGTCGTAGTGAAATGAACAGGACACCCGGGTGGGGTCTTTCTGCATGCAGAGTGGACCCACTTTGGCTTCTCTCGCCGCGCGACAACACCAGTAGTTGGATAGGTTTGGGCAGAATCGTCTTCTGCCCCAACCCTGTGTCACTTGTGTCTTCCTCTCAAAACCCTGCGGATGTTCCCCTTGCACAGCAGATGCACGGAACCAAAGGATGCGGAGCATGAAAAGCAATGGGAAATTCATTACATATTCCTACCCCCCTCCGATCACCATAATCACCACAATTAGCAGACATCTGCAGTGACTCTAAAGCCGGGAGTGTGTGTTCAGGCAATCAGAACAGCTTCAGCGAAAAAAAAACACGGACCCCTCTGGGATGGGCCCCATCCAGAAGGGGAAGCATTCCATTAGCAGCCCATGTGATTCATGGAGATGGAGGCTGCGCTCGTGGTACCACAGGAGAATGCTGCCCAATGGGAGGCCTGCTCTGCCATGTAGGCCCTGGGCCGAGGTGGTCCGCTGTGTTTGTGTGTGAGGGTGTGTGCGTGTATGTGTGTGTGTGTGTGTGTGTGTGTGTGTGTGTGTTCCTGTTGGGGCTGACAATCAGCCGAGTGAGGACATTAACCGGGGGAGAGTTGTATGATGTTTCTCGTGACCCATCCAGATCGCCCAACAAAATCTGTGTTGTTTCTAATGACACCTTTGAATTACCTAACTGTGCAAGGTTAACGTGAAACTATTGTCCTTGCGCATTTCTCCACGCATCGACTCTCCCACAATAACACAAGCGTTGTGCATTTGCGACGCCTCGTTCTCTCCTCGCCAGACCCAGCACCCGTTTATATTATCCCCGAATAACAAGGTTAACATGAAAGTGAATATCTGATATCTGATATCTTAATGTATCACCATGATACACACCCAGTCAGCACAGAACCTTCACCGACCAGAAACATTCACAACACTAATGATTTCTCCTTGGATAACTCTAATGACAGAAAGTCTGAGAACTAATAACAGAAAGCAGTGGGAGATGTCACTCTTAACTAGGCACAGTATGTCGCTACCAAATGGTTTAAACGTGGGCTTAAAAGGAGGAGGATAGGTTGTCATGGAAATCTACAGCACAACCATTCAGCAATCTTTCTACTTTGTTGCTGGGCGCGGTGCCATGCGTATGCTTGGCAGCTCAGGTATGGCCCCGCAAGGAGACGTTAGTTCATCATTGTAATTAACACAGGTGCTTATGCACGCATGGAGTGGGCACACGAACACACACACACACACACACACACACACACACACACACATGGACACTGACATGCAAACACATGAACACACTTATACACCTACACACACTGACACAAACACAGACTCATTCATACTCATACACACACACACCCACACACACACATGCTCATTCATACACGCATTCAATGCACACACACACACACACACATGGACACTGACATGCAAACACATGAACACACTTATACACCTACACACACTGACACAAACACAGACTCATTCATACTCATACACACACACACACACACGTTTCAGCTATGCATGTTACGGGCTCAACCCAGAGGAAGTGCAGATTAGATTAAAGGAGTTTCCAGCCAAGGCTGTTGCTCTCATTTGGAGGTTTAAAATTAGACGCTATGAAATGTAGGTGTTACTTCTAAGAGCCCTATTCCCACCGGCTATGCAAATGTATTTTCAAGCGAATCACATCATAATCAGATGATAATGTGCTGCTTTGTTGAGACGTGGCACGTCAGCCCGCACTTTTCTTGCAGGGAAGAGAGACAGAAAGGCGAAAAAACAGGAAAACAAGGAGAACACACCAAAAAAACAAAACAGCTATATTTGTGTCCTCTTCGTATTTACCGGTCACACAACCCGGAGTCACAATGCAATTCCCCGTTTGTGAGCGAGCTCGGGCCTACAGCGGGTGGCTTGCTCCCTCTTGTCCTGCCTCCTCCACGGTCGGCAGCCCATAAAGACCTGTGTGGCGTCGGGCAGACACACTGTCGTCGTGCTGCTCTGTATGTGGAGAAATGTGTTGGATCACCATGGCTACCGGTCGGAGCCGAGCCCCCTGCTGTGGTTATTGAGGGGTGGGTTGCCTCCTCATACATAGCTCAGTATGCAGGTTAACATCTCCAATGGGCTATCATGATGGTGAGTCTCTCTTTCTTATTCTGTGTGCGTGTGGGATGTGTGTGGGTGTGTGTGTGTGTGTGTGTGTGTGTGTGTGTGTGTGTGTGTGTGTGTGTGTGTGTGTGTGTTAGAGATAGAGTGTTTGTTCGCAAAACATCCTCGACCCTCCGCAAAATCAAGAATACACACAGACACAGACAAACAGACACAGACAATCGCACACAGTCTATTTATTAAGCTCTGTAGTGACAATGGTACTGGGTGTACTGCTGCTGGGAAAGGGGGGAGAGGGCCTTTTATGTCCTACATATTTCATTATTAGTGTGGTGTGGGAAGCAGTCAACTGACAGAGGCATGCCTACAGTGTAGTCCATAGTCCTGTTTGTTCTCTGCATACATAGTAGGCCTACTCTATTTGAAGTATCAACCACTTCCATGAAAATATCTTCCCTAAAGATAAGCTGGTTATCTAGTATTCCCTGACCCCGTTAGCGGCAGGACGGAACATGAGAAAGCTTTGAGCGCTATTGATTCAGTCTAGTACTTGAGTAGCACAGGATCTGAAGTGGGAATTATCCATGCACCATTTCCCCCTTCTTCTCCTATGTACAGGATTCTGCAGCTCCTGCTTGCTTGTAGGCCTGGAGCCTGCAGGGCATCTGAATACCAGATCCCTGATATATAGATTGTGATTGCACGTGGGCCTACGTTCTACCAGTGCCACGAGTAAGGTGGTTGTTCTTCCTGGTATGTAGATCTACATGCATAAGTGTACGCAGAGACACACGCGTGACACGTTTTCCCGTATTGGTATGAAGGTTAAAACGTGTTATAGCGGGATCTTGAGCATGTTGCAACAGCGTCGTGAATAAAAGTACAATTTGAATTGGTTTATATGCATGAACGCACTCAGTGTTGCATAACTAGGAGACGGAGGGTATAAGTTATCTAAATTCATATTTTTAAGAACATTGGCATTGTTTGGTACTAGACCGCTCGATCCGCTCCGCTCCCCCCACCCGATTTCTAATGAATAATGTAAAAGCAGCCCACCCCTCCACTTTATCATCCAATTGGAGACGAAAATTATATCAAGCTATCTTTTTGAGCCAATCAGAGCCCTCCCGGTGCTCCATGTAAACCGGGTGCCCTCCCCTTTGCCTCTCAAACAGACGTAAGCTGTGGATCTCAGGCGGAGAGGTGGACACTGACTGGAGTTCGCATGGAAGAGAAGTGATCAGAGTGAAACGCCACAGTGGCAACTTTGAACAATTCTACAGAAGTAGGCTCAACCTCGTGAGGACGTTTTCGACTTCTGTTTTGCAAGCAGGGCCTTGCAACGCAATGTTTTTGTAAGTATGATATTGTAATATATAAACATATGCGATCATATTAATGCATCGTTACTAATATATATTTTCTCTACAATAGTGTTGTGCATGTTGATGTAATAGGGCAAATAACATTTTCTCTAGTCCGTATAATAATTTCGGGATCATTGTTCCTGTTTTCCGTAGCTTTTGTAGCTGGATAAACGTAGGCTATTAAAAGCATTAATGGTTACTGGCGGTGGCGGGCGTCGTGAAAATTGTTGAACCACTGACCGAGTGAAGAATCCTATGCATGGCGTGCTGCTTCCCACCCTCAGACACCGGCGAGCACGGGCCAGCGGTCAGCGTTTAGCGTTAGGCGCGTTCAGCGGACAGTGCACGTCTCCCAATAAGCTCACGTGAATTTAGTCAACATGCGCCCAGAAAAAGGGATGCCTTTGATCATTAATTTCGTAATAAGGGGGTCATCTGGATAGAAAGCGGGTTTAAACCATCTGACCCAGTCGCATTCCCCCTCTACTATAATCAACTTTTTATGTGTGTCCCTCAAATATTTTGTATTATAGCAGGTTGATAATCAATTTACTACATAAGCACATACAAAAGTTTAACTAAAATCCTTAAACTCTTGGTTAAATAAAATAAAATGAATGCAAACGATTGCATTGCATAGTCTGTGGGACTGACAAAAGCTCGTAATCGCTATCGGTTATAATTAAGCTTGACAATGCGTACTCGCTTTGTCCGAACCATCTGTCATTGTATTGTCAATACACCCGCCTCTCTTCAAAAAGATCCAGACACCTGAAGACAAAAAAATAAATCTGTGATTATTCAGAGCCCCCACGGGCCCCACCCTCCCGATCTCCTCCGCGGTTCACACACTGTGCGGTGTGCCTGTGGAGAAGGATGCCTTGCCTTATAAAAATAGGCGCGCTTACGCAAAGGAGACACTACTCCACTTTTCTGATGTTCCATCACCCAAAGCGTACCAACAACTCGATTATAATTATTTTTGAATTAGCAGGCCTTACCTGCTAATGAAAATGGATATTCTCTGAAACATCTCTCACGCGGATTATATACACATAATGGGCCTTAGGAACAATAACAAGAAAGAGGCTACGAAGACTATATACTTTTGGGTGTAAGCTATTTTGAAATTATGTCATAGATGCAAATTGCTACATGTCAGTCAAAAATACCAAGGCCTATTCTATGCCGCTTCAACGTAGGCCTATAGGCTGCTTTACCCTAAGTAAAAAAAGTAAAAAAAAGTTGTAGGCCTAGTTCTTTCTAAAACTCATGCGGTGCTGAGTTTCTTGGTGCCAACGCATACAGCGCCTTAAGGTTAATGAGCCAGGCCCCCATACGTTCTCCTGCCATCTGGAGATTTTAGCTCCAGACGCTTAGCACGCTACAGCACATCACGTTAATGAGCATGGACAACATACAGTCTGCTAGAATTAACCAACATGTGCATTGTGGCCTTTCTTCCAAATTTTCTAAAATGGGGCCACTCTTGGGAACCAAATTTAATGAACATGAGCATCGGTACCTCGCTTAAAACAATCTTGTGTAGTCATAATCATCTTTTGAAGCGCAAAATTGTATTATGCTCACTTACGCCCCCCACCCCCACACAACAGGGCTGAGCTCCACGTAATTCATTTTAGTGTCGTTCCACTGGGGAGAGCCTAAGCAGCAGCAAAGTCCACGGTTGAATGGTGTAGCGGGCCTCGGTCTGCTACAACACTTCCATGGAGTTCAATGAAACGCTCTCTGGATGGAAGCACGACATCAGAGAGGCAGAGGCAGGGGCCGAGTGGATGTGGAGTTCATCTTCTCGCAGCGTGTGGAGAGGATCTTCTCTGAACCACGGGAACGTCAATGCAATGCAACCCTTGCTGTCGTGTTCCGCCTGACCATTAGCGATCCAGACGACCTTTCACCTCGGAGCGACGTGGCCTTCCACAGGCCCATGTTGTCGAGGCAATTCTTAAACTCAAAAGACAAAAACACAGCTCATATTCCCCTATTCCAAGGGTCTTTGTGCGAGTGTGGCATGCCCCTATCAGGTTGCAGAGTCTTGCCGTTCCCACCCCCCTGTGGTTCAGAAATGGAAGATTACCCCCCCCCCCCCCCACCATCAATTCATGCAATCATTAATAAGTACCATGATGATTGTTGGTATTTGTTGTTGTGTCATGTGAGACCAAATTGAACCAAGAAATGGTTTGATGGACACAAATGTGGCTGACTGAACTTCGTAAAATGAAGTTGAGTCTACAAAATAACACAGCATCATGCGTTTGATTTTCAAAAATCTCTGTGTTTGTTCCCCATGTTGGCAGGGCTAGGTAATGGATGGACCCCTTCACCCTGCCTCAAGGGAGTTAGGGGGGTTATTCCACAGATTTCTTAGATGAGTAGATGACCCTTGACCCCTAGTTTAGCCATTGGCTAAGGTCAAGCCAGGTGGCTTTCAAGAGCTGATCTGCCCGTTCAGTAGCATGTGACATTTGAACCCCTTTTCACTTTGACAATCAAATGCACTTTTCAGCACATAAGTGGCAAACCCATTCACCCTGTGTGTGTGTGTGTGTGTGTGTGTGTGTGTGTGTGTGTGTGTGTGTGTGTGTGTGCGTGTGCGTGTGTGTGTGTGTGTGTGTGTGTGTGTGTGTGTGTGTGTGTGTGTGTTTCAAAGTGATTTGCAGGAGTCTTGAGTCATGAGTCTAGATTTGCGTCACAGGTAAGGTCATGGTTCAGGGAACACTGATTAAAAGGTTAGGACAACTTAACAATCATTACCCATTCCCCATCGGCGCTCTCTCTATCTCCATATTGTATTCTCCTTCTCAAACCTAGCATGAAATAAGGTACATTCACCATGCATTCTTGACTAATCTCCCTGCGGTCCACACCTTCTTTCTCTTTTTTTTTTTACTTCTCTGGAGGACGTACTGAGCATGTGCAAAGCTTAATAAACTGAGACATCTGTCCAGACTGCCTCATGCTTCAAACACCTCTTTTATCTCCGGGTTCAAACCATGTGTGCTACCAGCCTCCCAGATAAATGAATTTGCCAGTAACGTGGTTCAGACAGATTCAGGTTTGCCATTGCTACCTCCAACCTGAGATCGCTTATTTTTTCCCAATCTGGCATGTTCTCTGAAGGGTTCTTCAATCATGAAAGCACGTTGGTTTATGGCCGAAAAAAGAGAAGTCTTAATCTGAATCTTGTTGGGGGTTGATGGGAACAGCCCGTTTCCATTCTGTCACCACATGGCGTCTGTTTGTAGGGCCACACAAGAAAATTCCCCATGGAAAATTTGGACTCTTTCCCATTGTTCCAAGAGGAAAAAGGGGAGCTTCATATGGAAGTTGGAAAGGCCAGGAAATGACAGACATTCTTTGTGCAGTATTTGAAAATAAACTTGCCGCTCCCCGCTTCCCGCCCAACAGCTAAGGAATAGACGGAATATGAATGAGGATTATAATCCCTACAATCCGCTTGTGGTATTAGTACTTCCTGCATCTATTCCGCCGGTGCACATCCTAGTTTTGTATATTGGAATTTGAGTTAAACAGGCTGTTGTTGTCTCGTGGGCTTAGTTCCATCCGCCCATCCCCCCCCCCTCCGTTTCCTCCCCTTCAATCATACAAGCTCTTATGCTCTCGTATGTCATTTGTCCTTATTTTGCCTCACTTGACCTGCTCCAGGGCAACACACTGCCGGTCTCGCACCGTTCTTTATGAGGTGTCACCGCGGTGAGGCCTGGTTTCCAGGGAAGAGGCCACCGGAACGTCAGGCTTTGCATTCAGCTGGCTCCGCCTGGGTCGCTTAAGGAGAGAAGAATTAAACTCTTCATCCCTAATGCGGCAATCCACAACAATTCTTAATGTTTTTTGCTGAGCAAGGTGGAATTGTTTAAATAATAGAGAGGAAAAACACGAACCAAAATCACAATTTTGAAGCCTTGACTCGGTTCCCTTTAAACGTTCTCAGCTCCGCTAAATGAGATAAAGGAGACATTAGATAGATTACACAGTTCTCGGTTTCTGTTCTCCAATCCTTTCGACATTATTTCTAAGTGTAGAAAAAAGGCAACAGGTGTCCACGGTTTCTTGGCAGCGGCGTCTTCAGCCTTTTCTCTCCCTCTGAAAAGCCTTCGATTGCCTCCCACTCCTCCCTCCTCTTTATTTTCTCTCTCTTTTTTTAGACTTAATAACAGGTTATATTGAACAGGCTCTTCCTTCTCAGCTGGCCAGGCTGGAGGCCCTGCCCCCCCTCACACGTCACTCTCCCTCATCTCGGTCTCTGTCTCTCTCTCGTCTCTCGTTCTCGTTATCTCTCTCCTTTAGGTATCTCTTTCTCTCCCATACGTCCGTCTCTCATTTCTCTCTATCCCATCCTTCTCCTGTCTCTCCCATCTCTCGCTCCCTCTAACCTACTTCCCCCTGTTGGTTTTTCCCACCACCGGGGCGACTGGTGGTTCCCAGGTATTTGACCAGTGTAGCGTGGCAGGCAGGCTGGCAGTGCTGGCTGGGTGGATGTCTGGAAGTCCTGGCCCCCGTGTGAGACAAAGGCAGCCTGGCTGAGAGGGGAGGATGAAAGGGAAGCGAGCGGGGGGGGGGGTTTGATGCCACTCCTTTTTTACAATGGGAAACCTCTTTAGTGAGGTTGTAGAGCAAATAGGCTTGTCGTCTCTCGTGCCTTCTTTTAACAAGCCTTGTTGTTTTGTTTGTCTGGTTTGTGTGTGTGTGTGTGTGTGTGTTTTTTTTTATATTCGTGAGTGTGTATGTGTTTCTTTTTGATTATATATTCCAAAACAAAACCAAACAACGTCCCTGCTAGTATGGACTACACTAGTAGATCAAATTATTTTCTGTAGACATGTTCCGTAGAAATGTAGTAAACGATAAATGCATTGCTCCTGCAGCAGAACCACGTTCAGACTCCTTCCCTTTGATTAATAGATACAAATGTGCGTTGTCTGCTAGCATATCTGCTGGGGGTTAGAGGGGGTGGGGGGGAGATTGAACCACAGGCGTCTTTTACAGCCCCCTGCTCCACAGACAACCTGTTCTCAGACACTTCTCTTCTGGCGCTTCTTTATGACATCATAAATTCCTCCATTTCCTCTTCCCGGCCCTAGGTGGGTATAAAAGACATACCTGGCCAGTAATTGTCTGTCTGGCCCTCTCATCTTGACTGGGTCATTCTGCCGACCAGAGTCTACTTCCTCTGGCTGACGAGATTGCCCACAGATACAACCGGAGAACTTCCTTAGATCTCAAAAAAGGTGGACCCCTGAACAAAGGGCTTCTATTTGGCGAGTGCAGCAGCTACGACTACGGCGCTGTTTGATTACTGCGGACGTAGAAAAAGCAAATGTTTGAACTTTACTTCATTTTTTTTTGGGGGGGGGGGGGGTGTTTATCGTTCAGGTCACTCCAGAGTCAGCGGTCCCCTCCCCCCACCTTCTCCATGTTTGTGTCTCTGTGTAGCGCACAACACTGAAGACCAAACACAACGCGCACCCTGAACCGGCTGTACCCCTTTGTCCCCTGGTCCGAGATTGTGGACTAAAGAAGAGAGTGAAAGGAGAGGATTAAAGAAGAAAGAGGGAGGATTAGGAGCACGTAGAAGGTCTTTGGGAGCGCTCAACATTCATGTTGATCTGCGGCCGGGCCAGGGGCTCCTCAAGGGAAGTGGGGACAATGCACGCACCAGCACCACAACATTCCTCAGGGTTAAAAAGGTCAGGGGTCGCCCAGTTACCCCACCCTGCCAATCAGACCCGAGGCACTAACTGACTCCCCACCCCTCGCCCCCCTCTTTTGTTTTTACTCTGTCTTTGCACTTGTTGAACGCACCGTGCACTTGTTGACCGCGGCGGCCCCTGTGCTCTCTGTTCTCCCGATGGGCTGTACTACGGCCATGGCCGCTCCAGCGCTCCAACCTACTTAAACCTACTCCAACCTACCTCACTTCTACTTTACTGCGCTTTTTTCCAGCACATCTGAGTCTCAATGTCACTTGAAAAGAAACAGGCAGGAAAATAGAAAAAAGGAACCAAAAATAAACTACTTAAGAACATGTAGGCGTTTGAAGTCAAACATGCAAGAAAAGGTAATGAGTTTAAAATAGATTATTTTGACACAGCATTGTGCATTTGAAAGCGAGCGCCAGTGTTCACAGGAAGCCGCGAATGACAGGAAGAAAGAAAAGAAAAAGAAAATCTTCCAGTTACGGGGATATGTTTACACCCCGAGTCAAATTCTGTTAGATATTTCAGTAATTACACTGGCAAGGCACAGCCACGGTTTTACTGGGCCAGTTGTTGCAGGTTTTTGCAGCAGTTTAACGTTTTTGGGGGGGAGGGGGCACGGCCCGTATAGCATATGACACATAATCCTCAGCCAGATGTGGAGGAAGCCCGGCTCCGCTGTAGGATGTGAACCATCACGCCACATCTGGCCCCGCTTGGCTTTTGGCGATTACTGTACATAAAATACACTGTAATCACCCCGCCGTACAATACACTTTGAGTGACAGGGGGTTCCAACAGTGGTACCCCCACATTGTTCCTGTCCTGAGACTGGCCTCTGGCTTGAGCTGAGAACAATGACGGCCCTGACACACTCATGATTTTATTACGACAAATACGTTTCCGAAAGATAGAATAATCCTAATGACAAGCACATGCAAACTGTCTTGGTACAAATCGTGTTCAGATTTGTATGCCTTGTCTCTTAACATCTCTAGGGTTTATTTGAAATACTCCTGCCAGTTAGCCAGCTAAACTGCTACTCTTAAAACGAGATGTAGGTTAGGCACCTATATAGGCGCACTCCACGTCTGGCAGTCATTATGAATGAATGTACAGTATATACTGTGGAGTCGACCCCCGGCTACATTAAATGACTCGCCCACGGGCCCAGTGGACCACCCGAGAGACGCACCGCTGCCACTTCCTGCTCCTCCTCCTCCTCCTCCTCCTCCTCCTCCTCCTCGCCGCCATTTTACCCACATGGTTCTGTCTGGAAACTTTTTGCTGTGAATGCCCCAATTTGTGTGTGTGGATTTTTCCCGCTTTTCATTCTTCCAGACGAGAATATACAGCTCATGTCTCGGTTTCTAACTAAACGATGGAAGGACTACTTTTTTTTTGCAATAGTCGTGATCCGACTTTTATATACATTTATATTATAATTTGTCTATACATCTGAGATTGTCTCAATAAAATAATCAGTGTAGACACAAGTCCAATAACCTTTTGAAGCCAATAGGACCAATATAAACAAACCCGCCTGGTCTTACCCATGACCACGTACAGTTGAGGAAGAGGATGAGGAGGAGGAGGGGAAGAGTGAAAGGCCTTTGTGGTCGCAGCTGTGAAGTAGCGCCCAACATAAGGGACAAATACGGTCCGTTTTTAGTTGTATTATTTTGGAGGGCCTGCTGACGGCCCCCCTTTTGAAAACCTCCTTTGTAGAGGCTGAAGAGCTGCCTCTACAGGGTCTAATTCTTGGGGGTCTCGGTGGAGAAAAAAGTACAGTGTAGGGTCAGGCGTTGGCGGACCTTTCATGGTGAGATGGGTGCAAAGGCTGTATGCTATATGGGGTGATTACGGGATGTTTCAAAGGATTATTTATGTGTGCGTGTGTGTGTGTGTGTGTGTGTGTCTTTATGAGCAGGGTGCGGGAGCATATTTGTATGTATGAAAGGAGTCCGTGGCAAACACGAATAATAATACACAAATGCCCAAAACACTCCTCCATGGATGAATACATTTTTGCTTTGTGTTCCATGAACCAGTATTATTATTTTTTACGAATAACTTGCAGTCCTCATTCAATTTATGAATATTTTATTCTTTGTGTTTGTGCTAAATTGTCAGGGGATCTTTGTGAACCGTACAGGTATTTATTGTGTTTGTCGGCTCTGTGTGCCACGGTGTAGGCTGGCTGTTAAGCAAACAACAGCACTGATAACGGGAACGCCAGCCCAGAGAGCCGTCGTCTCTGTGGCAATGTCTGTGTGTCCGTCGCGATGAAGCCCTAGCTTTCAGCCTTCCATGTAATGTGAGGACTCTGTGGGCCGGAGACACACACACAAACACACACACACACACACGCACACACACACACACACACAGAGTAGCGGTCCCTCCACACAAAGAAAATATTCAGCTGTAGATTGGGGGTCCCTCCGAGGGCGTGACATTGTACTGTTGGGGGTGGGGGGGGATTAAGGAGAAATGCCTGGCTGACACTGGGGTTGCCATGGCAAAGACCCCTTACTCTCATTTCCCTCAAACCTATCCCTATTTTTTATTTCAGGTCTCATTGTGGGGTGAAGTGTTTTGTCGTCTGTGTGGGTGTGTGTGTGTGTGTGTGTGTGTGTGTGTGTGTGTGTGTGTGTGTGTGTGTGTGTGTAGTGAGTAGGGAGGATGTTCTATATGTTTTCTGTATTTGTTCCCGTGTCTGGTCTTTTGATTTGATTTAATTCAGCCTTGGAGCAAACTAGCTAACCCTTCAAATCATGCTTTTGGTCACTGTTTTCTGATAATGACATTAGTTCAGTTCCATTAAAAATCGGGCTTCTTCATTAAAATGGTAGATGGATGGATTTGTATTCATCAAAGTCTTTTCGGAAATTTTTAGTCCTTAAGAAACACACACAATGTCTGTCAGCAGAGGACTCTGAGTCTCTGCGTGTTGCATCAGTCTCCCCTCGTAGCCTGTCTCTTAGCATGCTAGCGTGACGTCAACCTCCTTACCCCCCGAGCCCAGAGGGGGGGCTCCATCGTCCCCCTCGGTGTCATCAGCTCCTTCACCTCCTCCTTCTCCTCCCGGGGAGGAGGTGATAAATAACACCTATATATCAGCCTTCATAATCCTGACGTGAGCCCTGTCCAGTTGTGTGCAGCCGCGGGCAGAGAGGCTAGCAGGCGTTTGTTTGTCCCACTCAGTGCCGTGCCGGTGACAATGGGAACACTCTGTGGTCGGGCCAAAGCTGAATGCTGTGCAGTAGGACGTGCAAGCATTGTTCCCCCCCCCCCACCCCCAAAGTCCTTATCATCGACTAGCACCACAAGCTGATTCATAGTCTGGTAGTTTTTTATGTGATGTACGTGAGGGTCGAACAATAAAAACGATAGTCCTGAATCTATTTTGACACAGTGTATTGAACACCATTGTTTTTTGGTTGGTGGGGGATTTCGGTTTTCAATTGAAATGGGCTTTTGAGCTGAAGCAGTTAAACTGGTTGTTCGGTTCCACTTGCAAAGTTTTGTTTTCATGATTTTGTGTTGTTACAGTATTGTCAGCTGTGTATTCCGCGATGACATCAAAACTGGACAACACCACTGACATCCTCTGTATTTGTGTGTGTGTTGCAGAAGCTGCCGTGGACCGAAGCTCAATCTCCCCTTGTGCCCGGAGGGTCTCCAACTGCTGACGTCAAAACACCACTTTTAAAAAATATATATATTTGATCATTATGTTTTCAATCTGAGTATTTCCCATTTTGTAAGTCGTTCCGTGCAGGTCCAGCTATTTTGTGGCGAGTCACAGTCCAGTCACACTCCAGACTATGAAAATAGGCTTTTGTTGCTGTTGTGTCTTAGCAAGGCTCATCCTCCCTTGGTGGTTGAGTCAGGGTCATTCTCCCTTCCTGCCCTCTGGACACTGAACTCATTCTGTCAACGTCTCCTCTGCATCACCATCCCCCCCGTCCCCCCTCTGGTTGTTCCTCTGCTCTGTGACCTTACCCCTCAGTTGTGTGAGACCTGTCTCCCTCTCTTCCACCCCCTCCATCAGCACACACCCCTCTCAGCCTCATCCTCTTCTCCGGACGTGTCAGCTCTGCTTACGAGACACCCTTCCTCCTTCCCCCCCTCCAGACTTCCGACTCTGTTGCTTGCCACGGTGAACATTCAACGCTGTCGGTGAGTTTTGGTATGGATCACATAGAAACCATCGACCGTTGACTGTGCCCCGTGGCACGGCCCGTCTCGACGCCATCGCCGACCCGCGGACCCGCCGCTTCCGTGCAAAAATGGAGAAGAGGGGGGAGGGAGAGAGGAGAAGAGAGGGGGAGGGGGAGCATTCCAACGTTTGTCAGCGACACACAACGACGAGTCACGCGCAGAGCGAGACAAGAACGAGATGTAACGTAGATGATGTACAATCACGCACATTGCACATCATCACCACTGATCTCACACTGTTTCCAGTGTCTCGTCCCGTCTCCCCCCCCCCCCCCCCCCCCCCCCCCCCTCCCCGCTAACCGAAAGGAGCAAGGGTCACAATCAACATTCATTGCTGTCGCTGGGTTGGACTGTGTGGAAAAGCTCACTGAACAATGAGTGCAACTGTGGCCCAGATCTGCCTTACTCTCGTGTCTCTGCCAATAAAACGGAAAACAACCGGATGTGAAACGCTGTGATTCCTTTATTTATACAACTAGCTTGTTTTTCAGTTCTATTTCTCTCCACTCTCATTTTACCCCTGTCTGTCTGTCTCTTCTCTCTCCCTCTCGCTCCCTTCCCCTCACGCTTTCCCCTGCCCGGCCCTCTGAATTCTACAGGGGAAGAAGGGAGATTGAGATGGAGAGAGGAAGAGGGAGAGAGAGAGACGCAAATAGACTTCTAGCTGTTTGCTTGTCCTCTCCCTCCTCTCCTCTAATTGGGGGTTGTGTGTGCAGCAGGAGGGGAGGAAGCAGAGTGAATGTGTAATCATTTGGAGTCTCCTGCTTTAGATGTTTCATTCTTTTCTTTTTTGTTTGTCTAATTATACAGTGCATTCAGTCAAAGCCGTGTGTGTGTAAGCGTGCATGAATGCATTTTAGAGCTCATCAGAAAGGGAGGACACTGAATAAACTAGGCACAGGCATACAGGCCTAGAGAATATGTTTTGTAGTAATCTATTAGCGACTAACTGTGTCTATGAACTCACTAGTGGTGCCAACCTGTGCATCCAATTCAAGCAATTCCTAAAAAGTATCAATTTGATCGCTTCTGGCTGGAGACTGCTCTGTTATTATCCGTGTTTGAGTTTCATGAGAGACTGTCTGGCCGTGGTGTGTGTGGCCCGTGATGGAAGACCTGTCTGGCTAGTGCAGAGTGCAATATGTTAGTTTCCTTTTTACCGAAGCTTGGTGGAGGAGCACGCAAGTCTCCAACCTTGGCTTACACATCATGTCCTGTTAGCACCCATCTATCTAGCTCTTTCTCTCTCCCCCCTCCCCTTTGCTTTCTTCTTCTTTATTTATGTCACTCTTTTTCTCTTTCATTATTAGGCCTACTAGGAGAGTTGTTGATTTTAACATCTGAAATTTGCAATATGAATTTGTTGCTTAATAAAGTTACAATGATCCAAAATTATGTGGTATGACAATGATTTTTATATTTTTTTTTTTTAAAGTGAGCTTACCAATCCACTGGAGCTATCTCTGTACAACCACTACATAGCGAACATTTTCTCGGTACAGTTCTATAGGCCTACTGTCGTTATCATTTAACATCCAGACCTGAACCCCTACTCTCGCTCTCCAAAAGTATCTTTGTATTATTCATAGAAAAGCACTTTGTGCAGTCGTGCAGCACAGGCAGCGATGATGATGTAATGATGGCCCGGAGCACAAGTGTGGAGTGTCATTTTGGGTGGATTCGTGCGACCGGAGGGAAAAACAGCACAATAAAGTTAGTTCAGCTCCATTGGTAAAGCTTACAGCTATAGTGACGACCAGGAAATGACAAGGGGACTCTATCTTCAAATCCAACTCACCAACTTTAAATGCTGGCAAAACGTAAAGCCTTCGATGGAGAATAATTGATCCATTTTGCGGGCATTAACTTGATAAAAAAATAACAATAATTGAACACTGCAAGTCCTCAAATATGTCGTTTTGGGTGAACTTTTGTTTGAAGTGGTAAACCTCCATCTAGTGGCCATGTACAGCAGTGCAAGAGAAAAGCTGAGACAACCTCCCATTCCACAACCCGAAGGTAAAGACGCGGTAAAGGTTGTCCGCAGAAGGTTTCTGTTTTTATTTTACAAACAAACATCATACAACTTCTAAAAATCAAAACAATCCAGATTTTTTGAGTCATGGATACAACTTCCTTTATACCAAACGTGTAGGCTCTTTATACTTCCACTTTCATTAATTCTTCCTCACACATCCTCCTTTAAAAACAAAGGCGCCACATCTGGGTTTTCAATTGGCCACGTCACCCGAGCACAGGAGGGTATTTTTTTACCTTCAAACAAGATGAGCAGGAACTCAGCCTACGACGTGTGCTTACCAAATAATGTCTTCACACGCTAAAAATTACGATAATAAAAAAGGAAAGATCACAACAAGCATAATATTACACAAAATAGCTTATGTTAACGTAATATAAATAGCATAATTTAACGAATTTAAATGATTTACAAGCCTTTCTTGTGACCGCCAATTCTGTTCAGCCACATACAAGGAAGACAACATTTTATTATTGTACAATTGCTGCCTTTCACAAGGGCATACAACTACGAGTAGGCCTGTGTGTTCGATTATCATGCTCATATAAGCCTCATATTAAGTGCAGCAAGCGTCCTTCTTTCTCTTCTGGTGTGAATGCATCACAGCCGGCTCTGATCAAGTGTTCGGGCGTTTCTGCTGCAATGACAATTAAAGAAAAAGAAGGGATTTCAGTTGGGGACACGTGAACGTTCAGAGGGTGCTGGAGCAGCCGAGCTGACCCTTGATGTCCAGAGTTATATTAATATGTTACTGCATACAAATGTGTCCACAGACATGGTGACTAATGTATAATAGTAAGCATTATTGGCCCTTAACACTAATATTCAGAAACAACACTGCCTCAGAAGGATATTGGCCTAACCAACACCAGTAGAGGCATATACTTTCCCCTGAACGTTTAAACGTTGCAAACGTGCAAAAACATAATTATACATTTATGTGGCATTCAGTAGGCCAATGCTGTGGTAAAGTGTGTAAAGTATGACCAAGTGTTTCTTTCTGTTCAATAGATAGAACTTTATAAATCCCCAGGAGAAATGTGTTAATGTTTCTCCCTATAAAACAATAATGGTAAAAAATAAATAATAATACAAAACATGACGGTAACTCTAAAGTCAAACCGTCCAATCTGAAGGCTCTACTTAACCACTCCCCCTACTAACTTCCACCAATGCAAAGCGAACAGAACTGAGTAGGGGAGGGCGTAGCCTTACTAGTTTGTAGCCGAGCCAGAGGAACGCAATGCGAATTCAATGTGAACATGTATGAGGCTTTAATAAAATCCCGGACGATTTTGAAATTCCGCCCGGACACTTTTTTTTATTTTAAAGTGTCTCAAAAAGAGGGCATGTCTGGGCAAAAGAGGACGTCTGGTCACCCTACGTACGGGGAACCCATTTGGTTCCTACCTGTTCCACTGTTAAATAGCGGCGCAAGTTGGTGGGCGCTATCCTGGTAATTCCTCTGCGTGAGAAAAATGTGTGGCGTGTGAGCGTGTGCATGGGTTGAATTGCGTGTGTCTCACGCCGAATGCGTGAGACTTGAGAGCCCTGGTTATTTATACTTCCTCATGAATAAAATAACCCGGCTGGTTGCCCTCGGTAAGTTTACGTCAGCAGATGACATCACTTGCCGTATGGCATCACGTGTTACAGCTTCGACCCCGGGCCAGGACCCCGCAGACCTGTCAGCGACGTTGAAATGGGCTCCCATTCAATTTGTATGGGACGAGCTATCGCGTGCTGGCGGGGGGACTGCGGCACGTCGAAGGGGAGGGACAAAAGTTGAACTTCAGTGTACTTTATGCATGACCGCGTAGTGCAGCACGCGTTCGGCCATGCGATTTGACAATGGCAAAGCATGGCCCGGCTCCTAGCTCCATGCTTGGCTCCACTTGATCTCCTTTTTGAGGCCGCGTGGCGACGCCTCGCCCCCTATCTGTTGATCTATTGGCTTCTCGTCGGAGATTCCGAATTTGTTGCCAATACAGTCGATGATGCCACTGCCTGCACTTCAGTTTGAAGAGCGCCAACATTAGCCCGTTAAATTAATAAACATGTTCTGTACGCTTGAGATTGTTCTAAACAATGAAAAACTATATATTGCTGAGCACTCATATTTGTTGGATCTATATCTCCTATGCTCCTCTTAGTGTGTGTCCGGTGGAGTAGGTCTTTTTTTAATAGTCAATCGTTTTGAGCGCAGCATAACAATAGTCTTCATATAGGCCTTGTCCGGTGACAGGTGTGCCAAAAATAAAATAAAAACACCTATTATGGGTTGTATTATCACTTTAAATACAGTTTACAGCTGTTAAAAATGACTATCGGTTTTAATACAGGTCACAGAGTAGGTGTCATTATGCAAAGTCATAACGATATTTGCAAAAGAGTTAATCTCTTCATTTTATATATAAACGGTAAATCATATGAATTAAAGTTTTCCAAATCTAGGCCTTAACAAGTTATAAGACATACCATACAACACCCATGGAAAAAACCATTCGACCTGCATAGTAGTTGAATAAATAACGGTGATGGTTTCCCCACAAAGTCATGGCATGTTGTAGAGTTTACAGAGTTTGTCTTTTGACCAAACAAAAGAGTGATTGTAGTCGGACCAAAAGCATACCTGATTCGTTTGATGTAGTTTTTAACCCAGGATAAAGCAGGATCTGCACATGCGTGTCCATTCTTTGTGTGGAAACTATGAAGATGAAAAAAAAGTTAAGCGTTAAGGTGTGTGTTTGAAGTGTCTGGCGGTGTCTTTAGAAGACATAAAGCTCACTGCTGTGTTGATGACTCACATAATGGCATCGATGGGACACAGCTCTTTGATGGACTGCTTAGAGTAACCCTTTATGACACGGAACGGGAGTTTGCCCCTGGTGAATTCTCTGCAGCATGCATGCGGTGCTGCGGGAAAGACATGTTCTTGTTAGATACACACAGACAGACAGACAGACAGAGACAGGCAGACGGACAGACAGGACCTATAGATTGACATACAGATAGGTGGACCCTCATATTTACCTGCAGATGTCGGGGTAGCGTACAGGCAGATGGTGGCGAGCAGGAGGGCCATCATTAGACCTTTGACGTGTGCCATGGCTTATTATGTGTAGGCAGTAATGTCTCTCAGCTCACTCTCTCCCTCTTCTGGGCTCAAGAGTTCTGGTTATGGCTGTGATGTAGAATCTCCTCATCCTTTATAATCAAGGACCTGCAAGGCGGGGCAAGAAAGTTCCACTCAGAAATAGGACACCTGTGTAACTTCCCCACAACAAAATTTCCCCACATTGTCAAAATAAGGCAACACCTATAACAAGTTAAGGGTAGTGTCCTTTATCAATGTTGGGACTATACTTTCTTGTTGTTCAATGTAGATATCCGGTGATTAGGAGTAATATTAATATCCCATGTTGCTTGGCATGCATATCTTTATACAATTGGATTACAATTTTGAGAAATCTCTCATAGTTGGTCTCTTTTTTGTTGAGTGGGGCAAGATAGTGTTTAAGGATGTTCAAGCCAATAGGCTCTGGTTTCATCAAATGATGTTGTTTCTTAGTCTTCCTTGAGCAAGATGCCAAACCGTCCCTAATGGCAGCCAGATTACTGGTAGATTACAGGTTACTATACTAAATCTCTATAAGACGTTGCTCAATTATCAAATATTATTAGATGGTAATATGACATGCGTTCTAACTAAATGTCTTACTGTCTGAATTACATTTAATCAATGTAATATAGGGAAATGTGTTACTCAGAAATGTGTTACTCTATGCCAAATAAACTAGATGGGAGGGAGGTTATAGACTATAATTTATGCATAGATGACAAATTACAGCACAATGGGAAGCCAAATAATGAGAAACTTCACAACTGTGGGGCTTCCAGTACCACACCTTTACAAACATTCCCATTGTAACAGGTGAATGATTATGCTACTCAACAGGTATGCATCCGGTGAAGAAATCACAATGTGTGTGCAATACTTTATCAAATATTTTTGGGTTTTCTTGATGCCATTGACATAGGAAGAGTGTAGTTCAGCCATAAAATGAAAGTGCTTTTTTAGGTCAGAGGAACACTTGCACTTCTATCTTGTACTCTGAGCAGAAGAGAAAAAGGGCACGAGTGACTGTAAAATAGGTCAACCGTGACAAATATGACATACTTTCTTAACCTATGAGAATTTGTGGCCTTTTGCATAACCACAGCCATTGTTAACGTGCAATACGTGCCATTGTTATAGTACTTATACATTATCTATTACCCGAGCCATCCTTTAAAACAGGCCTTACGTTGCTGTATCATTTAAAACTATTATGTGTGTTGAATTTTTCTATGCACTGTCAAGCACCTTGAGATTGTCTCTGAAAATGAAACGTGCATACAAATAAAATAAGGTTACATCAAGAAAATTCATAGTTCAACAAAATATTAAAAAAATACTAATTAAAGATACAAACATAGAAAGACAATATAAAATAGCACTACCTATCTTTCTATCTATAATCTATTTATAAACGATCATACTGCTGATCAGAAGTGACAAGCATTGAGGGGGAAGTGGGCTTAAGATCAGGGGTTCCACCTGACCCCAATACATTCATCATCATCATTGCAATTGCATTTGTTCCTGAAACCAGAGCTTTCCGATCATCTTGGGACGACAGGTCACATCGTACATCTTCAGAGTGTCACGCAAAAGGTCTATTTGAATGGATTTGGAACGGAAAAAATCACTGAACAATTTTTGACCAAAAGTGTGACGGATTTATTCATTTGTTTCCTACAGGGTATCCCCCTGGTGACTTGGGGTCCTATACAATGTCACTTGTACAGCGGCCTTGCCTAATATCGATAGTGATTCTTGTTTCTGGTAGACATAAAAATTCGGGGGTGCTTCGATGGCTCACTGGGTCGAGCGCATACCATATAGGCTCAGTCCTGAACTCCGCGACCTGGGTTTGAACCCTACCGTTGTCATTTGCTGCATGTCCTCCCATACATTCTTCTCTATCTCACTCCACAAGAAAGCATAAAAATGCAAATATAAATCTTAAAAAAACAACACAGTATCGGTTTCTTAACTTTGTGTTTGAATTCCATATACTAGATTCTATTAATGCTATAGATAACAAGGCTTATGGATAGGATGCCCACCATAATGACTCTGCTGGTCTTGTTGAAAGCAGTGAGTTTTGCATCAAACTTCATTAATAGTACAGGTCTTTTCCCACTCATTGACGCTAGACCTCCCTGGTGCAGTGGACAGTTTGTAGAAGTTTATTTGCAACAGAAAAGTATTTTGAGTTGCAAAAGGTCATGTGTTTGGGGTGTTTTTTCTTCTTCTCTGTATAGGTCCCATGAGGTTTATCCTTAAGCAGGATAAACCAGTGATTATTGGACTAACAAATGTTTTGTTTAGGTTCCTAACAGTGCAGGGACGCAAAACAGTGCAGGCTTGTGCGTGGTCTTGAAAGCAAGCAAGCAATCTTGAAAGCAAGTTGATCAAGGATGCCATAAACACACAACATTAAGATTTCATTGTAAATAGTTGTTGTTTTTGTTGTCTATGTCTTGACCTAATAAAATATTAAATTTGTATTAGAGATATCTTAATTTGTTTGCATTATTTGTATTAATGCATTCACTTTCTCACTGTTTCTCCATACCATACCTACCAACAACGCCATATCATTAAAAAAAAACAACAGTAATTGGTAGAGCCCTTTCTGCCAGCCAAGACAGGTGGTAATTTCATTTTCTTACGCTAGGTGGCATTGGTGGTCAATAGCATCGGAAGGATTCACTCTTTGAATGGGCAAAACAGTATCCAACCGGAAGAGCATGAGTTTTTGTGTTTTTGGGGATATGTCACTGAAGCTGTAAATGATGTAATTATTAATCTTTTGTAGGGTGAGGTAAAATAAGCATTATAACTTAAATATTCCCCCAGCAAAAAGTGTTTACATTAAGGTATATAAGCTCCTGTCGTGCTACATAAGCTAAAATAAGCTAGTCGTTATTGGAATGGTATCACTAGCATCAAATCGCCCAATGGTGCAGCCCACAACAGGTAAGATGTAATCAAAAACAGGTTTACTCAAGTTATTAATCCGTCTGCTGTCGCGTTCTAGGTTTTGCAAATACACAAAAATATGTTCCTTCTGTTCAGTAACAATCTTTACAATCACTTGTGTGGCTTCAATAACTGGATAATCAGGGTCACCCATTATTTTTTTATTATGTCTAACCTTAGCTTTAGGGATGATGCAATACACAATATAAGAACGGCTACTTTACATAAAAGCGGACTTTTGCTAAGGGCATAACCTCTATACATTAACCCCTTTACATTAACATGAAACCATTGTTTTCTTTGTATAATACGCGACTGCTATTGTCTACTATTCAAGGTAAAAACTACCGGGATGATGACATTGCCAATGACGTAAATGGGGCCACGGCAGACAGATCTAGACTGGTCAAGTCAAGGATCACCTGTGGTCAGGGAAAAGATAAGTAATGGATACTAAAAAGTGTGGGGAAGTTGGAAGGGCCACTCTGTTCGACGACCCGGACTTTCCATCGGACGATCGCTCGCTGTTCTCTGATGGATCCTCTCCCATCGCGCGATTACAGGGTGAGGTCACCTGGCGGCGCCCACAGGTAAATCCATCAAAGTTTTATTTACGGAACGATAATAAAATGTTTCATTCGATCAGACCTAAGTCTTGGCACATACATCGCAACCTCCCCAAAACACAAAGAAAGAAAAACCCCAGGGAAAGTCCCTTCCCGATTGGCTCAATTAGTTGTGCACTAGACAACAAGTGGTACCTGAAGGCCTGTTCATGGTCCTGCACTCCTGGTAACAACGAGACGCCTCATCAGTGATGACGATCACGCTCAGACTGTTTTGAAGGCCCCAATAGTACCTTTTCAAGAGCAGACGTCATTGGACGTCACACAATTCCTCACAAAGAGCAAATACAATACAAAGCAACGGACATTGCAAAACACATCAAGCAAAATAACATGCAAATAAAAAATAACTAATGAACAGCCGAAATCTAAACAGGTGGATCTTGAGCTGCATTTTGAAAATGTATACGGTCCCCACGGATGTTAAAGGTCCCATGGCATGCTACTTTATGGATGCTTATATATAGGTGTTAGTGGCCCCGTGGCGATGGTGCCTTGCGGCGGTGGTGCCTTGTGGTGTTGTTGCCTCGCGGCAGCGGGCAGCAGGCAGCGGGGCTCCGGCAGGAAACAATCGCGGGCTCCAACCCCTATCTCCTCCATGTCGTGGGTCATGTCCTTCAGGGAGTCAAAGCCAAAGTTCCTTTCCCACCAATTCCTTCCTAACCATGTCTGAGATAACCCCCAGTACCAGTCTCGTTGTGGAAATAAAAACAATAGAAACATTAACTAAATTAAATAAATGAATGAGACTTTCTCAGTCTGGATTATTTGTACTTTCCCTTGTTTTTGCATTTTTGATGCTTTATCATAGAGAGAGATAGAGAGGAAGGTATGGGAGACAGAGGGGAGGACATGGAGCAAATGACCACGGGCAGGATTCAAACCCGGGTCGCTGCGTTCAGGACTGTGCCTACATGGTACGCGCTTTAACCCGAGGCGCCACCTCCCTTGTTTTCTTCATGGCATTTTTATTTTATCCTTGTCACCCACCCAGGAACTGTGTGATTTTCCAGTTCTCTTTCCTGCCAACATCAATGAGGGCCACGCTAAACAGGGCTTGCTGGGAGACTGCTGGTTTCTATGTGCCTGTACTTTTTTGCTGAAGAACAAACATCTGAGGAACAAGGTAGAGTCATATATGCACCTGGGTGGTTACGCTCGTCATGATTTGTAAGGCAAGACAAGGCAAGTTTGTTTATATAGCACTGTTCAAACAATAGGACATTCAAAGTTATTTACAAAGATAGAAATATCATGTCAAAACAGTATGAGGGCAATCATTTAAATGTAGTGAAAAAATAAAAAAGTTTGCCTAAAGTAATGTTCCAAAGGGTTTATTGGCAAACAATTAACATTTAAATGGGTTGTTACATAAAATAAAACTTGTCACATTGAATAGTTTTAATGGTTACTCCAATGGGATGCGTGCAGTGTGCAAACGATAGCAGCCATGCAAGCATAAAAATATCATTTCAGAAGTTGCCGAAATGATAAAATAATAGTTCAAAGGTCAGCCTTGCACACCTGTCTCATTGGTAGAATTGGTCACAGCCCACTTCACCAAGCAGAGGGGCACTTATCATCATCTGGAATTTTTAAGTATTTCTCCCTTGCTTTCCCTTGATGACACACCTAGGTTTGTCCTCCAGACCAGCCCTTGTGGGGGGACTGCATGTATCAGGGGTCCTTCCAGTTTTATATCTGGCAGAAGGGCCATTGGACTATGGTTACCATCGATGACCGCTTGCCCTGTATTGGTTCCACTCTGTGCTTCTCTCGGTGCCACTCCCCCACGGCATTCTGGGTAGCACTGCTGGAGAAGGCCTATGCTAAGTGAGTAGCTTGTGAAGGGTTTTATGTTTCATGATTTAAAATTCAAAGCTTTTTTTCCTTTATCTCACGCTGAAGCTTGATGATTCGAGGTGGCTTGATTTACGATTTTCAAGATCAAATATAAAGTTTTGTCCTCCTCGTCCTTCATGCGGGAATTCATGTCGACATAGAGTACATTGTCGGTCCACTCGTGTACGTCTCTGTGGTCCACCAGGCTCCACGGCTCCTACGAGAGTCTGTGGGCGGGCCAGGTGTCCGAGGCCCTGGTTGACCTGAGCGGCGGCCTGGCAGAGCGCTGGAGCCTGGAGAAGGGAGGAGCAGATGAGTCGGAGGGGCCTGGGCAGGACAGTGACCGTCTCCAGAGGACGGGGCTGGACCTCCGCCTGCTGCGCCCGGTCAAAGACCTCTGCGCCCTCAGCTGCTCCACCCACAGCAGCCCTGGAGGTCAGGCCCTGTCTTAATTGTGTGTGTGTGTGTGTGTGTGTGTGTGTGTGTGTGTGTGTGTGTGTGTGGAGCTATCTCATGGAATTTTAAAGAAGGATGGTCCAGGTTGAACACCTCCCACCAGCTAATGACGGTGATTAGGCCTACTTATCAAAGCTTGTTAAATGTGTGGCCACTGGCCAATCAATGTTTCCATTCTTGCAGGCAGGTGAAAATACAATATTCTAAAAGGTTCGGTGATTTTGGACCCTAAATCTCAGACAGACTGGAGATTGCTTGGAGGTTGGCTAAATACCATCCGCAGTCTCCCCTGTATTGTCACCATATCTCTTGCCGGTGTCTGGTTAGGTGTTATTTTATAATTGTACAACAAACAAGGCATGACATGACAGCAGTGTGTCAAAGCGTTCTAAAGCTTTTGAGTTTGAAATTGAGGATAATATTTTAATAGTGAAATAAAATATATTTCTTCAAATAAATCAAGAGTAGTTTAAGCCTTTTTTTGAGTACACCACGAGACATAAGTGATCTGGATAGTTGTCATGGCTACAGGTGGGGTTGATCTGGAGCAGTACCACGCTATGAGTGTGACTGAGTGGCTGGACGTGGAGACGCTGTCAGGGGTGCGCCTGATTCTGCTCAGGATCAGAAACCCCTGGGGACGACGCGGGACCTGGCTGAAAGGGTGGGGGACCACATGCATGGGAAAGCACTTTGTGTCACATCCAAACCGTTAACAGTTGATCTCAGTCTCGCATCCAGTTTATTTATATTTCGTTTTATTACTATCCCATTCTATTGTGATACACACAATTCCTATTTTGGCTGATTAAAGTAGGTCTTATTAATCATTCGGTCCAGGTAAATGGCACTGAATAACTGCGGTTCCTCTCAAAACCCCTCGTTCTGTGTGTGTGTCTCTTTTTCTACTTCTTTCTTTCTTTCTTTCTTAAATCGTATATATAACGCATATATCTCCCCTCTGGTGTTCCCAGCGAGGCCTGCTGGAGCTCTGTGGGACCTGCCCTCAGGGTGGAGCTCCAGGGCCGGCTGGAGGCAGGGGAGTTCTGGGTGGATGAGGCAGAGTTCCTCTCCCAGTTTGACGACGTGACCGTGGGCTACCCCATCACTGAGGACGGACACCTGAAGAGCATCTTCACCGGTACACCGTCCGTTCATCAGATGAACCATGAAGCTCGGCTATTGGAAGCGTTCTCTGAATGCGAGTGTTGTGGGCCGTTTGGAGTCAATAATGTCAGATGGAATTAATGGTCCCAACTTTCTGGCCTTTTCTCGGACAGTTAATGCTTTGAGCACGATTTTTCACATCATGCGCGTGATATGGTTTTCAATGCATTTCCGATATGTGCAGAAACGTTAATAATAATGCTGGAGCATTATTATTTTTAAATGTATATGATATAATAATTATCGATAGATCAATATTAAAAAACATAGCTACAGGGTCCTCTTTTTAGAATCATTAATATGGTTTATTCCAGCCTTTGATATAAGATTAATTCACATAGATTTAGTGAGTGCATTTAAAAATATTTATACAAAAACAACAAATTGCTATTTCTGGGGTTTCAATACAGGCTCTTTGCTATGAGTATCATTCACATATAAACTTTGATTAGATCATTTCAATGTTTAGTGCGTCACTATCTAATAAGCTCTATTTCAAGTTCCCATCTGGGATGAATTTAGCTTATATATGGTTTATTCCAGCCTTTGATATAAGCTTAATTCACATAGATTTAGTGAGTGTATTTTAAATTATTTATACAAAAACAACAAATTGCTATTTCTGGGGTTTCAGTACAGGCTCTTTGCTATGAGTATCATTCATATAAACTTTGGATCATATCAATGTTTGGTGCGTCCCTATCCAATAAGCTCTGTTTCGCATGCCCCTCAGGGATGAATTGAGCAGCACCGGTGTCTGACCGCCTTGCGTCCACAGGGAGCGTCCTGAGCCACAGTCGTCAGCTGCCGGGCAGGTGGACCCAGGGGCTCACTGCGGGGGGCTGCCGGAACTGCACCAGCTACGGCACGAACCCCAAGTTCTGGCTCAAAGTCAGCGAGGGGGGCGAGGTGCTGGTCTCCCTGCACCAGCAAGGGGAATGTAGGGTCAACTCAGCGCGATACACACACAATCCACTAGGGGGCGGCCAAAACGCTCAACACCAGCCCTACCAGGCCATAGCCCTGCACATGTGGAAGGTAGGCAAAAAAATAAAAGAGCATGTGCTATGGTTTGTTTACCATCTCCCCAGTGTTGCAAAGCAAGTCTCCCTTTGGGGCATGATTGGGTAGTGACTAGTAGGGCTGGGTAAAAATATCGATTCATCAACGCACTGCAATTTATTTGTTCTCGATTCAATTTCGATTCAGAATTTTTTAAATCGATTATTTCCATTAAAAAAAAAAAAAGAAGCATACTCAGTGATTGTAATCTAGAAGCGAGTATGCCTAAATGTACATGCCCTTTTACATTTGTCCATGTTATGATTATTACTTTTATGCTGCAAGTTTAGCTCAGGAACAATACTATACAATGGTATATTCCCTTTTTGCTAGTTGAAGCACAATGAAATGGTTAATTCTAAATAATAAATCCTAAATAATATTTAGGTATTTTTGTCATCTGCACATATTATTGAATTGATATCGAAAGCAATTGGATCAATATCGAATCGAATCGATATGGAATCGAATGAAGACCTAAAGAATCGAATTGAATTGAATTGTGAGGTACCTGGCAATACCCAGCCCTAGTGACTAGGGTGTCTGACTCCAAGCCCAAAGGTACCGGGTTCGATACCCCATGATCACGACCTGTAGGTGTCCTGGAGCAAGATGCCCCACCCATACCTCCATCTAAAGGTCCTAAATCTGACCTCACTGTAGTTGGACATGGAAAGAGCCCTCTGCCAAATGATTCAACAGTAGTCAAATAGTGTCTTTTGTGTCTGCATTGGTCTGCCACCAGGTAGAGAAGAAGCGCTTCAACCTGGCGCGGGTGTTGAACAAGGCCCCCTCTGCGTCCACACACTGCCACGCCTACGAGAGGGAGGTGGTGCTCCACGCTCACCTGCAGCCAGGCCACTACCTGCTGATCCCCAGCACCTTCCTGGCAGGGGCGCAGAGCAGCTTCCTCATCAGGGCCTTCTCCTCCGGCCCGGTCTCGCTCAGGTTAAAACCCCTAGTCCGCTAACAGGTAGCTAGGTAAAGGTCAACGGCCAGTGGATTGCCTTAAGATGGCGCTCTTGCCAGCCACTTCAACTACTATGCAGTGTTTTGTACTAGGGACACCTCTAAGGCATCTGTTCGCACGCATAATAATTCATCAAAGCAATCTCCGAAATACTCACTTTGTGTGACAGCCATGCAAGGTGAGGGTTGTGTGTCTTGCTCAACAGCAACTTGACACTAGAATTGAACCAGGAACCCTTTATTTCAGCATACCTGGTCGTAGCCCAGGTTGTTTTGATATTTGTGCTAACTTTATATTACGTACACCATATCATGTTTTCACTTCTCATTCAGCAGTATTACTTCCCGTCGGGTTTTACTTTGTGGCTTCGTTTGTAATTTTTTGATGCTTCGTAAAAAGTACAGTTCCATTCCTAGCAGTCAGTTGAACTAGGTGGTCTAATTACGCTTGTGTCCCATTTCCTTACAATAACGCCAACCAAGAGTGCATCCGTTCGCACCCTAACCGTGGACGTGTTGATGCAATGCTCTACCGACCTCCCCACACTGTTATGAACCTAATACCTGTGAACGTCTGTGTCCTCCCCACAGCGCCATGAAAAGCCTTGCTGGCCCTACGCTGCCCCTGCTGGCGGACAGCGAGTGGGACCACTGTGACTTCCAGGGCGGCTGGGTGGCAGGGATCAGTGCCGGGGGCAGCAGGAACTCCCCCTCTCACTGGAAGAACCCCCGCTTCCTGTTGTCCCTCGGCGGCCAAGCTAACGCGGCGCCGGCGCCGGGTGTCGACGTCCGGGTCAGCCTGCGGCAGAACCGCCCAGACGCCGACCTGTACGCCATCGGCTTCCACGTCTACAAGGTCTGCAGACGCCTGGCAGACTCTTCTTCTCTTCTTTAGTCATTGTATGCTTTACAGCGTTTACATTGACATGTGATCTGTATGTCGTCAGTTATTGAGGACTCCTCCTAAATGTTATTTTTGTCTTTATTGAGACTAAATAGTGGTTAAATGAATGACCACTGTTCACTTTGACATATATTATTGTGTGTGTGTGTGTGCGCGCGTGTGCGCGTGCGTGCGTGTTTCCGTCTGGCCTATCCAGGTCCCAGAAGGAGTGTCTGTGATGGCCTTACCCATGGACGAGGAGCCTGTAGCTAGTTGTGTGCCCCACTGCTACACCCAGGATGTTAGTCTGGCCTGCTGCCTGCCTGCTGGGTCCTATGCCATAATTCCCTCCACATACCAGCCCGAACTCCCGGGCAGCTTCACTGTGTCCGTGGCTCGCAGGATATTCAGGTAGATCCAAGCAAAAACCGACAAGTGTTTATTCTCACGCACAACAAGGCATTTATACCGACTGGTTGTGTTGGGTTTTTCAGGAAGGTGATGAAAAGCCAGGAACTGCTGGGAAACACCATTCAAGAGGTAGGATCAATTAGATCCCACAGAAATGTCAAGTTGTGGAATGGAGTTTAAGCTAACACTGTTAAGTTTATTTGCTTTGTTGTGTAGTCTTGGTCAATGGCACTGAATAATTTTAGTTCCTCTAATACCACCTCTCTGTCACAGTCTGTGTTTTTGCCCTCTCTGTCTGCGTCACCCTCGCTGTCTCTCTATCTGTCTGTTACTCTGTCTCTCTGTCTATCTCACTAAAATGCATCCTAATGATATACCAGTGATATGTAACCTGTGGTTACTAATGTTATCAATTTTTAAAAGGCATTAGTATAATTTCTCTTTGCACCTCAAAGAAAGCTCCTTTCCTCTACTAACCATAACCACGAGACCTAACACTACAGCCATGACAGCCCTCTCCACCAAACTTCCCCTCTTTCTTATTCCAATATGAACTGCAAAACACTTCCTACTCTCTGTATTTGTATTGACAAGTAACCAGACTCCTGACCTAGACTGTGAGAACCACTTGTTTGCTAATATCACACCTGAATAGTTGCAGACTATGGGAACCTCTTGGTCTTTTGATGTCTGCGTTTACAATGTGAAAATGAATTCCGATAAGAATCATGTACATCCAGTAACTCATTGAAGATGCTTGGTAAATTGCTGCCTGTGTCTTCCCATGCATGTTCATCATGCTCTATTAAATCGATTAGTCTACTGTTAAGAAGTGTCCTGAAATAGAAACATACTCTCTCTCTCTGTCCCTCTCTCTGTGTGTTTCTGTCTTTCTGTGTCCCTCTCTCTCTGTGTTTCTCTCTCTCTGTGTCCCTCTGTCTCTCTGTGTGTCTCTCTCTCTCTCTCTGTCCCTCTCTCTCTGTGTCCCTCTGTCTCTCTGTGTGTCTCTCTCTCTGTCCCTCTCTCTGTGCCCTCTCTCTCTGTGTTTCTCTCTCTGTGTCCCTCTGTCTCTCTGTGTGTTTCTGTCTTTCTGTGTCCCTCTCTCTCTGTGTCCCTCTGTCTCTCTGTGTGTCTCTCTCTCTGTCCCTCTCTTTCTGTGTCCCTCTGTCTCTCTGTGCCCTCTCTCTCTGTGTTTCTCTCTCTGTGTTTCTCTCTCTCTGTGTCCCTCTGTCTCTCTGT
Organism: Pollachius pollachius; assembly: GCF_949987615.1. Classification (NCBI taxonomy): domain Eukaryota; kingdom Metazoa; phylum Chordata; class Actinopteri; order Gadiformes; family Gadidae; genus Pollachius; species Pollachius pollachius. The sequence continues at coordinate 16,926,931 of NC_136947.1, read as the reverse complement.
GTGTTTTTGTCTCTCTGTGTCCCTCTCTCTCTGTGTCCCTCTGTCTCTCTGTGTATCGCTCTCTCTCTGTCCCTATGTCTCTCTGTGTCCCTCTGTCTCTCTGGGTCCCTCTGTCTCTCTATGTCCCTCTGTCTCCCTGGGTCCCTCTGTCTCTCTGTGTGTCTCTCTCATTCTGTCTCTCTCTCTGTCGGCAGGTGTCTCACATCTCTGTGATGCAGAGCTAGATGCGGGGGCCGCGTTCCTGCCCCTGTCACGTAGCTTGACCTCGTTGGCCCCGGGGCCGACATGAAGCGACCGACAAACCCTGCCACACACACACACACACCGCAGAGAGGCTGTTTGTGTGTGTATGTGTTTTGTTAGGACTCCTAGGCAGTGCTCTTCATAGTGGAGCGGCGAGCTGATGGGCATCAAAACACAAACGATTAGAGCATCATTGCTGCTAATGAAGAATGACGGCGCTAGAGGGTGTAAACAAACGGCCTCCATTGAGGCGGACGCCGGCTGCTCTAGCTTGTTCGCTCGCTGCTTTGCCCGCCACAAAGACCCCCTTTCATGAGGCTCCACACTGGGGCACTGGCAGGCTGGAGGGGGGTGGTTATTATCGGTAAAGGGACAGATCTTTAACATCAGAGCCAATCACACCACACACCAAACCACGCAATGTCATACTCTTTGATGCAATACCACACTCTACCATGCAACACCACGTCAGTGTTCACCTAGTTCAATGAGTCACTGAAATAACACAACGCGTGATGATGTACTGGTGGGAGGGGTCTGTCAGGGGTAAACATGCCCTTCCTGGAAGGCAAGGCTAGGTTAAAGTGACACCTTTGGCACATATTTACCCAAAAGCAGCAGCCTAGAGTCCACTCAACTGGTTAATCGTCCTTGACCGATATTACCTCTTCATGATCCTTGATTTAAAACACTAGCATCTGTCTCCCAGCAAGAGATCTCATGCAGCTCTATTCCCATGATGCACCCCTCCACCTGTAGTTCCTGTTTCCGTTCCCAAAGCCAGGAGCTCTGATTTGACCTCAGATGAACCTGTGTTAAAAGTGGCTGTGGTGGACAGATGGTGGGGGGTGGGGGGGCCAGAAACTACTGATGCAGCGCATCAGGGGCGGCATGTTGTGACAGTGTGTTGGGTATCCTCTGAAATGTGAATAGAACAAGGCAGTTGGCCGGAGACGGCGCTTGTTTTACTGTGTGTATGTGTGAGAGTGAGATAGTGAGCGCGAGAGAGGCTGACAGCTGCCAGCGTATGTCTGTGCTTACTTCTTGGCCTACTTTATGTAGTCCCTGGTAGAGCTTACTGGACAAAAACAAAATCAGTGCCATAATAATTACTGTTCTGTTGTGTGTATGTTGGGTGCTCCATGCCCGTTCTGATTTAACTGCCACTGCATTGAAATAAATTATAATTATTATCAGTTATCTGTTTCTCCGTTTATCTGTTTCTACGTATCTTACAAAAACGGATGCGCAAAACTTTGTGAAACTCCCTAGCTGTCATGATCGGCATGACAAAAAGCCAAGCCGTTGAGTGCGCGTCCACACGTTTATTGTGCGCGCCGCCGTTCCTGCGGAATTCAGGAGGTTGTGGACGGACACCCAAAGGCTCCACTCCACAGAATAATGAACAATAAATTTGACGCGTAAGTAATCGAAGTTTTGTGTCCAATATTAGACTGAGAATGTGTGCACAGTGGCGAGAGTAAATGTGCCAGGCAGCGTACTTCAATGTTTATGTGTTGCGTTTATAAAGAGGTGTGTCGGTTTTAAAAGTCTTGCATGGGCAAGGCGCTTAACATACGAGTGCATGTTCAACAGTAAAATCAATACATTTCTCGTAAATGGAAATAATAAAGAGTGCAAAATAGCTAATGCATATGCATTCTACAAGCGGGGTTCTTTATCTTAAGATAGGCGAAAACGTCCAGGCCCCGTGGGCCGCTTCTGCATCCTCGGCTTGTCGTTGTTGGGAAGGGGGGACAGATGGAAGCGTTGTCGGCTAAAAACAAGCTCCCAGCCGCTATGAAACGCGAACACGGGCAGCTCCGTAGGTGCCATATATCACCAGCCTGAGAGTATCGCAATAGCTTTTTAGGGTCATGTTGTCTGTCTGTCCCAACAGCCTGGGAGTATTTAGGTACACGTAAGCGTTGCCGGGTAAAACTGGGTAAATAGTGAATAACATGAAAGGTGTATTAGGCTTTAACTTGCTGCCCTGCGTTATTAACAGCTCACCATTTGACATGTTTGTGTTTTTATTATTATTGACGCAAGCAGTGCTAAAAGGTTTAAATGTGAATTTTCATGTACTTTTTGGTGGTTAATTTACTATCACAATCCTTTGTCATTGTTGTTAAACTGCAGTCTTAAAGATGACGATAGTGGAGACCACGACCAGGACCAAGGCTCACCGAAAAACTGTGAGAAGGAAAAAAATGAAGACGAAGACAAGGAACAGAACAATGCCAAGAAAAAAGTGAGTGAGAGAGTCCGACAGCAACACTGGCCCATAACCAGTGGCCTGCTGTGGCCTTCCTATATCGCCAGTGTCCCCCTCTGTTGTCTTAGATGGTGGTACCAGGGCCCGGAGAGCATCCCCTTCAGTACAACTACACCTTCTGGTATTCAAGACGCACCCCAGGGAGGCCAGCCAGCACCCAGAGCTACGAGCAGAACATCAAACAGATCGGCGGTTTTGCCTCGGTCGGTCTGCCCCTGGAGGCTTCTGGCGTGCATCTCATACATACACTATATGTAGTTTGAAGAAGATTGAGCTGAGAGACATTTTCTCCCCGAGGTTGCTAAGAATAAACTATATGCCAGCTGTACATTGACAAAGTACGATATCGGGACAACGTTGACTTAATTGTATTCATGATTTGTCCTATTTTGGGCTTCTCAATGTGTTAATTTACTTGTTTCTTGGTATTCGTCGTTTTACTCCCATACAATTGTTCTTGTATAGTTGAATATCAATCAAACATGAAAATGTTTGTCTTTTAAAGCACTTTAAAAAAGCAGTGCTATTAAAAGGTGCTATACAATTATCTAAAAGTCGTAAAGGTGGTCCACCCTCCTGTCTGAAGCCCTGCAACAACTTCTGTGTTGTTGCCACAGGTGGAGCAGTTTTGGAGGTTCTATAGCCACATGATCCGCCCAGGAGACCTCACGGGACACAGTGACTTCCACCTGTTTAAGGAGGGCATCAAGCCCATGTGGGAGGTGGGTACTGTCCTGTATGTAGCGAGCTAACCACGCTATGCGAACAATGCTAATCCATTCACATGTAAACATATTGCTTGTATAGCAGATGTCGCTTCATGAATGGACATCAGCCAGCTGCAGTCTGGCTCGCACTAGCTCAACTGCGTTGGTCCATTGAGTTTGTTGAAAGGTCCCAGACTTCTGAGGGGTACATTTAAAGCGGACGCAGTGGGTTGTTTGTGTAACCGGTTGATCGTATCCCAGTGTCCACACCATGGTGGGAAATAGTCCAAGTCAACATTGGGTGTGTGTGTGTGTGTGTGTGTGTAGGACGATGCCAACAAGATGGGAGGGAAGTGGATCATCCGGCTGAGGAAGGGCCTGGCGTCACGCTGCTGGGAGAACCTGATCCTGGCCATGCTGGGGGAGCAGTTCATGGTGGGGGAGGAGATCTGTGGGGCTGTTGTGTCCGTGCGCTTCCAGGTACACAACACACACACATACTGAGACACACGCATGTGTTGTGGTGGCGCAACGGATCTGTGCAATCTGTATTGGAATGGGTATTGATTTATCTATAAAGGAAAAACCTCACCGTTCAATGACCAAAAATATAAGTAGGTCTATGCCAAAAAATATATGTAATTATCTACAAATATTTTAAAGAATTTTTTAAAGATTGTAAAAGGTATTGCACAAAATACTCATACTAAATGTTTATCGATAAAACGTATATCATATATCGAATTAAGGCTCGGCTGTAAAATCATGTTGCCGTACATTTTAGATGCAGACAACGCAGCGTCAAGAGAGAATGTCCATTGGGTCACGGCTGCAGGTGTCTGTTCAGGTTGCGGAAGGAGGACAGAGTTGTGGTTACGCGCGGGGTGTCACGGTCTGGTGTATTTCCCCTCCAGGAGGACATCATCTCCATCTGGAACAAGACGGCCAGCGACCAGGCCACCTCGGGCCGCATCCGAGACACCCTCCGCAGGGTGCTGAACCTGCCCCCCAACACCATCATGGAGTACAAGACGCACACAGACAGCATCAAGTATGTATGTCTCCCCCTTTAATTACTACTACCTTGATCTAGATCGCCGTTGATGTATTTGATGAGTCACTTTTCTTTTTATTTCTTCGTATGATTTGTCTTTATTTTGGACACTATCTGGGGGGAGGGTAGGGTAGTGGCTAGGTTGAGTCAGCCCCAACTTGAAAGGTTCTGGGTTTGATTCCCCTCATGTCCACAGCTTCACCATGCTTGAGCAAGAGGCCCTTAAGCCCTCCCTGCTCCTTAATGGCATAACAAAATGAACTGCATGTCGCTTGACTATATACGCAGAAGTGGAGGCTATATACTAGTGACTATATACCAAATGGTAGGCAGGGTTTTTCAGGCTCAGAATGGGCTTTTGGGGGTGACTACGCATGACAGTAATTATGATAAATTGATAAACAAAACTATCTATTGTTCCTGAGTTAATGAAAGCCAAACAAAAAAAACCTGGTAAACAATAAAAATCGTGTTGCAACAATGGAAGGACTTGAGCCCCAAATTGCTTAACACTTGAATTATCTGTCTATTTATAAAAGCCATTATTCATTCATTTCTGATGGCTCCTAGTGGGCGCGTGTGCGTGTTTTAAAAATCAAAGGTCCTTTTTTAAGCTTTTACATAAGACCATTTTAAAATAGCAGAAATGAAAGCTGTCCATGCGCTCCCCGGTCCCTCCCCCCACCCTCTCTTCCTTCTTCTGTCCGTTCTTCACGTCGTGTCTGTCCATTATAATGTTTCATTTATCCTTCCTTGCCATGGCGCTGGTTTCTCCTGCCCCCTGACAGGAGAAGCGGTCTGAGAAGCTGTCTGTGTGAACATTGCACTTTGAGTCTTGTCTAATATCACTGATTGTATTCTGCTTGCACACACACATATCAAATTAAACATTACATTAAACAACTGTTTTCTGTCCATAAACTAAACCGGGTATTTAGTTAAAACAGATATTGGTTCAAGCCACCAGACACACAGATTATTAAATTGAGTTGGACCATTTCTGACAGTGTATTTTGCCTAGTGTGAGCATTCATTTCCGATTGAAAGGCAAACACATTGATGGCAGAAGACAATCATTCTTGATTATGGTTTCATTGCATGAGCAGTTACAAAATAATAATCATTATGTAGATTCTACGTGTTCATTTTCTTTTCTTTTTTTAATGAAACTATAACATTATCCATCCAGTCTCCCTTGTTATGTCCTTTGGTGAAAATAACTAAACTAGTGTCCTGATCCACACACTAACAGAGTAATCTGGGATTTGCTCATCTGCGTCACAACGGAGTACAGGCACAGAACTCAGAATCCTTGTATGGTTAGTTTGCATTAACAGCAACGTTTTGTTTGCAACTGCTTTTTTTGTTGGTAGGTTTTATATTTTGAAGATTTGATTGAGTTTGTCTGTTTTGCAATTATTTTGTGAGACATACGGTCTAAAAAACAAACTCTAGTCTTAATGCTTTTTAAGATATGGCTAAGTATGCTAGGCCATACTTTAGGTTTTGAGATGTTTTGCACCGGTTGTCTTTTAGCAGGTCTACAATGTGCATCCACTGGCAAAAAGGGTTATGGTTTACACCCAAAATCCTTTAATTCAGAGATGATGGTATTTATGCCTTTTCAATTAACCCACCAGGCTGGACAGATTGGTCTTTGGTGGACTGATTAAATCATTTTGTTGACTGCCAAAGAATGGTGACTGTAGGAAAAACCGTGGTAGCTGATCTGAGGTCAAGGTTGGGTGTTACTGCCTCTGTTTCTGCTTCCAGAGCCTGGGTAGACTTCCATGGTCTGGTGACTGCTAGCGGAGGTCGCTGAAGCCACTCCGCCCACCAACCCCACCCCCAGTGCCGACGGTAAGAAGCATATTAATCTTTGTTTCCAAACCGAACGGTACTCTGTTTGATCCCCAATGTCTGCAGTCCACCTAGAGACATCCGCCCCCCTCCCTGCCCCCCAATGTTTTCACTGTCCCTTTTAGCTGGATAAAGCTTCTGCTATATAACTATATAGTTAGTTATTTTTCAATCCATTTAAGGATAATTGGACGCTGACAAGCCGCCTCTTCTGCCCCCCTTCCAGAACAGAGCCTGTATGCTTTGTCTCAGGTGTTCACGCCTGGTGTAGCGCTGCTGTGTTTTTTTTAATAGCTAGGCGTTGACTGACATGAACATTACAACGACTTGATGTCGTATTGAAGGAACGCATTATTTCTAACTAATCAAATCAATGAGTTGTGCTACAAAACAAACGGACAATGGAATAAGAATATCAAAACCTCAATGAAGTTGAGGCGTGGCAGCAGCCGTAATGTGTGTGTCTGTTTCCTCTGCTGTGTAGATGTGATTGGATGACGACTTGGGGGAAGAAGGAGTCCAGGGATGGACACCTGCTGCAACCAAGCAGAGTTTTAACATGGAGACGGAGTGACTAAAAGGACAAGTAGCCCAACCCGCTTTGTCTCGCCATGGATCATAAACTATTGGAACTGAACCAAAAAAAAAATGCATTTAAGAGAACATGGATCTGAGCTGTCCGTTCGAGAGAGAAGTCCGTTCTTAGTTTCAGCCGTGTGTGTGTGTGTGTGTGTGTGTGTGTGTGTGTGTGTGTGTGTGTGTGTGTGTGTGTGTGTGTGTGTGTGTGTGTGTGTGTGTGTGTGTGTGTCTTTTATTTAAAGAAATGCGTAGTGCAACTGCCCTTGCTCACCACTAGAGGGAGCCTGTGGGACAGACGTTTGTTGAGCTGGCCAACAAAAGAAGAGTACTTGACTAGGGTTTCTATGTATACAAGATAAGCTGATAAGTGATGTAAAACCGATACGGTTTTATTGTGTAACACAATCACACGTACCCTTTGTCAAAATTTAAGTAAATTACAGAGACAGTTTTATTAGCAATCTGAGAAAAAACAGATCGCAGGTGTTATTTTATTATAGTACTTTATTTTAACTATGGAACATCTGGTTATTTGAACTAGAAATATTATTTGTCTACAAAAATATATTTGTAAAAAAGAAAAAACAACTGACCACTTAAGAGATTCGCCCTTTTGGAATCAGAAACTAAGTTTCTTTTTCTTGTCCGACTTAACCCCCGGACGATGAATCCCAAAGGATGAGTAAGACCTTAAAAAAAGACAAACGAGTCTGGCAGAGAGTCGGGAAGGTTCTGTGTCGTAGGCGTCTATGGAAAGGACTGTCAAAGCTGCCTATATCACTGTGCCTGACCTGGGGCCCGCGCGCGCTGACCAGGTTCTCATAACCTCCTACCTTCTGTGTGGCTCAAGAGTCCGCGGAGCCGGGGGGCCCCGCTGTGCCGTCCTTTCCTACGCACAGGATGGATGTACAGATGCCCTACCGGTGGACTGATCCCACTAGACCCCTCCCATGGTTGTCATTTTGTACTGAGGATTTGAAACTAGGAGCAGGGGCTTGGGACTCCTCCACCCCCATTACAGTTTTTCCACCAATCCCTCTGGATCTTTAATTTGTTTTTACAGAATTTCGGAGTTTGCTTTGTGAGTTAAACTGTAATGCTGCCTAGGATTGGATACGTGGTGCTCGGATCGGGTGTGTGTCAAAAACAAAAGAGGAAACGTGTTGTCTGATGTACACCTGATGGATTATAGCAATAAATGTCAAATATGCATCTGCTGCTATAACCTCTTTGGCTATTGTGATTCTTTCTCCTAACGGGTTTTTTCAAGTGGTTGCAGTGAAGACTCTTATTTGGCTGACGTCTTGGCTCCTTCAGCACCAACAGTCAGATGTTGCTTTAGTGGTGAAGCAATAGATGGCCGAATCTCCGGTCAACTCATCTCGAAGAACATGTAATTCTGAAAATGTTGGAGCACTCAGTCACTGTGCACTGTCAACAAATCGGTATACAAGTAGTTATATTGCGGCACATTGAAGTCAGCAATTGATTTCCAGGGATTTCATCATTTTGCAGAGCTTACCAATAAGAAGGTGGCGGCTAGCAGGAGCATTTTGGTAGACGGGTCCATATTCTGCAGCACTGTGGGGTGGAAATCAATTTAATATGAGGGGCTTTTGGAAATGCAATGTCGACAAGTAAGGGCTCTAACATAAAAGCAGCCTGGGGGGGGAAAATCAATGTTAGGCTCTCTTCGGTTTTGCAACTCACTCTCCAGCCCAAAGTACTCGTGGTCCATGTTAAACTCATTGTTGAAGCCCGGCCATTTCTTCCATATTGTGCCAATTCTCTCCCCCATCAATGAGACTGCCTGGGGTTTGATTTGAGGTAATGGTACAACATGAATCGGTTAGGAAGATTGCTCTCATCAAATATCGCTGTAAAGTCAGTCAATTTAGACAATTTAGATTTATCGACTGGATCTTTCAGAAATTGGATATTTTAATCATACTAGGATGGATCGAAGCATCCACTAAATATACAATTGTAATTGATGGGATTAGTGGTAAAGGCCTTGCCTGGAACTCCTGGGTGGCAGCGCAGCGTGAGGGCCAACAGGGGCCTAGGATCCTGGCGGTAGGAGTTCCCTCTGAGTCGCACACCTCTAGCAGAGGGGTAAACATACTCCACCTGACACACACACACGCACAACCCGGCAAACCCATTAATTAACACCACACACCCTTCCTTCCCACACGAAACCACCTGAAACACGATGACAGCTGTTGTACACACGTTGACATGCTCCATTATGTCGGCTGATCCCCTGTGAAGTGCTTCAACAGGAATAAAACCCTATGTTTACTTGGCATTAGTAAAGGGTCGTCCGGGAACATGCTTCATTCACAACGAACCGGGGGGGGGGGGGGGGGAATATAATCCCTCCAGTTGGATCTGTGGTGAGGGATACCTCTTCCAGTCAGGGCAGAGTAACTGGACCATGGGTTATTTTGGTATCAGTACGGGAAACAACACTTGTACGATAAGTGGACTCAAATATGTTAACAGCCTCCTTGAGGTATTCTTATACAAAATAAAGTGCACAACCATCTCTCCAACCCTCTTTCCTTGGCTGGTCAACAGAAGGCGACTGTGTTTGGCTCCATAAAGACAGCTGTTTAGTGAGTAACCCCCGCCCAGTTTAGAGACTGCATTCTGGCCAGCTGGAATAGGAAATACCTCCCTCCCTTGCTGCTATTTACAGTACTGGGCCTTGCTTACCACGGTGGTGGGCTGCCTGGGTAACCATGGAGACCGTGTGAAGGCTTGGTCGAGTATCCCAAATTGAATGGAAAATAACTGTGTCTGAGAGCAGATGATCTGAAGATTACCGGAGCGGAGTTCATCTCATAGTTGTTGTGGGGAACAGTGTCTGGGTGGTGTCATATACGTTTAAGCAGCCTGGCCTTGGAGCTACCAACATTCATCTTGTTGGATTGTTGGTCCTCTACCTCTGTCGTACGGTGCCAAGGAGGAGGTCCTGATGGGAGTAGGCCCTCATTTCCATAAGGCAGCAGCCTAGGCAGCAGGCATCCACCCTGAGGGGCCTTTCAAAATAAAAGACCCGTTGGCCCTGGCGGTCGAAACCTTGCAGGGAGCAGGAACGAGCTGGACCACAACACTGAAGGCACATACAAGAACTCTCTGTTGGAAAAAGTTCAGAAAAGTTCAGAAGATCAGAAAAAGTTATAGCAGAGGAGGGATATAGCTGATAGAGTAATGGATACATTCACAAATATGTGTAGGTTTTAGGTGTACAAATAGGTGTGTTATTTTTTTTTATAAACGTTAGATAACAAGTTCTGAACCACCTTCTACAGTCACAAACAGTTGCTCGCTGCTTCCCCCGGTGGAAATGCTGTAGATCCTTCTGGGAACACAGTGTGGACCTGCAGACGTGCATGTGTATGTGTGGGCATTGGGGGGAGGGACGTGTTAAGTGACGCGATGAAGAGTTACAACGAAGAGATCACTTCTTGCACAAATCCAAAGCAATGCACACAAAACACACGCATGCAGACTTTTGCTTACCTTGCAGGTCAGGCCCAGCTGTGACATGCAGTTGGCTTGCTGACTCCAAGGCAGCCATAGGGTCTAGCTGAAGACCATCTTCCTCTTCTTCACTCAGTCTGTTCCTCTGCTGAAGGCCAATGCCGTTCTCCCAGGGTCTCCCAGGAGCCAGCCCTGAAAGGACCTCCTCTGACACCCAGTCAGGGGGCTCTTGGCGGGGCGGGGCTTTAGGCGAGCCGTGAGGATTACGGACGGGCCTGCTCTGACCATTGAGCGTCCTTAAGAATGTCTCAATGTGCTTCTCTCTCTCCAGGCCGCCATAGGGGAGGGGCTGCGTAGTCACTGCAGACATCACTGTGGGTTTGACACCCCTTGTGGAGGTGCATATTCAATTGGAAAAGTCAAAACAAAAGAATTGTATTCATTATAAGTGACCGGTTGAATTTTACATTGTGTATATATGTGGTGTGACCCAAATAACTACCAATCCATTTAGATTGGCGCCATCATAGAAAAGTGAAAAAAAACACAACACAAAAGAACATAATCTTCACTTCTCATAATGTTCAGCTCTCATTAGTGCTTTCCCAATCTTGATGTTAAGAAAATGTTTTCCATTCAATTTCTGATTGCAGCAATTTCTAATGAGGTGACAAAGAGGTGCTAATTCTAAAAGTAAATATTACTAAATATGCCCCATATTGCACACAATTTGATTTCTAAAACCCAATAATTGATAATAAGTACAACACGTTAAGACAGAATAATGAAAAAATAAGCTGATCCCTTACCCTGTGTGGTCTACAGCTTGCAGTATAGATAACCTGGATGCTCTGAAGGTGGTCAGGACACACAGAGCAGCCTCCGTGTGTCTTTACTACCAGACGGGATCAGCTCAACCCTATCTGGGCTTCAATATGTTTGTGTGTGTGTTCACATAGTAACGTTTGGCTTTGTGTGTGTGTGTGTGTGTGTGTGTGTGTGTGTGTGTATTTGTATGCGCCTGCGTGCGTGTGTTGGTGTGTGTATGTTTGTGTCTGTGTGTGCACACATGTGTGTGGGTTTGTGTGTGTGTGTGTGTGTGTGTGTGTGTGTGTGTGTGTGTGTGGGTACACCCGGATGTGTCTTTTGTTGGGGCACCGAGGGACCACTCAACCATGTAATTAAAATCCTGGTTCCAGAAGTGGAGGCCAAAGAGTCACTGTGTGTTTTTAGGGGGACTTTGGTGCTGGTAGTCTCCATTCTCCCCCTCAAAGAAAGGATGCTGACATTACATAGAGATATTAAAATATCCAAGCTCATCATAAAGGGACTGGGGGACCGATATAACAATATCATCTTTATTTGTTAAATCCAAAACATTAAGACATCTCTTGTCAACTCTGTCTAGAAGTTGGCAAAAAAAACTGCTCAACATGAAGGTGGGGGTGGAGTAACATACTCCTAGAAGGAAAAGGGGATTGTTGTATTTTTATAAAAGCTTGTTTATTATGAAAGCATTAGTTTAAGTAACACCAAACATCAGATACAGCTGATGCTAGTGTGTAGCGGTGAGCTTGTCCATATCATTCCAACTCGTCCAGTGAATCCCTTGGTCAACAAGGAACCGGCCATTTGGCTCACTTAGAGTCAGTCTGAAGAGCCGCTGAACAGACAAAATACAACTCAGCCAAATGGCATTACAATCATCTGTGCATCTCGGTCGTTCTCTCAACTCTCTGCGTAGGCGTCCGAAAGGGAAATCATCCAAGCAGATTTGTCACTGCTGATGAATGGGTGAAGACCTCCGGGGAGTGTAGGACAGCCTCCATGGATCAGCCCTCTGCTCCCGTCCCAACCCCCGTCATGTTGCCCAGGGGCGGCAGGAACCTCCTGGGATCCCCGGGGAAGGGCATGGAGGGGGGCTGGTTGAAATGCCCCATGAGAAAAATCCCAACAGTTCCGATAGAGAATACCAGCGCCATGACGATGAAACACACCCTGTCAATCACCCTGGCGAGCAGGAACCACTCTTCGTTCTCCTGAATGAGGAACAAATCGATGAGTCATTAGCAACCAATGTAGCCCCCAATGTAGCACCCAGTGTACCAACTACAGTCTCTGTCTCTCCCAAAGAATATCCAATATCTATCAATCATTGCATTTACATTTCTAGTAAATGCAAATGCATTTACTAAATGACAAACAAAATGTACCAGTAGTAGGTACATTTTCCATATCTTCTTTTGTAATTCCTCTTGCTTTTCTATTTAATTCCTTTTACTGTGTCCTGGACTTAAAGCTGTGAACGACAGGCCAATGTCCTATCTGGGATTGGTGCACTTCCCATGTTATCTCAGGAAACGTGCTATAAGCTGTGGCACTCACATTCTGGAAGCGTTTCTGGCCCTGAGCGGTCTCTGCAATGTGTTTGCAGGAGGCCACACACTGCTTCAGCTCAGGAGAGATCGTAGCCAGGCTGTTCTCAAGCTTCTCTGCGTTGACATCTTCCAGATCGCCATCTGGATACACGGACGAGGCAGCAGGGTTAGAGACACGCCAGGGAAAACATCACCGTTTGAAATCCATGGCTGACACTGTATCCACATCTACATTAAGTCATATAGCACAAAGAGAAAAATATATAATCAATATCGGAGCACAAAATGAAAATTAAAGTTTCAGTGTCTACAAATTGGTTTAGCTATGAGAATTAGCAAACAATCTTTTTCGATTTCATTAGAGGTAGTTCACAATATCCAGAGACGGCGCTTTTCAATGTTTCGCCAAGTGCGCGCTGAATTCAACAGGTTCAGAACAGAGCGATTCCGTGTCAATTGTGTTCTGCATTCCGCGCCAGCGATCACTTCGGACCGATAGCAAACACTCACACAGCTTCTCAAAGACGGTCCTTATGAGGCCCTGCCGCTCCCGGAGCCTGGAGAACATCAGCTCTGTGCGGGCGGTCTTCAGGACGTACTCCTCCGCCTTCACCATCAGCCCCATGGAGCTGCGGCGGCGCTGGTGGTGGCAGGGGAGCCGGTCAGCGCCATTCCCCGCCGGACGGGGTTCCTTACCGCCCGCCCAGTCGCCGACCGCATCCCCCCCGTCGGGCATCCAGGGCTTCATCTGCATCCTCAGCAGACGCGGCAGGATGTTGAGGAAGATCTGTCGAGGGGAGGGGCACACCGGGGGGGTCTTGTTGTCAAAGGGTAAGGCAGTGCTGATCGATATAGCGCTGCTTTATTTGAGTGCTACGAAGGAGTTTGTAGGGTAGTCTCACCTTCCGCACTCTGTCGCTCATCTTATGGGTGTTGGGGGTTCTCAGGGACACGTTGAGGACCACCACACAGTTCATCACAACCATGGTGGTGAAGGATATCACAAACATGAGGTACCTGCCAACAACAGCCAAACAACACCCAACTACAACATCACTTCAGGGCATGGACCACCTACTGTATCCATTAAAAGTGTAGCAGGTGGTTATATCAACAAAGTAAACTGACATTTCTTCCCAAAAAACGAATTTGAAGCTTGAGCTTACTTTCCAATCAGGGGTACGGCCTTGGAGGTCTCTGGAACCTTCTTGGCGATGAGGAAGAGGAACACAGTCTGTCCCAGCAGAGTGGTGATGGACATTGTACATTTTTGGCCACCGGCTGCCCGAGACGGACAAGAGGACAGATTAATGAGACGTGGTGAAGCCCAGGTAGAGGAGGGATGGATGGAAAGGCAAGGGACAGAAGTCACCTTTAGCAGGCAGGAAGAAGACCAGCAGGCCAAGGGAGGAGAAGAGCACGCAGGGAGCGATGATGTTGATGATGTAGAACAGGGGCTTCCTCTGGATGATGAGGAAGAAGACCACCTCCTGGTACTCCAGGTCATCCTTTGTGTACAGCGGGTTGATCAGCCTCTTGGCTGGTCTGTGTTTGATCGCCCACTCTCCGTTCTCTGTCAACACATTGTTAACCCTTAACGTTGCAATGGCTTGTGGGTTAAGAAAAATACATCTCAATTATGATATATTGATTGCTGTTGTACCTGTAAAGGCCTCTGGGTCAATATCCACCCATTCTAACGTGTGGTTGTCTTCCTCTTTGAGATAAAGTTCTACTTCATTGGCACTGTATGTCTCGGAGCTGAGAGAAGGAAGAAGGCGGCCATCTTAGCCACAATCTGATGTGTGCGATCATCAAAGCAAAACACCAGCTAATGCCACAATCAAGATGCCTTTTTCTTTCACAAGAAAGCCTAATAACCACCAGGAATGTGTGTGTGTGTGTGTTTGATTACAGAGTATTTGCTTTTCAACACATTTGTATACCTTTCTACATTGTAAAGAATAGATCAGACTAGCATTTGGGGAGTTTTATCTACATGTCAAAGAACAGAGCTTGGGAATTAGAAATTATTTATTTAAAGAGATAATACGATTGTCTTTTTACACAACGAGCACCCGTGGACAGGCCCCCACCTACCGGAAGACCATGGAGCAGTTCTGCCAGTCGAAGGGGAAATAGTTGACGACGATGGGGCAGGCGCTGCGGTAGATGGCCGGAGGTAACCAGTACACACAGCCGTTGGGGGAAACCAACGCGTTGCAGTAAAGTGCAACTTCAAACTGTCCATCCACACTGCACATGGGGAAAGAAACACAGTACAGTAAAACGAATGGTTTAGTTGTGTTTGTGAAACGGTGATAACAATCGACAACCGACAATCCCCACAGCTCCGGATGGATGCAGCCTGGGTCAGCGAATCAGCTCGAAGAAGTGTCAGCTACATTTAGAACGACAAGCTAATGTGCGTGACTGCAAACACGCCCACGGACACACAGTTGGTAACACACATTTATCCACAACACCGATACAGTGAGCGTAATGCAAACATTCTAAGCAGAGCTGACCCCAGTGGGCAATTAATCCCTTCACCCCTGGCAGTAACAACTCTACCAATCAAGCAACGCAGGACTCCACAAGGAGCCATGTTCTCTGTGACCATGGTTAACATGGTCCTAAGTCATCCATATATATGACTCAGGACCATGGTTAAAGTGCTCCTAAATCCCACTGTGTTGCCCACTCACTTGTTCTCCAGGATGACGTCAGGCAGCCATATCCTCTTGGAGGGGATGCGGAGCTCGTGGGTGATGTCCCCGTAAAGGGCAGACCTGGGGGCCTGGTCCCATCTCAGCCGGTAGTCACACCATTGCTGCACAGAGGAACACTCTTGTTTACCTCCTGGGCCTCTCGTCTCTCCCTCTCATTCACCATGTGTGGTGCTTCATAATTACACTAGTATATTTAGCTGGCAGAAGTTGTGATGAAGGAGATGGATCTATATATGATATTGCAGTCATGCTGGTAAGCAAGCTGCCAAATACAGATACGACAGTGACCAGGTGAAGGCTAACGTTTTTGCCCAGGTTGATTACCATTTCTATCCAAACGTTGGTGGTCAGGGCCTCCTCCTTTTCATTCTGGGGATGAGATGCATTTATTCGTTATTTTCATATATTTTCTTAAAGATTTCCTGGCAAACATTACAAAGAACACCCATACACATGCGCACAAACAGTGCTGAGAAGGGCAGAGTGAATGGCCTTTTAATACACTACAGAGTTCCCTAAAGCAGTCACTTTTGGATTTGTTGTCTCTTGTATTTCACTCAATTGATTTACTCTGGGTTTCCATGTGGTCACTAAACTCAGCTCAAAGCATTGCCTTGTGGCCACTACATCCCATGGTGATATTTTCTTCAACAGCTACAGTATTCAGTATCGTTTACTCTCATAGCCAAACAGAAACACAGAGGTGTACAGTGAACTGGACTCACCAGCGAGATGAGATTGGTGAGGGTCATCTTGATGTAGACCTTTGTGATGTCCCCGCTCTGCTCCATGGGCCGAATGTTTTTGTTGTAGCCCTTCATCAGGTCCCTGAAGAGCTCGTCCTCCAGGTTCACTGCAGATGCTGTCGCCGGGCAAAGTTTGAGAGTTACGATGAAAGAGGTCAATGGGTTCAATGAGGTCTGAAAACGGTTCTGTTGTGATGCCTGTTAAAGCTTTACATCAAGTGGATATTTATTTCTGAAAACCTCTACAGAAACGTTTACTTGAAATTCCAATTCTACTTAAGATAGTACTGCAAGGCTAATCTGAGAAGCCTTTTAATTTATTTAAAAGTCTGTTTCTGATAAACCAAACACAAGAAAGATACATACGATCATGCCTATATAACGTGATTTGTACGACGGATTATCCTACCACAGACTAAATTTACACAGTTTTGACTGGAGACAAGGGTTAGACAATAGGATCATGATTTCTATTTCAGGTGGAGATTGAATATGATACTGGAAGAGGCGTGGGCTGCTGCATTAGGACTGACAGCAA
The DNA here is from genome assembly GCF_949987615.1 of Pollachius pollachius. Lineage (NCBI taxonomy): Eukaryota > Metazoa > Chordata > Actinopteri > Gadiformes > Gadidae > Pollachius > Pollachius pollachius. The sequence goes on along the minus strand of NC_136947.1, from coordinate 16,910,324 downwards.
GGAATGGGAACGCTGTCATTTAAAATAATGATACGACATTTATCGCCCCAAGAGCACATAGTAGTCTTATTATAGATAATACGCTGGTTGAACCACATTGAATACCTGCTGCTTATCACATCATACCCATAGTTTTTAGTTGACACTTGTCTTTATAATGTTATAGATTCCATTACTTTTATGCAAAAATGACTTTAATTATTATAGTAATATTACCAGAGTTTCATTTTTGGTGACTTTAAGTTGAAACACAGTGAAGCCCCTACAAATGAACCTGTGGCCGCTGCAGAGGGGACTCAGGTGATGTTCTGAAAGCTGAGATGGCTCATTAGTGAGTATTCATGATGCCTCATAGGCTTAAGGTTCTAGTCTGACAATTGGAAAAAGGTAGGATTAAACAAAAGGTATTTCTAAATATACATCACCTGCGTCAATTATTTGTGAGTTGCAAGGGTGTGTATTCTGTGTACACTGTATTTTTCATAGTGTAGTAGTAGTAGTGTAGTAGAAAAAATGCCAATTTCTTCTTATGAGTTGTTATTATCTTCATTGCTATTACTCTGCAACTAATGTTAATATTACTTAGAACAAATGCTTTGATAAATTGTTTACTTCATATGACAAGTCTGCACGTTGAGCTGCACAGTTTGATGGATTATATATTCACATCGTCTAAATATTGCTGGAGTTGCGTCACTGTTCAAACCGACACTCTCTCTGGCAAGTTCTCTCTGGCAAAAGAAGTGCTCAACCTCAACAAAATGTCCTGAATAAATAATGGTTCAACAGTACAAAAAAAAAAGAAAAACTTTACACACACTGTTGCTGCCCCCCCCCCCCCCCCCAGTCGAGAGGTTTGAACTCTTACCTGTGGTTGAAATCCCACACAGAATGAAGAGGAATGATAACAGACATCCACAATCCATCTGGCCATCGGTGTGTGGGGCCGCCGTGTCTGAGACAAAGCAGTCACAACTTATCAGATGCCCCAGAGTTTGGTCTGGCTCTGGGGGGGCTGGCACCTGGCCAGTGTGTGTTGTTGTTGCATGTGTGTGTGTGTGTGTGTGTGTGTGTGTGTGTGTGTGTGTGTGTGTGTGTGTGTGTGTGGTTTGTAGGCTTGGCAGTAGGTTGGGGTTTAGAGGAATGGGGATGTGGGGGTAGGGTACAGTGAGCAGGGGGTCGGTGAGTTGTGTTGAGTGTTACAGTCACTGTGTGTATTTCTAGTATGCAGCATAGTCAGCTGTTATGACAATACACACGTACCGATCAGCTACGCACATGCACCCAAACACACACACACACACACACACACACACACACACAGACACGCACACATGTCACGCACACAACAGTGTATGTGGTGACACCTGATGAATGAGCATTGGTTCCAAAAGCTCCTTGATTTTTGATGAGCGAGAGAGGAGGCCAAGCAGGGCAGAGAGCGAGAGAACAGGTGTGCTTCCCTTTAATCCTCCCCCGGAAGCCTCTTTCAAGCAGAGTGAAGATGTCCCTGTCTTTCACCACTTCAGAGTGGAGATGTCAGAAACACACACACACACACACACACACACACACACACACACACACACACACACACACACACACACACACACACGCACACACACACACGCACACACACACACACACACACACACACACACACACACACACACACACAGACACACACACACAGACACACACACACACACACAATACATGTCTATGTTTTCTTCTTGACATTATTAAAACATCACAAAAAATGACTACAAGTTACCACTTGTAGTCGAAGTTACCACTTCTACTACTGGTTTCTAGTAGGGACACTAGGGACATGTCCAAATTCATGTCAAGAAACTTGTCTACCAGAAATTGCTTCCTTTGCAATGATCTTTTCCATGTTCCTGACCTTCCTAGCCCTGTTCCTGACCTTCCTAGCCCTGTTCCTGACCTTTCTAGCCCTGTTCCTGACCTTCCTAGCCCTGTTCCTGACCTTCCTAGTCCTGTTCCTGACCTTCCTAGTCCTGTTCCTGACCTTTCTAGCCCTGTTCCTGACCTTCCTAGCCCTGTTCCTGGCCTTTCTTGCACTGTTCCTGACCTTCCTAGCCCTGTTCCTGACCTTCCTAGCCCTGTTCCTGGCCTTCCTTGCACTGTTCTTGACCTTCCTATCCCTGTTTCTGACCTTTCTAGCCCTGTTCCTGACCTTCCTAACCCTGTTCCTGTTCCTATCCTTGTTTCCGAGCCTGACCAGGGTCCACCCCAGCCTTGATGTGGGGTACTGTTATGATCCTGCCACCACCCCTCCCACTACATCTTTTGCTTTGCGTCGTTAGTGTTATGTTGTCACCTGTGTTAAATAATGATTATGTTCACCTGTGTTCCATGTACTTCCATAGATCTTTCCTCTGTTTGTCAGTTCCTTGTTGGTATTATGTTTGTTTCTGTCGTGAGGTTTCTTCAAGAAAAGCATCCTTGCACACCTACCATGAGGCTGACCTTAGCCTCTGGGCCCACCGCTATGCTCAAGCAATGACAAAGACAGAAATAATGGAGTGAATAAGAAAACCGTGAAGAGTGAAGAGAGAGAAATAGAAAATCAAGAGAAAAGAGAGAAAAAATATTGAGGAATCCAACCCCTAACCCAATAACCCTTACCCTAAAACCAAACGCTAATGGGAAACCCTAGCCTCAAGCACCATCTTTGTCCTTGTCAACTTGCCATTTATCCTACATCTGGATGTTTATACCATGGTTCTGATCATGTCAATGGCTACATTGCCTGTCATGCTGTCTGATTGGCTGCCATCCAGCTAAGCAAAGCACCACCTTCCCTTCCAGGAGACAGCTACTGGTGTACACAATCCACAAACCAACGACACAGACAGACATTCACCCAGCCGGTGGATGTAAAGGTCAGTCTAGTACGGCATCCCGTAACGATTCCCAGGCGATAAATAAGTCTGGTTATGGGGTGGGGTTGGGTGGGCTGCTGGAGGTGGTGGTGGCGGTGGTGGTGGTGGTGGTGGTGGTGGTGGTGGTGGTGGCGGCAGCTGCTGCGCTGATTGGACTGCTTACATCTAATGGTTTGGTCGCTCCTGCAGAATGCCGAGGTCACAACCGCCGTCGGCCCTGAGTCCTGTCTAGAGAATGTCTGCTGCTGCTAGGTTCCTGGCATGCGACCACCTCAGCAGCCGCACCCAACCACCATTATGCCCCCCCCCCCCCGAATCAACAGTGGAATAGAAGGGGATTAGCAGCTCTGCACTCTCACGGTTAATCAGTGGGAGGGTCTGTATTTGAAGGTTTGGAAGTGATAAAGGATCATCACCAGGATTATTTGTGACTTTTTTGTCATGGCATACAATTCCAACTGATACAAGTAATTGTTGTTTTAATCACATATATTGATATATTTTTAATTTCTTTAGAAAAATACAAATCCATTTCTCTATACAAATAAATATTGTAACAAACAAGATATGCTATTTACAGTTTGTACACTTCACAAGAGGCTCAACCTTTGCAAAATCCACAAATCTTTTTTACATCATGAATAACTTATTCCTTTTTTTGTACATACTCTTAAATTAGAAATGGCTGCATCTCAACACCAACCTCAACACATAACCTGTGGCTTAACTGTGATCAATGATCAATAATCATCGCGCTGATACATTCATGGTTGGGATTTGACTTCAGTCCAAGAACAAGGCTTGCTAAACGACACAATAATACAGCAAGCATTCTGTGTCGTCAGAAATGAAAAGTTTGTGGAGAACCCTTCGCTGGTGTCGGATACATCTCCGGTCCGAAGAAGGAACCAGGGTCCTGAAGCTATGTGAAGACATTGTCGCTCCCAGCAGAAACCTTGCTGTCTGTTTGCGATGTGAGTCATTGGGTCGCTCCTCCCAGTGTCCGGCCGTTTCACACCTACGTCTTGAGCGCCTCCAGCGCCAGGGCAATGACCCGCGGCATACTGCGGTAGAAGGATTCATTCTCCAGGCCCACCAGGCTGTAAAAGGTCAAGGGTCGCCCTCCCACTACCGCTCGGACCCGTGCCTGGTACAGACCCCGGTCATTTTTGGTGCTGAGGTCCACCAGCACCTGAAGGAGAGAGACGACCACAGAGGAGGAAAGATACAGTTAGGGAATGACAATCTCTTCTTTTCACCTCAGCTTTCAGTTTGGTATCTCCTGGTATTCCTCGCTCTTGAGCTTCCTACCTCTTGGATGTTCATGCGCAGGTTCTTGCTGGCGATGCCCAGCACCCAGTGGTAGGAGTCTTTCACTTGCCTCACATTCTGGTTGGACTCTGTCACTCCGGGACAAACTAACAAAAGAAGATACACATAATTGATTAGGTACCAGCATCTATATATATCACAGCCATGGATTAAAGCCTACAAAATAATGGATGAATAATGAAAACATGAAGAGGTCTGGTACCGGCTCCGCCGAGCTGCCTCTTGCGTATCAGGCTTCTGCGTCTCCTGTGGGCGGTCGAGGGGAGGGGGGGGCTCTGTCCCGGCACGGGGGTCGTGGCTCTTTGGTCCGCCTCCATTTCTGTCTGGACGAGCGTCGTGGAGGACCGGATGGGAAGCGGAGTCTTGGGTTCTTCCCGGGTCCTGACCTCAGCCGGCTCCTCAGACATGACCTCTTGACCTGTTCCTGCCGGAGAGCCTTCCGCAGAAAGACCTGACGAGGACTCCCCCTTGCGTTCCTCTTCCTCTGTCACAGGTCCGTCCTGGGACCGCGATGGGCCGGCGACCCCCTTCAGGGCGGCCATCGTGAGTCCAGCCCCCTGAGAGTCCGTGGCAGAGGGGGGGTCGCTTTGATCCAAAAGCTTTTCTAGGAACCCTGTGGAGAATGCAGCCCTGTTGGGAGTAGAGTCCTCGCTGGGGAAGATGGAGCCCAGGTCCAGGACCGGGGGAGGGGCTTTGGAGGGCAGTTTGGAGCGCAAATCTGAGATAACGGACTGATACTCCTCCTGAAGCCTGCGCACGGAGGGCTCCTCGGCCTGGGAACACCAATACAATTCAGTCCGGTTAGTTTCAGTGAAATTCCATCAATCAAGTGCATGAGCATAGTCTATATTGTAAAACATATAAACATGGTTAACACATATAACAGCTATAACACCTGGGATTTGTGCTCTCAACCTACCTGCACAAACAGGCTGTTCTCCGGCGTTAGCGACGCAGAGGGAATGTCTGCCGAGGTCTGGTCAGTGTTTTCCTCAGACAGAGCCGTGAGGTACTTCTCCCAGTCGACCAGCAGGGGCCCCACCTCCCCAAACAACGCTGGCGAGGAGGCAGCAGGCTGGAGCCTCTGCTGCTCGGCTGGTCGCACGGCGCCCCCTAGCTGCCCTGCAAGAAATAGCCCGCCTGTTACCACACGCTACCACTGTATCGCTTAGCAATTGACATCTTACAATGAAAAAGGCGGTTGCTTGGAAGATGTTCCTGAGTGGAGTTTATTGCAGTATGTTGGATGACAGTGCACTCAATGAACAGGCTTCCTTAATCCCTCACAAAGGTTGTGCCGAGGGGGATGAGGGATGGGGAAGAGGTTTACCTGCTGATTGTAGAAGGCTGAGGCGTCGGCCCAGGTCCCTCCTCTCCCGGGTGTGGGTGAAGGCCGTGTTGTAGATGTGCTCCACCAGCTGGGGCAGGGTCTGGGTAAAGAAGGTCAGGTCCACCTTGTCCCTGATGTAGTCCTCTGCCCTCTGCAGCAGGTCCAGCAGCGTCTGCAGGAACGAGTGCAGCTCTGGGGGGGGGGGGGAGGTCATAGATGGTTTCGATTAGATAACGATGAGATACTGTTGAGATGTACACTTTGATGTCCGTTATAGTGAGGTTACTGGGCGACATCACAGGGGCACTCACGGCATTTCTTGAAGCGGTTCAGACATCTCTCCTCGGCCATGCGGCTGCAGGCGCTGGAGGACTGACCGGCCGGGCAGGTCAGGGAGTAGAAGCGACACAGAGAGCTGAACTCGGACCTCTGCTCGTCTTCAGTGAGTTCAGAAGTCTTGAGCAGCTCAGGGCAGGTGGGCTCCCGGCTCCCGAACGACTCTGTGGAGAATCAGAGGGGACAAGAGATTAAAACTAGCTTTTAAGTGGGGAAAAACACTTTCAAAGTTCAGATTTGCTGAGAAATTATAAGGTGTTGTCTATTAACTCATTCTCTCTCTATAAACTAGCGGGCAGAGTATTCTAGTGGTGAGGAAGCTTGACCTTTAGCAGAAAGGGTCTGGGCTTCATCTCCAATGTCTGCAGCCTGCCTGTAGGCCTCTCTGAGCAAGACGCCTACAGGCGCCTGCTGAAGGACTAAATAGTAACAGTAGTAAGACACTCACTTTGTATTTCAGCCTGGATCCAGTCGGAGAAGGCCGACACACGGGTGTAGACCCCCGGCTTGCCCTTCTCCCCGCAGCCGTCCCCCCAGGAGGTGATGCCGTAGAGCTGGAAGCGACCGGACATGCGGTCCTGGTAGATGAGCGGACCCCCAGAATCTCCCTGCAACAGGAGACAACAGGAGAAGAACGTTTAACCTTCAGTAGTTCTTAATAACGCTGCCGCTCCAACTAGCCACAAGCGAAGCCATCACTCGAGGGAGATGCGGAACAGAGACATCTATTTGGTACACATAAGTCAAAACCATCAGAGCCACTAATGTAAACCCGATCAATGCATTCGGTTCCCATGACACTATCCATTCGGACGGCCCCGGGCTCCGCTGCTCACCTGGCAGGAGTCGACGCCCCCGGACAGGTACCCGGCACACAGCATGGTGTTGGTGACCAGCTCCTTGCCCAGGGCGTTCTTACAGGTGCTCTGGGGCAGCAGCGGCACCTTGGCCTCCATCACCACATCAGCAGAGGGGCCGTCTGGAGAGAGACGGAGACGATGTTGATACAGATACAGGAAACAGGATGTTGATCGAAGGGCAGTTTCTTAGGAACCCTTTCGATCTCCGAAAAGGGATTATGGAAACCGATTGTTAAACTAAAATGAGTGGCTTGTATTTGCACACAGATATAGTTGAATGGCTACATCTGACTGCTTTTAAAGAGACATTTGCTCATAGAGACGAAAACAAATAATCTGCTTGCATGGTCGACATATGCCCTCATCAGTGTCTGAAGTGGACCCTGAGTGTTTCCTCCTTACCTTCGAAGAGGGAGCCCCAGCCCGCCACCAGGCACGGGCTGCCGGTGGGGGGGTCCACGTCGGAGGGCAGGCACACGGGGGTGACCCGGTCCGACAGCACCACCGGGGAGGTCAGCTCCACCAGGGCGATGTCGTTGTTAAAGGTCTTGGGGTTGAACTGGAGACACAACGAAGGAGCGCAGGATTAGCATGTTGGTTATTGATTGATTGATTCTTTCATTCATTCGTTTGTTGATGAATTGATTTGTTTTAACTCAAAAGGTTTAAGGTGCACTCTAAGTGATTTGTTTTATGGTACACAATATGGCCCTTATTTATACCTTGGGATGGGAGATGATGCGGTTGACCTTGAGGATCTGCTCGTCAGGGTCGGGCTTGGAGATGTCAAACTCGCCAACCACAGCCGTCCAGTAGCTCTCACTGCGACTCCTAACATATGACATGGAGAGAGACAAGGAGGGACAAGGATAAGTTTCCCATGATGATCAATAATACCTTGATTAATGACCATGAACATACATTAATACCAACACAATAACTAACATTCAGATGCTCCTAGGCTCCCAAAATGGAGATGGTCATGGCGGTATGAAGTCACAGTTAACAAGCCCTAAACAGCGTGAGTGGCGGAGATGGCTATCTATAAAACAGATAAACCACACACAAACACACACACACACACACACACACACACACACGTACCCGGCGAAGCAGTGCGCTGCGGTGACCACCCAGGAGCTGTCCACCAGCACCCCCCCACACATCAGTGCCCCGTCCAGCTGCAGGTTGACCAGCCAGGGCCAGCTTCCCGGGGGGGCCGGGGACCCCCCCACGATCCTGGAGCGGGGCTGGGTGGCGTTGGGGACCGCCGTCAGCCTCTGGCCACACACTGCTGCTGGGGGGGGGGGGGGGGGGGGGGGGGAGGAATGCAGCGGTCAGGGACACTCCTCCCTGGGCTAGAATGAACCATTGGTACGGCACTGGCTGTACTGTGGGATTCATTTAGCACCCACCCTCATCGAAAGTGACTGCCGGTGAAGACAGGTGTAGGCTCATAAGGAGCAGGCGGGGGAAAGGGCATATGCTCAAGGACGGCTACAGGTGGACTGCGGACATCAGGGATCGAACCCGGTACTTCTCTGCCGGGAGCTCTAACAGCCTTGACACTATCCTCTACTAGTCCGACTAATTCGGCGACATGACAATAACACCTTCCTTCTGAAGGTGCCTTCTGATCCCATGGACCAAGGGTCCCCATGTTTTATCGGACTAACTAACCCTCCAGCCAACTTAGTGAGCCACGGCTGAACCTCCGGCGGCGGGGAGTCTCACCCTGCGTGCGTGTCTGCGTGGCGGGCTCCAGGTTCTGCATGGTGTTGAGCAGGCTGCACTGGAGCACGCGGGCGCTGCAGCTCTCCCCCATGATGCGGACGCAGGCCTCCGTGTCCAGCGCACCGGCCGGGCAGCGGTGCTGGTAGAAGCCGCAGGCCTGGCTCAGGGCCCAGCTCCGCTCGGCCTCGTCCTGGAGCCGCTGGGCCTTCACCACCAGCTCACAGCTGGGCTCCGACGACGAGCTGGCCGGGGAGGCTGTGGAAGAGAGTCGAGGAGTTAGAGGACACTGTGGCAAGGTCAAATCGTTTTTAGTTTGTTGACGTCATTATTGACGCCTCTTTCTTTGGTTGGGATTTGAACAACCTATTTGGTCTCTATTTCTCTCTCTCCCTCTCTCTCTCTGCCTCTTACGCCTGTGTCACCCATGACCCCTTCCTCTCCCCCCTCCCTCGGCCCCCTTCCCGTCGCCCGTCCTTCCCATACCCTGATGTCGTACCAGACCAAAGCCTACATGGCAAAACCTTACCCCTCTTCCTCTCATGTTAATGAATTTAAACAACACCCCCCGGCATATTCCAGCCATATTGTCTTCTTACTATCTGTTAATGTTTTCCTATGTTTTTCTTTTTTTGCTGTATTCATGTTACAACCCTTTGTTACACACATTATGAAAGACTAAATAAATACATATTATCGAAATAAATTCCTACTGAAAGAGTCATGATCGAAACAGAAGAGGGAACAGAATCTCAGCCGTGGACTAACAAGACCAACAGGTTAGTGGTAGAGGTAGAGTAGTGGAGGTCCACCAGTGTTACTCACAGCAGGCTCCGGAGCGCTGGCCGCAGTCCTGGAACAGGCAGGGCACGCAGCCCCGGCAGCCCGCCTCGGCCCGGCCCCGCTCCGACGACGCCCGCTCCAGGGCCGACAGCGCGCCGGCCAGGGCCGCCTCCAGCACCACCGTCCCGCGGTCGGACAACGCTGCAGGGGAAAAGAGAGCGCAAGAAATTAGAACAGAAGAAAGATGTACAGAAAAAGAGGAGGGGGTGGGGGGGGGGGGGGAGAGATTGATAGAGTGGCGTGAGTATCGCATCAAGTGCAGCTCAAGCAGCTGAGGTTGAAGATGAGGATTCTGCTAGCCAAAACATCCTTGAAATCGTTGACTGTTGATCCCGTTGGACGGTTTACCGATTGCTGACGAATCGACGATCCTTGCCTCGTGGAGACACGTGCACTAGCGGGCAGTTCTGCTTCATTCAATGCAATAAAGGCTCACACTTTGGACGCTTTTGGTGTCACAAATGCACCATAGCGTGGAAGCGGCCGTAGGACCACAGTGGCTTGGTAGCGACTACATAACTAGGGTGCATGTGAATCCCTTCCCTTCTGTGCGAGCGGCCGGCTTTTCTCTCATGCTGCTCTTTGAGCTGATTGGCAGCGTGTTAGCATAGCGAGCTCACGCTCACAGCGCTGTTATTGGGGCTCCTACAGACACACTTCAAAGGGACGCTCGACCCCCCCAAACCCCCCCCCCCCCCAAACCCCCTTCCCCTCCTCCTCCTCCTCCTCCTCCTCCTCCTCCTCCTCCTCTGTGCCAGAGCCACATCACAGGACGCGCCGCTAACTATGACAATGGCGATTGAAGACTTAATTAGAAGGCCAGGGCTGAGCGGGCAGAGACTGGTGGATAGAGAGACGGGCCCCGGGCACACAGGCTGGCAGCCCCTGGGGGCCGGCAGGGACCCCCGGGTCCCTTGTTCTCAACACGCCGCCTGTATGAAGCCTATAGCGCAGCCCCAAGACCAGAGGGCGTGTTAGCGCTGAGCTGTCTATACAGGGCACGGCACGGCCCGGGATCCAGGGCTATAGGTCATACAGTGTCCAACACGATCAGCGCTGAGGGGGTGTTTAAACCTGGGCTTCCTCATGGTGTTAAGCAGGAGTCGTAAACTGGACTGGTTACCATGTGGTTTTCTATTGCGATGGTTTCACAGGCAGCCGGCTACCTGCTGCAGCAGCTGCAGCTCGTGATACCTTGATTCAACGGAAGATGCTCTGTGTTCGCTCATTCTAAAATCGATAACTAGAGGTGGTGTCTGTTTCAAATCTGAACGTGTTTCCCCTTGGAAGAGTGAATTCTTTTTGGAGTGATACAAAGTGTATCACAGGCTGGTCAGAGCTGTATAGTAAACGTTGATATTGAGGCGTTGAATCATCTAAAGATAAAGTTAAAGATGCTGTTGGACAAGTTAAATTAAAGCACGCCTAGCTTTAGTTTAGTGGGTCTTCACATTGACTACAAAGGGATGCAGCTGCAGTTTTAGCCACTGTAACAGGTTGTTTGGTGCTGATGAGCTCCCCATGTGGAGTGGCCGATAACTTCAATTAATGGGTGAATGTTGTGCAGTCACCGAGCAGTCTCCCTCGGTGCTGACTCTGGCGATGCACGCCTCCATCACGCACCATTCAGTATCCCCAAGTGTCACCAGCGAGATAGAGAGTTTGTTTACCTTTGAGTGCACTCTGCGGCATCCTGTAGACCTCCCTTCCTGCCGGCGCTCCCAGGACACAGTCCAGCCCCATCAGCAGCTGCAGCAGCGATAGCAGCAACATCCTGCTCAGGTCATCAGATCCCCCTTTCTCCAGCGTGGGAAACCAACCGGTTGTAGTGTAGTGGAGCCACGCGGGAACGAGTGAGGAGCAAGCGCTGCCGTCCCTGAGCCTGTATCGGAGCACTTTTTTTGCAGGTCAGCTTCTTTGCGGTCTCTTTCTCTCTCTCTGGCAACACAGTGCGGTGCAGGGCATCTGTCTGTAAGTTTACTTAGAGGAACAATAGTGCCCAAGAGTGCATCCTGCTATATATAGAGCCCGAGGGAAACACCAGTGGGGAAGGGGAGGGGTAGGGGCTAGTAGATAGTCTGTGTGTATGTGTGTGTGTGTGTGTTTTTGTGTTTGTGTGTGTGAGAGAGCGAGGCAGCGAGAGTGCGCGAGCGAGAGAGAGAGTTGGAGAGGGAGAGAGAAAGGGAGGGAGGGATCGGAGAGGGATGCTCCCATGGCCAATACACAAACAGATGAATTCATTAAGACTGTGACAGCAAATCGGGCACCAGTTGCCAAGGCTGGGCATCACAAAGAGGTTTGGTTCTATGAAACGAGGGACGAGCTAGATAGAGAGAGAGAGAGGGAGGGAGAGAGAGAGAGGGGGGGGGGGGGGGGGGGAGCTGGGGTGGGTGGCGTTGTGATTGGCTGGGAGGCATGCCGGGGGGTGTTGTTTGAATTCATTAACATGAGAGGAAGAGGGGTAAGGTTTTGCCATGTAGGCCTTGGTCTGGTACGACATCAGGGTATGGGAAGGACGGGCGACGGGAAAGGGGCCGAGGGGGAGAGAGAGAGAGAGGGAGAGAGAGGTTCATGGGGGAGGGAAAGTGTGTGAGAGAGTAACGTCTGCCATTCTCCGGGGCCCTCAAAGAGGACCATTGTCCTCTCGGCCCCTCTGAGGATGCCCACATCAAAGGCTTCCTCCCGGGCATCAGTGGGCCGCCGCCGCCCTTGATCACTTACCGGCCTTTATGCCCCCCATTCAAATATTGTCAGTTTGCATCACTTTTGTCTTTCTCAGCTGAACACTTTGTTACATAAATGTAAAAGTAAGAACAGTGTTTAGGGCCAGGATTCAAAATATGTTATGGATCACTTCACGTGTCACTTTTAAGCAGTCAATCAGAATCAATCTATCGGAGAATCTTTCGATTCCGTAGCCGGGTTTTGTAGGTAATTCCCTGTCAAATATTGACGCTGACTTGTTAAACAATGACTTTAACAACAAGACCGAAATGCAAGGTTAACCGTTAAACTGTTTAAATCGGCTTCATTCATCTAGTCTGGCCGAGCAAACTAAAATATGCACCTCTTATGCATCACATGCATCACATATACTAAATTGTTGGTACAAAACACAATGTCCCTGACTGACAGACAGAAGAGAGAGGGACAGGGGGCTGGACACGGTCACACTCTGGATGCACACGCATAAAAAAAAATACAACAAAGTCTGACCGGTGAAACATAGGGGGACCCCAAATTAGAGTCATCTTGGAGCCAAATCGCTGGCTGCAAGATGAAAAGCTATCTAGCGGGCCGCCTTCAAAGGGAGCCGTCACCACTGCAAGCGGCGGCCATTGTCGACAGCAGAGTTCACACTGCCAACCACATACATGTGAGAGACAGTCTGTGTGGGTACTGGTATGTTCAATCGGATTTTACAAATGATGGGCTGTGAAGACAACGGTCAGACAGCCAGTGTGGAAGAGTCCCTGCACTGAGCTCATCAACTCTTATGTCAGGATAACAACAATGATGTTTAGGTTTTTGAAAGAGGTAGGTTACAAATATAGAACTTCTCTTTGAGAATATTAACAACAAAATGGATTGAGGTAAACTAGTTTTTGCATGTACACGTGACACAAGTCTACAAAACGATGCCAATTCTGTCTTTGGGAGCGCTGCCTTCAGACACGTCTGTGCGTGTGAGTGTATGTGTGTGTGTGTGTGTGTGTGTGTGTGTGTGTGTGCATTTGTGTATGTTTGTGTGTGTGCCTGTGTGTTTGTGTGTGAGTGTCTGTGTGTGTCTGTGTGAACGTCTGTCCGTGCACATGTTTGTTTGTATGCATGTGAGTTTGTGTGTGTGTGTCTGTGTATCTGTGTGCACATGTGGAGGTGTCTGTGTACACGTATATCAGTGTGCACGTGTATGTGTGTACATGTGTATGTGTGTGTATGTGTGTGTATGTGCCGTGTCCTCTGTGTGTGTGCGATCAGGCAGATCAAGCAGAAAGCCGCATCCTGTGTGTGTTTATAAGCAGTACTTTTTCATCACTTGTGTGTATGTGACTGTGTGTGTTTGTGTGTGTGTACATGACTGTGTATGTGTATGTGTGTGTGTGTATGTGTGTGTGTGTTTGCGTTTGTGTCTGTGTGTGTGTGTGTGTGTGTGTGTGTGTGTGTGTGTGTTTGCGTTTGTGTGTGTGTGTGTGTGTGTGTGTGTGTGTGTGTGTGTGTGTGTGTGTGTGTGTGTGTGTGTGTCTGTGTGTGTGAGTGTACCCGTGTGGCACGGTGCCTGTGAGATCTGAGAGCCATCACAGGCGGCGCGGAGCTGTAACGGCATGGCCCTAAAAAGGCGGCATCTTTTTTCCGTAATTCTTCCCCTCCCTTCCCCCCATCTCTCACCCTCTCGCTCTGCCTTTGATCTTCTTTTGATTAATCTGCCTTCATTCATCCCGCCGCCTGCCGCCTCCGACGCCGTGCAGCCTGACTTGTGCACTCGAACCCGTCGTTCCTTCACATACAGCCCTCCATACCAAGTGGACGTCCTGCAATGTGTTGGGCATTGGGTTAACACAATATAATATGTGTATAAGTGTTTCGGGTTCTGCAGTCCATGAGAGCTTTTTCAGCTGGGAGGAGTGAGGCCACAATGACTGCATTCCATGAATGTCATTTTTTGCTGAATTGATCTCATTGTAATTCCTTCAGAATGAATAATATCAAGCAAAAGTTGTTCTCAACCTTCAAGGCCTTTGCAGAGCTTTTGCTTTTGTATTTCAATAGCATTTGTGTTTTATTGAGTTATTCTAATATTGAGTTGTTTTCATAGTATCTTCATTGACCTCCAACCCTTTTCAGAGTACCTGTCCATGCTTTCCATTCCCAAACCAAAGCGATGGTGGTGGAGGTAATAACCCAGCAGCATGAATCCGGACGACCTCTTTATGAGGAGTTACTGCCAAACCAACCGTCTGTCCTGAATACGATTAGCTGACAGCAGGCCCGTCAAATGAAACGATGGCGAACACATCATTATGTAAATCAAACTGTGCCAGACCAAACTGTGAATGCATTAGCCTATATTTCCCTCCAGGCTGTAAAGGGCATCTTTTGGCGTTTGACACAGCAGTATTTGGAGCATGTGACCCCTGGTTTATTCAGTATTCTCCTCTTTTCTCTCAAGACGGACAGACTTGAACTGGGGCAAGGGGATGTTGAGTCTATCGATCTGTTGAGTAAAGGACCCCCCCCTTCCCCACCATGAGTCATCTGGGTAACCACGGCGATGGGTGACAACCAGGTATTGTGCGTCATTATGACACCACTTTTCTTCCATTGTTTTCTCAGGGGGGAGACAATTGAAATGTAGGTCAGTGGGGTACGCAGTCCCGACATTTCAGTACATACACTTCAGAACCCCGTCCCACCCCCACTCCACCCCCCTACGTAAAAGCAAATCCAGTTCACAAGACTGGGTTGGCCCATTGTAGTGGTGTGATGTTAGTGAAACCCACTAATGACGCCCTTACTGTGTGTGTGACGCATTTTACACTGTAAAGGATCAAATACTGAAGACATTATACCAATCGATACAACAATGGATAAGAATAAATAATAGTACAACTAAAAATAATAACACCAATATTTCCTTGGTTGGGTTTGTAACGTCAACAGCTCTAAACCTCCCTCAAAATATATTAAAAAAATACAATTAAATAAAAAGACCAAAGAAGAGACAAAACATGCCGTACAGCTCAGTCTCCATGCATGGCTGCAAATGTGTAAACTAGGAGCAATATTGCAAAGTAATATATAGGCCCCTCCTGTATTTAGTCTCCCCACCCAAGGCCAGCGCTGGGCCAGTAGCCCAGACTCTGCTGTGTCTGCAGCCCTCACTTTTAAAGGGATGGTGTGCACACCCTGACCCCAAGGTGAAGTCAGCTCCGGACGTAGATGGCCCCACCATAGCATCCGTCAACGGAGAGTCTTAAGTTGAGGAGAGAGACTCAAACTAGACTGTCAACCCAGTTTGCTTGGAGACATTCTCAGGAGTGAATTGCTCTCTGTGAATATATATTACCTGAGCCCAGTCTGCTGCCTCTTTACACACGTCAGTCCAACCGCTGTTGTGGAGGTCAGCCTGTGTCACTGTTTGGAGACCTGTGCATGTTGATTTGTGAGAAAGGATACATGAGCTAAATATAAGGCCAAGGAACATGAGCTAAATACAATCATCCCTTGCATATTTGCAATTGATGACTTGTTTCTAAAGTCTTCAAAATAATGTCAGAATTTAGTTTAATTATTGATGTTAAGGCTGATTCCTACAGCTAACTGAATTGAGTCACATTTTGATAAAATGCCATTATGCCTAAACTATAAGCATTCTGTTTACTTTTTGAAGTAGATGGGTTGTAGGTTGTGGATATATCCTTAAAAAAAATTGCTATGCCACATTAATCAAACAAATATATATATATATATATATATATATATATATATATAACAAATATATACAAAGTCAAAAACGCAATACAATCAGTGAATCTGATCTAACTGAGAGATGTTCTGGCTACTGTGTGTGTCTATGTTGCCGCTGGTGCCCTCTGCTGGTACATCCCTACATATACAGGAGTCCACTTCCAGCTGCAGATGGTTCTGATCGAGCTTTCTACTGTTTAGTCACATCTGCACACAGAAGCGCAAGTTCCCAATTATGGGATGACAGGGTGGGGAATAACCTCTCTGACGCAATACAACGATTCGTAAATTATATATATATATATAATTCATTTTAAGTTTAGGTTTTACAGCAGGAAGGTCTCTTAGTTTTTTCCTGGATGTCATTTAACCGAAGGAATATGTATTTGAAAGCATTAAAGTATGGTATTGAACGATATAAACAATGTATTTGCAATATGCAAACCAGTCAAAGCAGAAGATAGAAAAAACTGAAAACAAATTACATTTGTAATCCAGATACATTCCGAGGTTCGTCGCATTAGAGAATATGACCATAGTATATAGAATATAAAAAATATTGAAAATAACCACAGTCCAGAGGCTGAAGATAAAGTAGTTCTCTGGCCATAATAAAGAGTAAATACTGACATCCAGTGTCCCACAATCATAATATCTGTCTATAATATCTAAAACTAACCCTAACCCATATTAATAACCCTAACCTTATTAACCCTAAAATGAACCGTAACCTAACTATACTAATAACAAAAACCTATTTATCCCTAAAACTGACCGTAACTAAATAAATAATCCTAACCTTATTAACCCTAAAACTAACCATAACCTAACTATATAAATAACCCTAACCCTATTAACCGTAAACACAAATCCTAACGCTTAGATTACACTAACATTATTCATTGACTAAACTTTACTATCTACCTATATATATATATATATATATATATATATATATATATATATATATATAATGTATGTTAATGTGTCTGTTTCTCCATGTCTCATAGAAAAAAGCCCCTATTACTAATACTTGGCAATTCGATCAACAGCTCATGGTTTTTCATTCCAACTGGGATTTTACTGTCACAAGTTGGCATTAGAAATTCAGAAACAAGTTAGTTATTAAACAATAGAAGGCTAATAGTTGTCTTTCAGCTGAGCTATTGCAAGTTTTTCTAGATTGTATACACACAAAAAATGGAACTATGCACACAATTCTGAAAACTTGAAGCTCATGTGTCAACTACAAGACCCCAGACTGCTAAACTCTAAGCACAATTCCACTGTTTTCACATTTTTGCTAAACTCTAAGCACAAATCTCATCATTTAGCACACTTGGATCACCTTGATCACACAGGCCTTCAAAACGCAACAACTAATTAACAATAAGTCTAACTCACTTCTCACCTGTTCAAACTCAACTGGCAAAACACTTCAATCATGTGTCAGAGCATAAAAGAGGACTCGGTGAGCTCTACTGTGTTGTAGATATGGTCCTTTGGCCTGATCAGGGTTGGAGGTGGGATACATACTGATTTACATGTAGATCTGTTTCACCTCATTTATATTCTTATTTTTATTTTTTGGTGGCCTACGAAAAGCTTTTTATGCAGTCAGTTCAGCTGAACATTTTACTGTATTAAAGTTCAAAATATATATATTTGCTTTGTTACCTTTTTGTACTTGTGCTTGCACTGATTTCATCATTACTTCCCCCGAAAGACAGTCTAAACATTTACTTACTGTAGTGTTTTTCATTTTACTTATCAGTGCAATTACTGTACTGTAATTTACCAAAATTAGGTAGCATTGGTGTATTGTCAGAACAATGTTACAACATCAACTATAGGTGTACAGTATGACTCTGGGAAGTTGGGATTGTGAGTTTAGCCCATTGGAGCTCATTGGATAGACAAATATGCATTGTATCCTATTCTGATACGATTGTGTCAATGCAATATTTATATTATATATTCACAATATTGTATTACAATATGGCAACAGTCTTTATACTATACATACCACCTAATTGCAACTTTAAAAAAGAGAGCTATTTCTAAACAATTGTATACATTGTAATATGTAACATGGCCTCATAAAGCCAAAACACATGTAAATAGTATTTTAATTGAAGTGTTTTGAATTGATCACACCAGTGTTTAATGGATGCTCTCTAAGAGCTATTCATTTGATAGCTGGGTTTACTGTTTTGAGAAGAATTTGTATAGTTTTGACAAAATGATTAACTCTTGTCAGGTTTGTGTTTAGAGTTTTGAGAAATTGAGTTTCAGAAAACGTGTTTAAACTATTGAGAAAAACGGTAACGTAATCACGGCAACGACGACATAGGCCTATGCCAATTGTTTCCAATCGAACATGTAATGATCATTTTTAAATTATTTTATTTTCGAACCCGATCTAGATCCAGTGGACCACTGACCTGGGGGAACCGGGGGGCAACAGATACAAATCAACTTTTATTTTTCCGTCGGTCAACCATTAGCCATGCGGTACGAGTCTGCTAGCACAGCCAATTGTCTGGGATACAAAGCAGACTTATGTCTGGACTTCAGGTCCACCATGAGCATCGCTGGGAGCATCTGGTCCATCCACTGGCTGAAAGGCACTAACGGGCGCGCAGCATGTGGAGGCTGTGAACAGGAATATTTTGCAATTCCCATGTCAATAAACTGAGTGCAAATCAGTTTATTGACATGGGGCAATATGTCAATAAACTGAGTGCAATTTCCGTGTCAATTATCTGTTATTTTTCTTATTTTTCTTAAAGAGCAGCAGCAACTGGTGGGTTTCGTGAGAGAGAGAGAGAGAGAGAGAGAGAGAGAGAGAGAGAGTGGGAGAGAGAGAGAGAGAGAGAGAGAGAGAGAGAGAGAGAGAGAGAGAGAGAGAGAGAGAGAGAGAGAGATAGAGTGGGAGAGAGAGAGAGAGAGAGAGAGAGCTGGGAAGGAGGGAAAGTCAAAGCGGGAGTGAGGGGGGGGGGGGGAGAATGGGGGGGAGAGGGTGAAGAGAGAAAGACAGAAGAGAGAGACAGAGTTAGAGAGAGGAGAGACGTAGACACAGACAGAGAGGGAGAGAAAAAGAGAGGGAGGGAGAGATAGAGGGACAGAGACACAGTAAAAAACAGAGAGAGAGTGAAAGAGAGAGAGAGAGAGAGAGAGAGAGAGAGAGAGAGAGAGAGAGAGAGGCACTATTGCGTTCATAATTGGGGGCTAGTAGATAACAGGGTTTGGTATCAACGGGAAACCTGCAGACTGTGGAAGTGCTGGATGGAGTGATGCAGACTCTGACTACAAGCACCGAGGGATCAACAAATACTGCATTGACCGACTGTAAGTGATCTGAGGCTTTATTGATTCAGCATTTTTTCCTCTTGGTATTTTACTTGCCAGCGAATACTGCAGTGTTGATTACAGCTAACTCTGGGGCAGATGTGCTGATGCACAATCTGGAAAGAAATACAAAGCTTTGAAAATAGCCTGAATGCTGAGCATCTAAGTCAACCTGAGTCAACTTAATAATACATAATGTGTCATTCATCACCATGTGTAATAGACCTGCACTAGGAGTGTATCTTGAATTACAGTACAGTCAGCCACTGTCAATATGTATTATGTTATGTCAGAGAGGTCCAGAGGCAACTTCAACCTGTTTATTTATGCGTGTGTGTGTGTGTGTGTGTGCATGTGCGTGTTTGTGTGTGTGTGTGTATGAGAGAGAGAGAGAAGAGTGAGAGAGAGTACAACTCAATGCTCCCATCCCTACCGTTAACCTTTAAGCACATTTTCATCGTTTATCATTGTGTGTGTGTGTGTGTGTGTGCGTGTGTGTGTGTGTGTGTGTGTGTGTGTGTGTGTGTGTGTGTGTATGTGTGTGTGTCTGTGTGTGTGTTTTTGTGCTTGTGTTTGTTTGTGAGAATGCCTGTGGGCATTGAGTGTAACAGGAATATAAATACAGACACAAAATCATATTTGGTCATCTTATTTATTCTGTCATCAGAGTGGCATGCTACAAAGCTTCTTTGTTTTTCCTCTGTGTGTACTTTGTGCAGTACGTGTACTTTGTGTTGCATTAGTTTTGGCCCACTTCAAAAAGCTGACATTTATTTGCCTGTTCTAGTTGGGAGTACGGTAGCCAGATGGAGGCTGTTGATCTACTTAAAATGGTAGATGTGAAAGGACCATTACCTGGACCAGAGCAAACACACACACACACACACACACACACACACACACACACACACACACACACACACACACACACACACACACACTCTATCGACTGGTCGCTGAACAGATTCTGTGGTGTCTACACCTGCTTCCACTTGAGTGATATATTGTGGGGTTTTTTTCAGGTACCGTGATGCTGTTATTTCTATAACTTCAGTATCTTTTTAGGTAAAATGCATACTTATGACAATACATGCATTTAAAAGCCAAGTACGGTTTATATTGGCAATAAAATTAATGTTTACTCTAAGTTCATTAAACAATATAAATCGTATGAACCTCTCCTATGCCATTCCCCCCTGCACCTAGCAGCTAGGTCAGAGAGAAAGACTACTACTGCCTGATCTGCATGAGATCTCCAGAGAGAAAGCATCCACAGCCCATGCTGAAAATGACACAAATAGTTTAGTAAATGCTGGCCAGTAAGTTAATGATTGCCCCAATGTCACCCATGGGTGGTTGCTAAGGTACTAAGGGGTGTTAAGGGGGGGGGGGGGTTGAGATGCTTGTCCAGGAGCAGGTGACCAGCTGTAAACTAAACAGATGTATCCCACAAAGGAAATAAACATAAAGTTAAGTCCTACCTTCTTTCACTATGCATTTGAAGGCAGCTGTTGTAAAATAAGATCCACTTAATGTATAGAGAACACTCTGGGATTACACTAAGCGTCCTAAAGGTTGCTATGATAAAGCCATGGCTGGAAAACCCCAGCTCTTAAATGCACATTCACATGGGCTGCGCATGCATTATGTGTTCTGTCAGGGATGGAAAAGCATCGGGAACATTCCCCCCTCTATTCTAGGAGCTCTATTTTAGGGAACAATATACTTTTATTCAACTACAAAGCAAATATTTATTTTCCCTATATTTACCTAACACCTGCAGTCATGTTTATATTGTAGCCAATAAAGTTATAGACTACTATTTACTAGTTTATATGAACCTTTTGTGTTTTATTCTGTTGACAGTAAGAGTAAGCAATTAGTGAAAAAAAAGATTCCATCAACAATAAACCATTTTGAGGGTACCAGGTTGTTGATTAAGGATGAATTTGCATGCATATGGTTTAAAATCATTAACTGCTCCTTTGAATTACACTTTGTTATATTCGTAGGCCACACAAGTTGATTTTATATACGTGCATCTATTAGTTCATAATTTATTTGGTTGCCCTGTTAATGGACCACCACAGTGTTGCTTAACTCGGGAGTCGTTTTGTGTTGAACGCCGGGGGCTCATGACCCCTCTCCGTCCCTGTGTATGTGCGCGTGTTGCAGAGGGCTGTGGGTCGGCCGGGGTTCAGAGACGACATGGTGGGCCTGAGGAACCGGAGCACCTGGGAGCCCCTGCTCCTCCAGGCCTCCTGCATCCGCTCGTGTGCCAACGGATGCTCCTTGGGCGTCACCGCGGACCTCACCTACGCCAACACAGACCCCGAGGCCATAGAAGGTGATGGGCCGCTGTGGGTTTCAGGGCTTTACCTCCCACTGCTCATGCGGCACGTCTCCAGGGAAAAGTCCAGAAGAACGCAGTTTATGAAGAAAACACCTTCATCCAAAGCCCCTCATTTAACTCAGGCGTCTTGCTAGGGGATGGCTACAGGGAACATGCATACATTGGGTATCAAACCCGGTACCCTTATTTGTTCTGTTCAGGGTACCGTTAAAGTAAAGCCAAGACCTGGTCTGGTTGAATGTGTGACGCGGCCTTGTTTACTGATCCATCCCTGTCCTCTGCCTCCAGGTGTGTTTGTGTACCCGCTGGGGGAGAAGGAGGTGGTGGTGGGCTTCGAGGCGGTGATCGCGGGCCGGCTGGTGGGCGTGCAGATCCAGAGCCGGGGGAAGCTGAGGGACTGCTGCCTGGACTGCTGCCCCGGGGTACCTGTGGACGGCGGGGGGGACGGAGGGGAGTTGTGGGGTTGCTGTGGGGGCTCCAGCCTGGACATGAGGTGCACCAACGGTGAGGGGGGGGGGGGGGGGGGGGCGTTGTCTTGTGCTGCTCATCGTAGCACGGGGTTTGATTACGATGAGTTTTTGTATGCATTATGTCATAAGGCTTTCCCGGTATGATATCATCCAGGAGCTGCAGATAGGAAATTCGATAAGTCGTCTGTGTCGTGTGTTAAACCATGAGCTGCCGGTATTCCCTATGTCCTGACTGAGCCGGCGCATAAATCAGACCAACAATTATTGGGCAGTAATCAGCCTAACGTGATTACGTTTGCCACTGGAAGACCCCATTTTAGTGCTTCCCCTCAACCGCAAGGCCAATTAAGTCTTGTGGAATACACAGGCAAGAGAGAAATGTCTGAGCACTGAGGAATGCATTGCATTACAGCTTAAATGAACCAAAGAAATGTTGCGTCTACAAGTAAAAAAAATAACGATAATTTTATAATTTTTCATAATAATCACTCAGGGGTTAAAAAATGATTATGAATACAGCCATTGACGTGCCATGGCTGGCCTTCACCCGGTCTCATTCCAGCTAATGGGCAAGTCTGTGAGGGCAGGCAACAGCGCAGGCTAAACAGACTTTGGCTGGCTGCCTGCTCGTTTAAATGGCTTTCACTTAGTACAACCCTATATCAAACGAAAGTGCAGTATTTCAGTTATAGAATGACATCATATGACAGAGGGGAAACGTGGACACGTCTTATACATTAGACCATAAAGACAGAAGAAGATAGCAGTTAAGTTAAATCACTAACACTCTTTGTCAGGTCTCTCTTGGAAAAGAGTTTGAAATCTCAATGAGACTTTTATAAAGTCAATAAATAAAGGTTTGATAAAAAAAAAAAACCTTAACTATAACTATAAACAAATAACTAATTTTGGAACCTTTAAAGTTTGAGTTACACCTCTGGTATCTCTTTAATCCCACGGCGTGGAGATAACGTCTGGAATGTTCTCCGTGCGAAGGGCACCTGATCCTGGACGACGACCTGGAGAGAACCACCTTCATCGTGGGCACGGGCGTCATCGGGCCCCTGGAGATGGTGTCCATCATCATCAGCACCACCCTGGAGCTGCCCACGCTGGAGAACGGGGCCATACGCATCGCCTACCCCTCCCTGCTCACCCCCGTCGTCACGGGGCCGCTGGGGGCCGGCAAGAGCGAAACCGGCGGGAAATCTGATGAAATAGGGTAGGAACAACGCGTGTTGGTGCGGATTGTACCGATCTGCTGCTACATGTCTCTCAGAGGTTCCACCACACGTTCTAAAAGAGCCGTTCTTACGGTCCCTTGGGTCCCCTCAGGGGGACCAGTTGTTTCGGTGGGACCTCGGGCAAGCCGGAGCCAGCCCTTGGCACCAAGCTTGGGTGCGCCCATCTCATCTTCACCAGCCCAGCTGCCAACCCGGTGCCCTACGAGCTCAACTTCCAGCTGCTGGTCCGAGGGGCCTGCCTGCTGGCTGGTGGGTCCTTCAGTACCCCTGTTACGGACCTGGAAGGAAGCTGAACAAGCTGAGACGGAATTCTGAATAAGTCTTTTTTTTTTTTTAAAGACTGAAATCTGAATAAGTCTTCTTTTGAAAACAAATGTCATCTATAAATAGACACGAGGCATTTCACTGCATCTAACAGGGCAGGATGTTCTAGTGGGTCGGGTGTTTGAGTCCCAGCCAAAAGGTTCTAGGTTTGAACCCTAATGTCTACAGCCTACCTCTGGGCATCCTTAAGCAGGATGCTTATTAACCACCGCCTATATCTGCAATTATTTCCAGTGAGACAATTTGGATCAAAGCGTCTACCAAATAGTTAATAGTGCTCCTTCATATGGATAATAAAGTGTGACTGTAATACTTTATCTAAAGTACGAATCTACACGAATCTACATCCATCCTAAATATTTGCTAACGTTAGTTAATGGTGAATTAATGTACCCTTATTATTATTGTAAAGTCAATCGGTTCCTCCGTACCTGACTGTACCCTCCGCCCCAGGCCTGGAGAGCCCCACCCACGCCCTGAGGGCCGATGCGGACCCCAGCGCCCAGAGCGCCTCCTCCACCTACATCACCCTGGCCCAGGAGCACCCCTACGACCGGCACATCGAGGTCATCCTGCACCTCAGCGGTCAGTCACATACACATGACGCTCCTCTATTTGGGTTTTTTAATCCTACTGGCTTCACTTCACTGACTTGATGCATGTATCTGTCGGCCCCTGATTGACCCCCGCTCAAACCCCTTCCCCAGAGCCTCACAGCCCATTGGTCATCTTGGAGAGAGGCAGGCTCTCCTTCAGCCAGTTTGAAAAACAGATGTGTGCACGCCGGGATTACATCCGATGTGCCCGGAAGGAGTCTGAACCTGAGAAGAAGGTAAATGGGTTTGGATCTTCATCCTCATCCCCACCACCGCCATCATCTACATCACCATCATCGCCATCATCATCACCATTATTGTCAGCCATCCCCCATCATAAGCTCTGCCTTATGCTGGCCTCTCCACCCTCAGCTGGAGTTTGTGAGGAAGCGCTACCACAAGGACATCATGAGCAGCCCGGTGCTGATGCTCAACTTCTGCCCGGACCTGCTGGGAGACCCCCTGGACCTCCACAAGGCCACCAGGGAGCTGGTGTTCCTCGTGGACCGCAGCGGCAGCATGAGCGGCACCAACATCCGCCGGGTGAAGGTGAGCTGCAGAGGAGGTCAGAGCAGTGCTCGCTGCCGAGGAGAGGAGCCCGTCTGGGTCAGCTTGGCGTTGAGCCGCAGTCTCCCAATGGAGCTTGGGGAAGGTTTGGCTCGAGTCTAAAGGGGAGGGATGGGTTGTGAATGTGGCTGAGGAAGATCAGCCTCACCCCAACCTGCTTCCAAAATGACACGCATCTGAAGTCGCAATATGTCACTTGTGATACAATCATCTGCTGTAACATAATGAGCTCGTAACATGTAGTAACTGGAACAGCAACTTTTCACACATCTTCTCCTCCCATTTCAAGATGTTTTGAAGGTATGTGTGGTCCTATGAAGCAATTGAACTCAGATAAAAGTTGTGTCAAGTACCCCTTGATTTGAACCTTGGTTCCTTATGATGAGGGAGAAAGGGAGGAACATTTGTATAATTGTTTGTGAGCCGTTTGAACTGAGCCCTGTTTGTTGTGATTCTGACAGGAGGGTATGGTGGTAGCCTTGAAGAGCCTGCCCCCGGGCACCATGCTCAACATCGTGGGCTTCGGGACCACCATCAAGGCCCTGTTCACCTCCAGCAAGCTGTGCAACGACGTGAGTGTCAATAGCATCAGCATTGCTACCTAGCATTACCATTACTACCTCCAACAAACCAGTATCATCTTCCCTTTTTTTGACGTAGGGCAACATTCATTCCCGCTAAATGTAAATCTAGCTTAACGTGCTTTAAAAATCATTGCAGAAGATCTTATAGTGTTAATAAATCAATCATGGTGGGTAAGAAATTACAAATCCATACTTTACAAGGTTGATAGGGGCTCTCATAAATCGGGCTCAAATCCCAGATCTTACGTAAACCTGCCTTGCGGCGAGGCCTGCGTGGTGAAACGTGAGAGGAGCATGCTGGGAGCTTGTGTCCCGCGGCCCCTTCCCACTCAGTAGTCAGGCAGCAGGCCGGCTCCTGGGGTTGCCGTAGCAGCCGGGGGTATCAGGTTCTAGCCGGTCCAGGGGTCTGCGAGGACAGTCATTACACATACAGCGGACCATATGGTGACCTTTCATGCATTTTAACCGTGGTAGGAGACCCCTCCCCCCCCCTCCATGTTTGCCCATGGTGTGATTTGAGGCAGCTTCAAGGCAGGTGTTAGTTACCCTGTGTGTGTTTACTCTGTCTATATTAGACCGAGGTAGCTTCAGCTCTTCCTCTCTAAAGTCAAACACACACACACACACACACACTCGCCAACGCACACACAAGCACATACACCAGCACACACACACACACACACACACACACTCTGCGTTTGCTAATTGGCACATGTGAGGTCAAACAGGGGTGGATGCATCGCAGCAACACAGACATGCATTGAGTTTGTTTGTGCAGGAAGCGGCAGAGCTTTGGGGCAGGTGTTGTTGGCTGAGGCTCACCTCACTGCCGGAGGTATCTGCACTAACCTAACCTAATCAAGTTTTATCTTTATGTCTCTCTCTCTCTCTCTCTCTCTCTTTCTCGATCCTTCTCTGTACCTCACTATGGCTCGCTCCTCTGTCTCTCTCGCTCTCTCCCTCTAACCCCATGTCTCTCCCCATCTCTATCCCTCGCCCTCTTTTGCCCTCCCTCTCTCCCCCCTACCCTTTCCCTCCCTCACTTTCCCAAAACTCTCCCCCTCTCCGTCTCTCCTTTTTCCCCCTCCCTCTATCTCGCTCTCCCCCCGACCTCTCCCTCCCTGGCGCTCCCAACACCCTTCCCCCCGGCCCCTCTAGGTGACTCTGGCGCAGGCTTGTGAGTACGTCCAGAGGATGCGGGCCGACATGCGGGGCACCAACCTGCAGGGGGCGCTGTCCTGGGTGTTCCAGCAGCCCGTGCAGCGGACCTGCCCCCGGCAGGTGTTCGTGGTGACGGACGGGGCGGTCAGCGGCGTGGGCAAGGTGCTGGAGCTGGTGCGCAGGAACACATGCACGGCCAGGTACTGCGACAGTCCGTGGTGGAGGAACCCGCTTTCATCATGGAGAGCGGGGAACATTTAGTGATCGCACTGGACGATAGTTCATTACAGTACCACACTGGTTAATGGTAGTGGTTTACGCTAGTAGCTAAGAGTTTATTATTTACAGGAAAAGTATATAGTAGTAGAAGTAGTGTTAAAGTATAAAATATACAGGACAAAATACAGACGCTAAATATACAGTATAATGTATATTATAGGTTATTGTATATATAGAGTTTATAATATAGTGTATGGCATCTATTATGCAGTATATTATATGTATCATGTACTATAATATATACTTGATATTTTATATACTTTATAGAATCAAATAGAATACACAGTAGTAATTTACAGTGTGACTAGCATATAATGGTTAAATTGGAAAAGTAATTGAAAACTAAATAAACAAACAAAAACAACCCCACATACCCCTTTAAACGAGTAACAGATATGACCGGGTCAGAAATATTAATGTTCCACTTTAAGGAGTCAGAGCCGTGCAAAAAAGACAAAAGGGAAAGTTGCCAGGAAGGGGCGACGGCGGTCCACGGCCCCGCCCACTAATCCTTCTGAGTGCTCTCCGCTGCAGTGTGTCCCGCCCCCCCCCACACACCTCAACCTCCGCCACTCTCCCTCCCAGTCCTCCGCTCCCTAGACTCCAGTCCCTCCATCTAGGCTGCCCCTCCCTCATCAGTATTCTCCGCTGTAGCGCTGGACTTTAGCTGTCAGGACGAGGTACTACGTGGGCATGGTAACACTGAAAACAGTCCACTCAAGGTTAAGGCTGATTAACGCTGCTGTCAAACCCCTATCTAGTCACTCTCATAAATTAGACCGGCACACTAGGTTTATACAGCTTTTAGATGCTTAATAACATATAATGAACATAACATTTAGGCTATGATTTTATAAATAATAAAATACTAAAACAGATGATACAATAAACAAAAATGCGTTATGTGTATGTGTGGATATACAGTATATTGCTATACACACAAAGTTAGGGCAAGTTCAGGAGTTTCACAACAGTATTATCTTTATTTTGATTAATTTACTGCCATCCAGACGGGTCCCTTGTGGTTCCAGAGCCATTAATGCTGTAGCTTCCCGCTCCGTTTGTCCTCTATCCTTCACAGACTAATTAGCCAAATGGCTTGTAATCTCTCTCTCTCTCTCTCTTTCTCTCTCTCTCTCTCTCTCTCTCTCTCTCTCTCTCGCTCTCGCTCTCGCTCTCGCTCTCTCTCTCGCTCTCGCTCTCGCTCTCTCTCTGCGTCACAAATAACGGTTCTGTCCGTCTTGAGGCCACTAAATATACCCGCAGCGACCAAGGCAGTAGTTCATTCCATGTGTTCAATATGCCTCAACGCGCTTCTACCAGTGAACATGATCAGGTTGATGCTTAATCATGTGATAAGAGGGAGTCAATTGTATAAGTTACACATAATGAATAGAAGTAGAGGAAAGATTTGCCTAGAATTACCTCATTCATTCATCTATTCAGAAATGAATGAATTAATTCAGTCCTTCATGGATTAACCCCAAGCATCACCTGTGCAGGTGTTTTGGTGTAGGCCTGGGCCCGCGCGCTTGCAGAAGGCTGCTGCAGGGCATGGCCAAGCTAACTGGGGGAAGCACGGAGTTCCTGGATGAGGAGGAGAGACTTCAGCCAAAGGTTGGAGAAGTGACAGCACTGCCACACAGTGGAGAACGTGTGAATTCAAATGGAAAGAGATTGGTTTATAATAATACGTTTGTTGATGTCATTATTCACACCTATATTTGTTCATTGTAATAGTAATGGTTATGGGTATATCAAACGTTCTCAGTTAATAAAGTCACTGAAGAAGGCCTTTGAGCCTGTGCTGACTGACCTGCGGATCGACTGGTACCTCCCTGAGAACATGGAGGCTCTTCTCTCCCCCAATGAGATCCCTCCCCTCTACCCTGGGAACCGGCTGATTGGCTACTGTACTCTCTACGATATGTCGGACTACAAAGGCAAAAAAATGGAGGTAGGGGCTTTAAATAAAAATAAAAAAGATGTATTCACATTTATCATGTGATAACTCAAATGATGCCCTGCCAGACAGACAGATGCCACTCTCATACCTATCCCTGTCTCACCATAGGCTAACGGACGGGATGACAAGAGGGCCAGTCGCGGCTCCACCGGCTCTGTGTTCGGGCTTTCCAATGACGAGCTGTCCCCGCCCTCCACCTCGGACCTCCTCCCCGGGATGGCGTCCACGGACGTGACGGAGCTGGAGGACGCGCTGAAGGAGATCTCCAGGGAGATCTCCTCTGAGTTCTCCTGCGCCCGGGAGGCCGACCCGAGCAGCAGCTCAGGTCAGAACCTCCAGGGGGCACACTCTTTACAACAGGAGGAGGTGGGGAGACTAATCAACTCTTCTGAGACACACACAGCATCTACCCTCTACCAAGCCTCAATGTGTCATTTTTTTTGTACGCTCCTATGCATGAATGATCATTGTTCCCTGCCGTGAGAGGACAAAGGTATTCATCGACCCACAGTTTAGAGTTACGATTGACCCCAATTAATCATTTAGCAGACACTTTTGTCCAAAGAGACTGTGAGATTAGCTTGTTTTTCTGTTCTGCATCCACCTTTTCTGCCTCCTAGCACACATATGGGGCTGATCCTTGATTCTTAGCTTTGGGCCTGGTCCAGGTGTGGAGCAGGACGGGACCAGTGACGTGAGGAAGAGGATCCAGGGGCGCTCCTACATCCAGGAGCAGTATGTCCTGACTCGCTGCTCCCTCAGCAGCGAGCGGGGCCTCCTGACGCGGCCCCACACCCACACCAACACCCCCTCCATGTCCGAGGCGGCCGGGGGCCCCTCCTTCCCCCTGGACTCCCGCCCGGGGCCCATGATGGAAGCGGGGTCCCTGCCCCAGGGCCTGGAGAAGATGCCAGCGCTGGAGCAGAAGACGTCGCTGTCCCGCTGGTCCGAGTCGCCGTGGCAACAGGACCTCTCCTCTGAAAGCACTAACAGTAGCAAGAGGGTAAAACTAATGACATTAAAACCCGGCTAATTCTAGGTTCCAGCAAGTTAATTAGGCTTATAATGGCTTGTACCCTATCAGGCACTGTATGTGTTTCTCTTACTTGTTGCTGTTCAGAGCGGTGCATCTGGGTACCGCTAATAAGAAACTAATGAGGTCAACAGAAATGCTATCACCCTACTTTTACTCCCAAAAGCTGGAGTGTCTGTTTATTTTTGTTGTATCTCTGTTTTTGGTCATTTGTTTAGTAAAGACCTCTTTTGTCCCCCCCCCTCCCCACCCCCGAGACCCCGAGCGGGCGGCTGTCTGCGGTGGAGGACGCCCGCAAGAGACAGCGGGCTCTGGTACGCTCCACCATGGCGGCCAGGAGCTTCTCCTCTCCCCAGGGCGACCTGGACATGCACCGCCTGCGGAGGGCGCTGGAGAGGGTGTCCTTCGACCAGACCCTGGGCGGCCGGCTGGAGGAGAGCGACGGAGAGACCTACTCCACCCCTAGAGGGGCCCTCGCCCGCAGGAGCCTCACGGACTCCAGTGAGCCGCCCCCCATAAAGGATCCCTCTTCCCTCAGCCCTCTGCTCTCTTTCTACCTTTCCTCCTTTCTTTTGTTTTTCTACTCGAATGTATTAATTTATTGAAGTGTCTAGTTTCCTCCATCATTGTTTCTGTTTCTCAATTTACAGTAATCTGTCTCTATCTATCTCTTTATCAGGCTACCTTTGTATCTATATATAAATTTGTCTATCTAGCTTTTCTTTATCTATCTATATTTATCTGTATGTCTGTCCATCAATCTATCAATCTATCAATCTATCTATCTATCTATCTATCTATCTATCTATCTATCTATCTATCTATCTATCTATCTATCTGTCTATCTGTCTGTCTGTCTGTCTGTCTATCTATATATCTATCTTTCTATCTATCTATCTAACCATATCTATCTGTCCGTCCATCCATCCATCCATCTCTCTCTCTCTCCATCAGACGGGCTTCTGTTCCCCGCCTCCCCTCTGGACTGGGACCACTTCACAGACCCAGACTACCTGTTCACCGGCGCCGAGCCCCAGGAGACCCCCCCTCCCAGGCAGTGCCGCTCAGTCATCCACGGCCTGCTGGGGGGCCAGCCCATGTCCTGGGAGGTCACGGTGGACCTCCGCTCCCTGTGGGCCCCCGAGGAGCAGGGCAGCCCCGACAGCGGAGAGGAGGAGGGCGGGAGGGAGGGGGAATACGAGGACCCCTGGGAGGAGATGCTCCACCAGCTGACCGCCCGCTCCGTCATCAGAGACTTTGAGAAGATGGCGGAGAAGGAGAGCGACATCGAGCATGGTGGGTGGTTTTAGGATTATTTATTTCTTGATTGCCTCACACATAAACCTTTGAAAATATTCTTCCAAACCGTTTACATTTAGTCCTTTCAGCACACAATTTTATCCAAATACACTTACAAATGAGGTGGAGAACAATATATATAATATATATATATAAAAACAATTTGACACAGTGCAGAGAAGACTAGGAATCAGAAATGCAATGAAAGTTTATTTTAGGTTAAGGACATAAAGCCTGTTGTGGTAATTGTTGACAACACACTTACTGTACTTTCTATGCCGGCATGAATGTTTGTGCTTTTCTCAGGCCCGGCCAAGCGCTACAGAGTGAAAGCCATCCAGACCAGCAAGCGCTGCAACATCATCTGCATGTACACCACCTTCGCTGCCACCGACCGCAGCACTGCCACAGGCTTGGCCGGCAGCCTGGAGGTCAGAGCAGGTGAGACACCAGCACGCCATTCATCACCGTCATTCATATTGTTCATCATTCATAATATCATTCATAGCTTGTTGTCTAAAATGTGATGTGATCTAGTACGTATAAAGTTCCGATCTGAACAACATTGTGGATGAGGCTCTATTGTGGTCACTGTGCGTGTGCAGACGAGCGTCTGGGGACGGGCCAGGGCTCCCAGTCAGGCAGTCTCAGGCAGAGGGCCTACTCTCTGGGGCTGGGCCGCCGGCGCTCCAGCAGGGACAGCGAAGACATAGAAGAGCCCTGGAACTCCACGGGTATACTGGATCACAGTGCTATAGTGAACTACCACTCAGGCCTCTCAGAGGACCCTCATCTAGAGGGACGCAGGGGAACTCAGATTAACACGATCAAGGAGTAGGTAGGGGTAAGGGGTACGGGAGGACGGTGGACCTCGGGGTTCGAACCCGGTGCATTTTGGCTGCAAGTCAACACCCTAAACTATCGTGACCCTAATACCATGACTGTATGTGTATTTTTATACTTTTTATACTGTATGTCTTTTTTTTTGTGTGATTTCACTGTGGTGAGATTATTCTTAAATAAAGGTAAATAAAGGTTGTAATTTAAATCGAAAAAATTCTGTGAATATAATTCCCTTTGTCTCTTACTCTCAGATAAGGATGAGACCCCAGCATCACCATGTAGCCTTACATCCTGGGATTCAAGTAAGACCTGTAACCAGCCCTTATGGCCTTCTTTCTAACTACGTCCTTTACCTTATAGTATGCGAGAAGGTTGAAATGTAAACTGTGGATTTACTGTTGGTAACTCTTCAGACGCTGGCGGCGGTGGGTACCCCTCCAGCCCCCCTGCCGTGGTGCCCCCCGCCTCAGGCTCGCGCTCCCAGCGTTCAGTCGAGAGCAAATCCATGGAGAGCTTCTTCGGCACCAGGTGGGGCCTTCACCTGACACGGGCCCTCTCAGAACTATCAAGCATGTTCTCAAACCATTCCGCAAACTTCCAAGCGACAACCCAAGGGTTTTCAGTGGTGAATTAACACGTGTGTGTGTGTGCGTGTGTTTGTGTGCGTGTGCAGGTTCCCCCTGGGCAAACTGAGGTCCTCTGTGTCATCCGGAAAGCACATTCCTCTCAAGACCCACTGTCTGTCGGCCGAGACGGAGAGACAAGCCGAGACGGAAGCGCCAGACTACCTGCCGCTGGTGATGAGGCCGACAGACGGAAATCACTCATGACATGAAACCGCACGAGATGACCCAGAAATACACACCGTGGGCTTGAATATAGATGCTGTGATGACGAATACCGAGCCGCTGTGTCCTCAGGTGCGCCTGCAGCTGGCGTCGGGGGCCTTCCTCCTGACGGAGACCTACTCCGACTGCCTCCAGATCCCCCTGGACCGCCTGAAGAGGGCCTCCCCCTACAGCCTTCACCGCAGGAGCCTCGGCCCCCCCTTCCGCTGCACCTGTCCCATCGCCGGCAAGCCCGCCTCCCACCCCCACATCTGCACCACCTCCTCCCTCCCCAGACCCCCGGTGCCCCCTTTCCACCACACCCCCGACCACGCGCCTCTCGGCCTGGAGCCCCGGGCGCGGCCGAGGCGTCAGTCCGAGCGCGACCCGCCGGCGACCGCTGCGACCGACCTCCCCAGCTCCGAGGAGGGCTCCCTGGAGCTGCAGGTCTCCCAGGGCCAGCCGGACAGCGGGCGCGGCTCCGAGACGGACGCCTGCGAGGGCTCTCCGGTGGACCCGTCGGCGGCGGCGGCAGCGGCGGAGGGCCGGGGGGCCGAGCGGGAGGACGTGGTGGGCTGCAGCTGGGCCACGGCCGTGGCTCTGGCCTGGCTGGAGCACCGCTGCGCCGGCTACTTCATGGAGTGGGAGATGGTGGCGGCCAAGGCTGACTTCTGGCTGCGCGGCCAGCGGCTGCCCGAGGAGGTGGACCTGGCCGCGCTGAAGGGGGCGGCCAGGCAGCTGTTCCTGCTGCTGCGCCACTGGGACGAGAACATCCAGCTCAACATGCTGTGTTACAACCCCAACAACATGTGAGAGCGGCGGGGGGCAACAGAGGGGGATGCCAAGTATAGCAGTAGTGATTGAAACGGTTAGGGCCCTGGAGATAGGCAGTGCCAGTGCATTCACGAGTAAGCCACCGTAGGAATTCAATGTAAGGGCCAAGCTGATGGAGTGTGCCCTGGCCAAGATTGATTTCACATGATATGCCTTGCGATAAGGTTCTGTTCAGACTGCTCTCTGACATGACTACTTGACATTTCACGTTGACCAAGTTGCCTTTTATA
Organism: Pollachius pollachius; assembly: GCF_949987615.1. Lineage (NCBI taxonomy): Eukaryota > Metazoa > Chordata > Actinopteri > Gadiformes > Gadidae > Pollachius > Pollachius pollachius. The sequence goes on along the minus strand of NC_136947.1, from coordinate 16,876,557 downwards.
AATTGGATGTCATTTATGCATTCATATGACATACATGCCTTTATATGAATGTTAGATGGATATGCTCCTAATATATACTTTGATGCCCAAGGGGAGAGTGGGAGTACTAATTAAAACGTTTATAGCCTACTACTACTACTACCATAATCAGGTAACAATAAAGAGTGGATTTGTATATGTATTTGACCCATGATAAATCAATAATTTGAATTTATTGTTTTACAAAATAAAATCACTTTGAAAACAGTGAATTTGCACCAAAAACAACAAACATGGTAACCGGTCACTTGGTTAGTTGAATAAAAAAGAAGCGTAAAATGATAATTCTGTGAAGAAGAGCCACATTGAGATAAGAAGGTAAGTTAAATACAATAAATGCTGAAGAGCCGTGATTGTCACTAGCATAGTTGTGCAGGAATCTGCCTGTCTAGTGCATTCTATTTTTGGCCATCAGACTCATGCCTGTGGATCTACAAAACGCATTCCTCACACAGCTGAACGTAAAGCTTAGACTTTCACTTGTTGCAACACAACAGAACATATTCTTTCAGTAAACTGCGCCAATATGGATGCACTTGTAAATGATGCCCATTTTTCTAAAGTATGGTTTGGTGACAATTACTCGACAATATAAATACAGAGGAGGGGGGGCGGTGGCAAACGTCCACTCACACACGTCCCTAACATTCTCCATCAAGCTATATTACAGCACAGCAAACATTCACAGCTTCTCCTTCAACGCTGAAACCCTCTCGTTGGACTCCAATCTAGTTTAAACCGGAACCTGAGAGACCCCCTTCGGTTCCCCTGCTGAACCACAGCGCAGGAGTTACACACACAAACACACACACCTGGCCTGCCACGGGTGTGATCACCCCCCCGCCCCCCTCCCTAGCCCAGGTCAGTGAGCTCTCTCCTGGCGGTGACCCCCGGTGAGTAGCTGACACGGCCAGACCGGTACGCTCCTCCATTTTAAGACAGTCCACTCGGGGGGAGGGGGGGAGCCTCTGGGTCTGCTGCGGCAAAGCGGGTATGGGAGAGGGTCGGGGGGGACGGGCGGAAACCACTCAAGTCAGCGGTCCGGCCCCCGACCTTAACCACGCTCCAGCGTTGGCCGAGTCTAGCTGGGACGGAGCCTAGAGCTGCTTGTCCTTTTCGGGTGCTCCTTCGTCTTGGGTAGGGGTGGGGGCAGGCCCCGGGGCCAGCCACAGGGACAGCAGCATGACGAGGTGGCACGCGTGGAGGGCCGCTGAGCTGTACTCCGTGGAGGGGTAGGTGTTCCACGAGAGCTCGATGAGACCCAGGACCAGCAGCCTTGGTCGAGGATGGGGAGACACAAGGCTCATGTTAGGATTGAGAACTGGAGAGGATGAAGAAAAGCTATGGGGTTTTACTAGCTTCTCTTATGTGTTGCCAAATCCAAATAGAATTCCTCACTATTAAAAAATCTTTGAATAAAAAAGTGCCCCTGCAAAATGTAATATTTAGAAATCTACCCTGTCAGGGTTAGGCGTAGTGAGATCAAGTGGTAGTGTCATCATGTACGATGTATCCAACGTAAATAAATCATCATACAAGATCAAACCACCAGCCTACCAGTTTCGACAGTCCATATCTTAGCCCTTATCTTATTGACTTGATGGCTAAAATAGGGGTCCTTTAAAAGGTGCAATGTGTGGAATTGAGTGGCATCTAGCAGTACACACTTGGCAGGAATGGAATATAATATGAATGTTGTAATTGTACTGTTAGTTGCACTATACAACCTCACCACTGGATGCCACTAAATCCTCCACACAGCACCTTTAACCGACGGAGGGTCTCCACTGACCTGAGCAGGGGGGCTAGCTTCTCGACCCCTCCGCTCCACAGCAGGAAGGGCAGAGTGTGGAAGTACCACACGTAGAACTGGTAGTGCAGTGAGCGGCTGAAGCACATCCCGATGAAGTTTGAGGCAAACAGTATCAGCACCAGCTGTGATTCGTCATTAAGGGATGATATGATCTGCCATGCGTAAAAAAGTGACGCTGAATCGGCTCATAATTAAATGAACAGATCGCAGATCCTTATCCTTGAAATTTGCATTTTCACAATAATTCTAACGGTCATAACTTTTACTTTGGAAACGGTAGTAAAAGGGATTACTCAATCATATATTTTTTTGTGCATTTATAGTTAAATTGACCATCCATCCACAAAACAGAGGGAGAGAGTAAAGGATATGATCCTCTGTGTGCTTCTGAGCAGGGTTCTTCCTCTTAGACGGCTCCTTCAGCAGGTCAAGAACACTTTGCCCGGGCCTAAAAAGGATTAAAAACAAATGTCACTTTGATTTTGCACACAATGAACACACCTTAGGGGTATAAAGGCAAAACAAATAGCACATTTAAGGGTTTGATATTGCAATCTTTAAAAAAAGCTCAATAAAAGAAATGAATAACGACGCTTAACTTAACATCTATATGCACAAACACGCGCATATTTGAAACATACATGCATGTCAAATAATGAGTCGTCCCATCTCCCAGTCTATATGCGGTTGCGGGAGCATTCCCCGAGAGCATGCCCCCCTGACCCCCCGCCTCACCTCTTCCAGCGACGCACGGCGAACAGCAGCAGGGTGAGCAGGTGAGCGGACAGCAGCAGAAGGTGGAAATAGCGGCTCAGGAACAGCCACTCGGGCAGGAAGCGCCAGTTCACCGTCCACTTGAACATGAACTGGCGGCCCAGGTCGAAGGCCCCGTTCATGTAGCCCAGGGGGTTCTCCATCAAGAAGGGCAGGCCCAGCAGCAGCTGTGGTGGGTGGTTTGTTTGAGGGCAAAACAGCAGATTGTCACTGTACAACACCAGACAAAATGTCTCGACACTCAACAATAAGTACAGATTAGTTAATAGGACATAGGGCTTTGAATATCAAAAGAAAATAAAAATCAACATTGGTAGTGTACTTGAGAGAGGAAACCCCTACTCTACCTCATTTTTTAATGGAATCAGACAGGACTCGTGACATGCATGTGGGCGTGTCGGCCGGGCTGACACCCACCTGTATGGCTGCACAGAGAGTCAGCTTAGGGATGGTCTTGATTAACCCAAACTCAGACAGGAGCAGGAAGAGAAGGCCGGGGGCAAACAGAAGCACGTTCATCTTCACAGACACTGCTAAACTGTCAGAAAGAGAGGGAGAGAGAAGCACATTATTGATGATCGATTTTAAGGATGGAAACAAATCCATTATTATTTCAAAAACAATCTGAAAGTAAGGTTACATAAGGCATTAAGCAGGCAAGTCTAGTGGTTAGCTTGTTTGACTCTGTGCTAAAAATAACTGGGTTCTCTTAATATTCGCTATTGAAGTAACACTATTGATTAACTAACACAAACAATGTGATACATGCCTGTAAATGCCACAGCCCAGAGTCCAGTGTCCATCCAGGAAGAGGTTGATGGCCCCAAACAGGAGCAACATGGCCACCGGGTCGTTGAAGAGACGCAGCACGAAGATGGAGTGGATGCGGTATGAGGCGCAGCACACAAAGAAGAACACATACGGAGGAACCTGGAACCAGGCAAAAGGAGAGGACTTAAAACAAACACTGCAGCTTCAACCTGTAGCGGACCACCCTGAAGAACAATGGTCCAACACTGAGATGAACACAATGCACTCACTGTTGAACTTAAGTCTATTTCTGATTGCGGGAATGCAAGTTCAACATACCTGAATATAAACGTGTAAATATTTGCAAATATACAAGCTATATGATTGAATACTCCACGGTTGGCTCATCTCAAAGTATTCATGCATTCCGGATTTGTATGTCCAGTTATGTGGAATAATCTAATTGCAATCGTGAGACTCAATCAAAAGCTATTTATCAGACAAAAGCAAAATCTGCTGATTGAAGCCTGATGTGTTTCACCTATGAATAGACACTATTGTAACAACTAACATTTGAATGGTCGAGTTTTTCAAATGAGTCCATACTATTCCATGAACATGTCTGGGCTGACCTTTTTAGTGCGATTATATATCCTGAACACGAGCAGCAGGGTGATGAGGTAGAAAGCAGCAAAGAGGTACTGAGCCAGACGGATGTTCACCCCATGGCTGGTGATGTAGTACAGTGCTGTGAAGATGTAGACAAACCCTGCAGGATACCTACAACACAATCAGACTGTTAAATTAAATGCATGGTAATTCTCAAGCCATGATCATTTCTCATTTTATACCCAAAAATGTGGAACTTCGATTGATAGATCATGAGTATAGTTTAATCCATTCTTTTTTGAGGACTCACTCATAGCAATAATTTCAGACGGATCAGAATCAGTACTTAATGATCTTCTTGTTCTTGAAAACTACTTTTGGGCTGATTTCAAGCTGGATGAAAAATGATCAACAAACCTTGAGTTAAATGTAGTTACGGTTCGAAGCGGAGATCAATTATGAAACGTATACTTTTGATTTACTTACACCAAGGGGCCGGTGTCTCCCTTTAGCTCCTTGTAGTCGTAGGTACCATTAATGACTCCCTCCACCTCATCCATGTACGCCTTCCAGTCTATCTCCGTGTCTGAATAATAAGTAGATATTTAAATACATGGCTAATGATCATAAATCCTTCTAACATTTGTAAAATTGATTGTTTGAATCTGTTCATTAAGTGTTTAAAATGCACAGATTAGTAAACACCACACGCGAGTAGTTTAATTCAAGTTGTAGACAGCAGGTGATGGCCGTGGTCATGCAGGGGGGTAAATATACTTTGACAGGTGGCAGGGACTTGCCTGCTAATGCTAGCTGAGCTAATAGCTACGTTTAGAATGCATGCAAAACGCTTAGCATGCTAGCAAACTAGCAATGGCTTTACTTACACGCTACTTTCTGTATGACCCATACATTGATCCCAATTTCCAACAACCAGAGAAGTGACACCACCATAAGAGTGTACTCTGGCTTGAACAAAATTAAATGCTTTTCCTGCCATAATGTTCGAAGTTTTGCCCACACTTGAGAGTGTTGGCCAGGGGCTTTTCTCCTAACTCCTGCCATTTCGGCGTACAGACGTGGAGCGACCGGAAAACACACGTCAGACGGCTTCGCACCCAGGTCATGTGACCAAGGCAAATCCTTCCGGCGTCATTACCCACGTCACGTGAACGGAGTTGGACAGGTTCTTCCGCAATGACAGCCTGACACTTTCCTTTTAAAGGTAAACAATGAGGATTCTTTATGCATTTAAGTCGCTCACAAAACATTTATTGAAATGAACAAGAGCGTAGCTAAATATATGTTCCAAGTATGTTTTTAATGCGTGAATATGAATAATCCAAAAGATAAGCAACTGCTACGAGCACGTCTTTCATGCCCTTTAAATATTGGAGCTATCCGTAACGATGAGGTCATTATACACAGCAACTTCGTTGTACTGAGCTGATATGCATTCTCAAACAAGCTTATTTGCACCTTTTAACAGTGATACGTAGTAGTTTCTGGAATTAATTGTCTGCCACATGCAGATAATTCATATTTAAGCAGTTTAATTTTCTTTCATAGGTGGAAGAAGGTGCAAATGGAATGGAGGAATTTCCTGTAAGTGCTGTTGAGGCGTTGTGCCTTGGCACCAGCCTCACAATCTCTGGGATCCTGTACTACGTGTACAGAAAGAAGAAGAAGACAGTAGATAAGCTAAAAGTACGTTCAGGATCGAAATGTCACCATATGATTTCACATGTGATCGTCTGCTTGAATGGATCTTATCCAGCTAGTATTTTGAATCATATCTGGAGGGTCTGAAGTTGAATGTTTTGTAAATGCCTGCATGTGCAGGCCTATGCCCCGATTCAGCTTGAATGGAAATGTGTCAACATTAGTAAATAATTGGGTCAAGGACGGTCAAGGACTGTTTCTTTCTGGATTTCTTTAACAGGATGCTCCACAGCTGACCTTGGATGGAAAGCTAGCAGACCTTCTAAACGTTACCCCTGGAAAGTGTCTACAGTATGTTGTCATTGAAGGTAATCCAACTCTTTTGTCATTGGTACCCTCGTGAGAGCATCATGGCCGTGCAAGTTCACATTTCAATAAGTGAGGAACTGGGAAAATGAACTCGCAAAAGAGGACGGACAAAGGTTAATTAGCATCCGATCAGATGCGTAGATGTGCAAGGTAGCTAAGACTACAAATATGGCAGGTAGTATATACATTATATCGGACATATGCAAGGACGTACACAGACAGTTTGGTTGTGGTCGACCACTCCCTACACCCCGCCCACGTCTGTCTGTGTACCGTGTAGGAACGGTTCAGCCCATGTCTGAGCCGCTCAGGAGCCAGTTCCAGGAGGGGGCTGTCGGCGTGGTGCAGAAGCTGATGCTGAGGGAACACAAGCTGGTGTGGAACAGCTTGGCTCGGGCATGGTGAGGACGGGGCTCATTAAGACAATTACACGGCTGTTCCATTGAGGTTATAGACGATACATTACATGGTTTAGGCCCGGGGAAGGGCGTCAATAGTGTTTGAAGTCAGGTCAGCATTGCCGGTTTGGAAAGGTGGTGGTGGGTGTGAGATCCTTCTTTTTCCAACTACAATAATACTGCATTTGTACATTAGTTCAACTTTGTACTTAAACCGCAATATGGTTTTATGATCAAACCATCATTTAATATTAGAAACGGACGTGATTATTTTAGTGCCAAAGTTCTTAACAACAGCAATGAACAACTTCCCCTTTCAATTGGGGGAAATCCCAATGGTTAACCTAGAAAAACATCCAGCTGAGATTTTATTTAACCATGTACCACGTGTGTGTGTGTATGCGTGTGTGTGTGTGTCTCCGTACAGGACGGACAGCGAGCGCGTGCTGCACCAGCGGGTCCATGCCGTGCCCTTCCACTTGGCGGGGTCGGAGGAGGCGGTGGTCCGGGTGCTGTCCCCCCTGGAGGCGTCGGCCCTCAACATGGAGGTGATCCACGAGAAGTTCCACCAGGCCATGTACGGCTTCAGCGACATCATCGGACAGTACCTGAGCGGGGAGAAGCCCAAAGGCCAGCTGGAGACAGAAGAGATGCTCAGGGTGGGTTTGACCGCTTGGTTCTATGTGGTGGGTACTGTATCTAAAGTCATTCAGCTTTTACCCAGGTCCACTTACTGGGTACTTGTTTTCTTGTGGTTTTGATACTCATGAATGAGCAGGTAGGGGTCATGGCTTAGGCTCATGTATAACTGACTGCAGACACTGGGGTTTGAACCAAGAACCCGTTGAGTGTGGAGGGAGTCAAGCTTACCCCTGTTTGCTCTAGACATGTTCAAGACACAGATCTCCGGAATCGCTAATGAATGAAGATATCATTTTGTCTTAAAGAGCCAGTGAACCCATTTCTGCTGGACTATGAACACTACGAGATGTTAAAAAATGTGTTTTGCGCTGAGAGTTGCAATGGTTACGGTCCTTTTTTAGTAATGTTATTGTGTATGAGAATTATAATGAGGGACGTTGTTTATGAAATGCGACACACACCTAAGCATTACACTATATGCGTCCGGGAATTCTAAACCACAGCATCGCCACAGATCGTGGCACACAGACTGCGCCGCGATCGTGAGGCACCCAGACATATGCCGTTGGGATAAAGGCATATTTTACAATGTTAACATCATGTAAGATCATATAAGACAAATTTGCACGTTTAAAAGAAGTCGTTGTTTCACTGGTTGTTTAACTTGAAGTCGACTATGTTAATTGCCAACAGCGGTGAACGAGGCGACTCTGGAGCCGTCCCTAACGCAGTGTGTCTTCCTACAGGTGGGTACTACTCTGACGGGCGTGGGGGAGCTGATCCTGGACACGGACCGGGCGCTGAAGCTCCGCCCACCCACGGACGGCTCCGAGTACTTCCTGACCACGGCGGACTTTGAGACCCTGCGCATCGACCAGGAGAACCAGGCGGCCGCGTGGCAGGTGCTGGCCTCCGTGTTCGCCCTGGCCGGGGCGGCCGTGCTGCTGTGGGTGGCCAGGCGCTACTACCGCTGCCTGAAGCACCACTGGGAGCAGGAGCGCCTGCGGCGGGAGTTCGAGACGCTGGGGGCCGACTCCACATCGCCGTCGGGCCCCGGGACCTCTCGGGACGAGGCGGCGGCGCCCCTGGAGAACGCCTGCGTGATATGTCTGAGCCGGCGGCGCGGCTGCGTTCTGTTGGACTGTGGTCACGTGTGCTGCTGCTACAGCTGCTACCAGGCGCTGCCCCAGCCCACCTGCCCCATATGCAGGCAGACCATCCGGAGGGTGGTGCCCCTGTACCAGGCCTGAAGCCCGTTCACTCAGAGACCGTGCCTTACTCACGAGTTGAACGCAGATACTGTGAAGATCATCCTAGCCCTTCAATCATATGAAGACACTTTTTTTTTATTGCCTTTAATTTAGAACACCAAATGGGTCAGATCCTTTCCTATGCCTTTCACGACACAATACCTACTTTTCGGGGGAAATATGTACAGTCAACTGAGCAAGCACTAATATATTCTGGTTTTGGTCTTTCAATGTTTTCTTTAACGTAAGTTATTTATCTCTTACGTTGGAAAAGTTGTGGTTCACTAGATGCTGGATGTCTAACATACTGTGTTTTATTACAATTTACCTGTTTCAAGTCCTACAGATTAAATAACTCCAAAAACATATCTATTTTTATTGTATTTAAGTAAACCACATCAACAAAGGACAAGTGTGCCTTGATTATACATTTACACTGAACCATCATACAGAAATATAAAGGACACAACATAAGTTGCAATGAAGAGAACATTTAAGAATATTGCATAATATATTTGGAAGTATAACGGTCCTGTATTGTTTATATTGTTTTGATAGCAAACAAGCAATAATTTCAATGATTAAAATGAGTTTAACAAAAGTATCATAAAATAGTATGAATAGTAGAAAGTAGGTAAGCAAGAACTAAAAAAAATTGTGTTCCTCCGAAGTATCATGAATAATGAGTCCTTAGATATTATTACATTAGGTAACATCAGTTCTCTTTCTGCCCATTCTGGAAATTATCATCAGGCAGCAAAGTAGGTCATGTTTACATATAGATGAGAACAGTCCTTTTAACAAGGCTCCCTACTGCTCAAGCTGGAAATGTTTAACACGCGCACGCAAACGCACACACATACACACAGTGAGTAAGCAAACCCGGTCATGTTCTAATGAGCAGTGGGAAGATGTCAGCCTGAAACACAGATAAAAGCCACCTCCGTACGCAGTATTGTTGTTTGGGTTCTTTCGCAGCAGTGATGTTTCGGGGGAAGAGAACACTAATGAGTGTGTGTGGGATCAGGGGGTAGGAAGGGTGAGGAGAGAGGTGAGGAGGGGGATACAGAGAAAGGAGCCTGTGAGCAGGTGAAGGAGGAAAAGGCCATACAAATCTCCCTCGACGGTCTTAAGGGCTCACTGTGACAGATACTTCACCAGCCCTCTCTACGGAGCAACAGCTGTGGCCCCTCATGGAGCAGACTATTATCGACCCATCGGTGCACAGAAAAAACACTGCTACTGACTGTTGCTACTGGCTCATTATCCTACATGGTTCTAACAATGAGACAGCACAACGTCCATTTCTGTTGGTCCTCATTGGGGCGGAAGCACTCCGGGGCATAAACATCTATTATTCAATTTATTTATAGCGTTTGTTGCCGTGTCGGCATGATGCATCCCCGATGACATCATGGGCAGACATCGGATACACATTGCAAGCACCACTAGGAAATGTGTTTTGGCTTATTTCCTAGTAGGATTACTAATTAAAGAAGTTCACGTTTGGGTTTGAATAGTTGCTTGACCACTAGGTGTCTCCCTTTCCTCATGCACTGAGGTACTGAGGATGACACAAGTCGGAAAACATCAGTCTCTCAGCCATGGATGTTTGATGACAGGCTTATCAGAATATCCAGTACATGAACTCATTGCATCAAATTAATTGTGATACCCCTTGACCAATGATGATATTTTGAAATACAATAAATACCTTGAAGTACTTCAAGGGTTGAGGCTAAACCAAGCTTGTGTCGGGGATGGGTGTTGTCGCGCGTTGAACTTTACCCATCTACCATTAATCCCAAACCTGCTTCACGCCGTAGCAGTCCTGACTCAACCTCGTCATTCATCATTCTTTAAGCTCTTGCAGAGAGGCTTCTGGAAGCACGCAGACGCGCAGCGGGATGCTAGGTGACATTGACGTTTCTGTGGAAGGGAGCCATAACAGCGTGCGAGCCCCCGCGCCGCCAATTACCACAGCTGCCTGGTGCCCACCATCTGCCTGGCAAAGCGCCTTCTCGCTGACCCACTTTCCCCCGACGTCGTGTGTGACTGCCGGCTTTCTCTTCTCATCAACAGCTTGCTGTGCGGTTTCCCTGAAGAGAGGAGCAGCGGTATTAGGGAGGCCATCGTGATGGCACAGGGATACTGCTGGTTTGTAGGATGCATAATGGATAGGACGGACGTATGGCTTTGCCTATCTGTTGGGTGGTTTCATTTGGGATTTCGACACAATGTGTAAAATTGCACAATAAATGTATATGAACTAGCATCTTCTGTGATATTGCTTGAATCCACCTCTGGCTTTGATTCTGTTCTCATCTCAGAACCAGCTCCATTGAACGTGGGGGGGGGGGGGGAGAGATATGGAGTAAGAGAGAGACATCGTTTAGGCATGGGAACAGCGTGAACTTTAATGATGAGGGGAGAGAACCAGAGAAGCACATCCATTTGGGCAAGGGCTGCAGCTGTAGTAAGTTTTTGTCTCTATTTGGAAATCGATGTTCTAATTATATGGATTATATATATCTTTCCTGGTTCATTTTGACAAATTTGTCTCCACCAAGAAAAAAACACCATAGGCACACACACAAACACACACCACACACACACACACACACACACACACACACACACACACACACACACACACACACACACACACACACACACACACACACACACCTCTAGGCAGGGGTCATATCGATCTTAGACCAGGCGCCATGCTCTCAGCTTGTTATTGCTGTTTTTTTTGTCCAGGTTCTCGACTGTTCAAGAGGGAGGAACAAGTGTGGAACAAGTGTGTGTGCGTGCGTGTGTGTGTGTGTGTGTGTTTGTGTGTGTGTGTGTGTTGTGTGTGTGTGTGTGTGTGTGTGTGTGTGTGTGTGTGTGTGTGTGTGTGTGTGTGTGTGCATATCAGTAAAAGATTGGTTATGGGATTCAGGGATAGAGACAGAGTGACTCAGCAGCTGTGATTTGCTTGTAATTGGAGGTTAGGTTTCAAGAGCATACACACACACACACACACACACACACACACACACACACACACACACTCACAAATAAGGGTTGCAGACTGCAGTTGAGAGGATGAGGTTGGGAGAATGAGTTTGATGATTAAGAACTATTGCCTCCTGGAGAGCAACTATTAGAGAGAGAGCAAGAGAGAGTGCGCGCACGCGAGAGAGAGCGGGAGAGCAAGGTCTTTATATTGGTGTCCCTAGACAACATGGCTGCCGTCTGAAAGAGTATTAGTTAGTTGGCAAAAGCAGTGAAGTACTTTTCCTGGAAAGCCTATGATGGAAACCTCAAGGGACACCTGTTGCATCCGGGGCCAAAGGGTCTTCCAACTCTGACACTGACTGACGACATCATGGGAAAACCCTTGACCCCTCCCTTGGAACAACCTCAGGACACCTTATCAATCAACTCGTCCCATCTAGTGCTGCGTTGGAGGGCCCGCTGTATATATATATATATATATATATATATACAGCGGGCCCTATTTATATATATATATATATATATAGTTAAATAAGAAAAGGATGTTGTCAGGAAAAGTACACCAAAACAATATGACTAATTCTATTCTATCTGGAGCTAAACAAAACCCTTAGCTTAGATAAAGTGTCTTAGTCATTATAATATAATGTATTGACTTAGACTCCATATCTCCATACCATATATATCTATCATGTAATGATTATATGGTAGATATACCAATATAAGAACCAGCAAGCAAAAATTTGATTTGATAAAAACTGTCGTTTTGTATCATTATCAAATTGGCTGTGTGTCTATACATCTTCAAACTGAGGCGATTCCCGTAATTGAGCTTGAGGATGGCTGCTCCTAAAACGTTGGCGCTGCGTTCATCGGTAAACCACCCCTGATCTGGAATAGTCTTTGGAACGCAACGACAGGAAAAGAGACGGGAGGTCAGAGGTCACATAGTTGTAGAGAGCCATCGCTCACGTCCTCACAGCGGGCAGAGGAGTGAGTCATCAGAGAAGGTAACCAAGAGATGAAGGGCTTCTCATGTAAGGACAGGGGCAGGAAGCATTGGTTTAACACCAACGGCAGATCCCATTTCAGGAGATTTGATTTTAAAAGAGCATAAATGAGTGGGCCGATTGGATGTAATAATAGTAATGGTATTAATAAACGATTGGAACAGGTAGGTGTTGGATGGAGGACAGAACAGAGATGTTGGGCATCAAACCAAGAACCTTTCAGCTTATAGTCACACACCCTACCTGGTGTGGTAGGGTGTGTACCTATTCTGCATGGCTATTAGGCCATTATAGTTATATGACGTCTAGTTTTAGTTAACAGGAGTGATGACATCATTCAAGTATTTCTGTAGACATTTTCTACACAGCCCACATAACAACGTTAACAATATCTTCATCACATCGATCATTCAATTAACTTATAGAGATGAAAGTGATGGTTCTTGCGATGTAAAAAGACATGCACAGCACAATGCATCAACTGCAGCCTTCTATGGCGATGCTTTGGTTTTAACTTCTTGCTTTTTGCTTTCCTGCATTTACTCTTCTCGCCTGTTGAGGTCACCCTTACTCCTCTAACACTCGGAGTCCCCCGCTAGACGCGCACACACACACACACACACACACACACACACGCACACACGCACACACGCGCGCACACACACACGCATGCACACACGCATGCAAACGCGAACACACGCACGCACGCACGCACACACGCATGCACGCACGCAGGCATGCACACACTCGCACGCCACGAACACACGCATCAAGCCCGGATGGATGACTTCACCGTTCCGCCTGGGTTTCCTTTATGATCCCGGGATCTCCCACTTCCCTCACCAGACATCAGCCAGCAACGCAGCTGAACACAACTCTCCGCTCTCGCCTCGCATTGGACCCACAACAACAGAACCACCGCATCACGACGCGGGAACGGACCACTAAAGTACACTTGCACGTCGAGCTGCCAATTGTGTTTTCCTTCTTTTCTCAAACGGATTCAGGCACGGGAAACTTAACAAGTGCAATCCACCTCACGAAAGGAATTAGATCTTATTTCTAATTCAGCAGCAGCAGCACGAGTTTTGACCCGACGTGGTTGTTTTTGTTCCTCTCCAGTTGCAGTTGTTGATCACTCAGTTGCGGTGCCACAATGTCCGAGGTTCTGCCATACAACGAGGGCAAAATGAACGGCTACGGAGCGGACAGTGAGGTCAGCCAGATGTCCTTTAGCTGCGGACTTCAGGACTCGAACGCCTTTTTCGCGGCGTCGCAGGCGAAGAGACCCCCGAAGCTGGGGCAGATCGGCCGAGCCAAGCGAGGTGGGTTGAAGTCCATTAATTTTATATTGCATTGTCTCAGTCATTTCAAACTCGGGGCTTTGTTATCCCTACCAACACACCATATGTGTTAACCAAATACCTGTAACTTGCTTTATAGGTGCTTGTTTTGCATCTGATCGTACAATGTGTTTTTATTTGTGTTTTTTGAGGCCCTTTATACAAAAAAAACGCACCTTCGATAAACTGGCGCAATCATCAGCTACGATGCATTGTTATCACTTCAACCCCCCAACCCCAACCCCACCCGTTAGTCTCATTAATGAATGTAACGTTTGATTTATGAACGGTATCAGTAACAGGAGGCTATTTCCTTGTCTCCCCCCCCCCCCCCCCCCCACACAGTGGTGATCGAGGACGACCGAATAGACGAGGTCCTGAAGGGGATGACAGACAAGTCCCCCGGCGTGTAGACTGGAGGAGGAAGGATGGGCCCTCGCAGACTTTTTATTTTTGATCACCGATTTGAAAAGCACTTGTCGGCTGTGCATGTTCGAGGATTGTAGTAAGAGGGGAACGACGGCACGACGCGAAGACAAGGGATGGGACGAGAGGAGAGTGGAAGAAAGGAAGGGAGGAGGAGATGGAGAGAGAGAGAGAGAGATAAAGCAAAGAGGAAGACGATGGAAGAAGATTCGAGGGAGATGAGGTGTGGGGAGAGAGAGAGAGAGAGATGAGAGACGCTCTGGAAAAGACCAAGATTTATCATGGGATTGCTGGCAATTCTCCAAAAGAATCCCGATTTTAACCACTGCAACGCAGCGAGACGTGGAGGTGGTGGACCGCTGCCCCGGGTGGTCCCAGCCCCGGCTGACCTCTGGACGGACGAACATACTTCACCACCATATTTATTTCTAAAAGCGCTGTAAGCAACAAAAAAAAAAGAAATATATATAGGCCTATGTATACTACGACCGGGGGGCTGAACATATATAATTTCCAGCCCTGTTTCAATAGTTGTACAGTAGGTCGGTAGGTCTATATGTAGGTTAAGCTTCGAAGACACCCCCGCCCCCCTCCACCCCACTTCCCCCCAACGCTTCGCTTTGTTGATCGACTCCAGCGACGTTGCATTCAAGGGAGCTGTTCTTTCAGCACTGGTCGGACCAGAATGCATTCCTGCTGCTACAATGTTCTCTGAAAACAGACCAACCAACGCTCAAGTCTACTAGAGAGAGAGGAGACCCGTTGTATAACTCACAGGCTATTCGAGGATGGTGCAATGTTAATATTTTCTTAATAATAATAACGACAATATTCATAGTAATCATATTAATGATGATAATGAGAATAATGAAGCGGCTAGTTGTGGCCCTTCTTGTTGAAACACACACTAACCCACAGATTGGATTCAAATAGACTGCGGTTTATTGTGTTCTTATCCCCATTGGTAAAGGGTGCAGGTTGTAGCACCTTTTATGTAGCTAAATCTATACCTGCACATATCTTTTTTCACCTTTTCAGTAGTGACAGAGGCCAGCGGTGAGGTGGAATATACAGTAAATGTTTGAGATGCTATTCATGAAATTGATGGGAAAGAGGTTTTCTTTGATTTGGTTCTTTTTGTTTTGCTAATTCTTGGTGTTTATCGTCTTCTATAAATGAAAGTCTACTTTTCTCCATCTATTTGCATGAACCTTTGCTTCGGTGCCAACACTGATGCCACCACTCTGCCCTGGCACGCTTCTTTTTAAAAAGGAAAAATTCATATTTGTATTTTTATATCTAAATATTTGTTATTTAAATAATATGCTAGTCTGTCGTCTTACGGTTCATCAACAAAAATATTTATACTACAGAGTGGGTATACAGCTGGAGACTGGGCTACACCAATGGAGATTCTAGGAGAGGGGTTGTTTGACGTGTCTCTCGCTCTATCAAACAGGTCGAACCTTTTTTAAAGACTAACTGAATGTGTCTGGGTTTTTTTGCACACATCAATGTTAAACTATTATTAAGAAATCGTATACTGTGACTTGAGCTTCGTTGATGAATTTGTTAGAAAATGGCAATTTTAGAGTATATTGCACTGTTTACGAGTATCCTCAGATAACACGTTGTTATTTGACATATTTTGAACATTACAGTTACATTTT